>NC_067492.1:37858128-38163128 GCF_947179515.1 Apodemus sylvaticus | reverse complement strand
TGACAGCTTCTAGCCATCGAACTTCCAAAGCAAAAGGAAAGATTAGGAGGGTTGGCTGGTCATAAATAAACAAGCAAGGCGATACCAGTGGAGCCAGGAGAGGAACCAATTAGAACTATCAGAGAGACGGAGTGTGAAGGAACCAAAACTTCCCAGGGTTGGACAGTTATAGTCTGGACGTTTGTAGTATAGTCACTGACGTTTTAATGGTCTTCTTCAAACTTCTGTTTCCTTTCATGTAAGTTGTGAGTACTCAATAAGATGTGATACTGAAAACTTGGCACAGCCTTAGAAGTATAATACAGAAACAAGAAGTTTTCTCTTTTTTCATTTTGATTGTTTAAGATTTCAGTTCCTTCAAAATATGCCAGACAGTCAGAATCCACTCCTAATGTCTGAGGCCCAGAGCCATCTTCATTCCCATTCATCATATCCCATGCTAGAATAAATCAAAGCAGTGGCAATCACCAAGAATCAAAATCAAAACAAGAAACCTTGGGGTATGTTTTGCACTAGATCTTCAACCTCTGGAAATGACAGAGAGCCCAAAGGACATACTCCTCCTCCCAGTCTCTCTCTCTCTCTCTCTCTCTCTCTCTCTCTCTCTCTCTCTCTCACACACACACACACACACACACACAAAGTCAGTACCTCTTTGACCTACTCTGCAAAATTTACTGTAAAGTGCAAATGTAATAGAGAGATGCCATGAGCTGGCAAAGAATTCTAGAGCAAAAAGCATTCTAAATTGGGAACTTTGTGATCTTTTTAAGGATATGTAAGTCAATAGAACCTCACGGTAACAACAGGCTGGAAAGTGGCGTTGACAGACAAAAGACATGTGACAATCTACAGAAAAAACACGAAGCCTGCTCAGAAGAAAAGGGAAAAAACCACCACCACAAAAGAAAATTTAACTCGGGGGTGAAGTGTACAATGTTCATGGATAACATGTCTTAACACTATACAGTTATAAAATACTCTCAAATAAATCTGAATATTTCATAAAATTTTATTGCTATCCAAAAAAAAAAAACAACAAAAAACAAAAAAGAACTAGCATCTCCAGTGAGTGGGAAATTACACATTACTAGATAAGTAGAGAAACTGATCCACAATGTGGAGTGTGTGTGTGGGGAAACTGCATCATGGCATCACACAATATACAAAAATAGGAAGATCAGACCAACTGAGTGAATGAAAACCAAATGCATAAATAGTTAGAAGTGCCGGGCAGTGGTGACGCACGCCTTTAATAATCCCAGCACTTGGGAGGCAGAAGCAGGCGGATTTCTGAGTTCGAGGCCAGCCTGGTCTACAGAGTTGAGTTCCAGGACAGTCAGAGCTATACAGAGAAACCCCGTCTCGGAAAAAAAACAAAACAAAACAAAACAAAAAACAAAAACAAAACAAAAAAAAAACCAAAAAAACCCCAAAAGACCAAAACAACAACAACAAAAACAAAAAACAAAAAATGTCATTTACAAGTTAATTCATGCTCTTTGGGCATAAACGTATCTATGACCTTGGGGCAAATAATGGTTACTTAGTCAAGATCCAAATGACATAGTGGAAGGGGGCAGGCAGGAGAGCTAAGAGAATATGTAGGCATATCCTCCCCGTGGAGGAATAAGGATCGCTGTCCTATATATGATATCATGAGCATAAGCAGGACAACGTGGTGATACTTTACAGGAATCAAAATGAAAAGGGGCGGATTAGACAGTGTGGTAACGCTACTGATGAGGAGACATGTAAGGAACAGGAAGCAGGACTCCGCCTCCCTGAGTCTAGGAGACTTTCTACACTGAAGCCACCCCAGCAAAGGACATAGCAGCAATCAGTGAACCAAGATGATGCAAACAAGTCCCTGGTCCCAGACACCCCATTCCATATGATCACCATCCCATTTCATAGGACCGCTGGAAGAAGCGTCTTCCCCCTGGGCACAGGGCAGTACAAGTGACCCTCTCCGGGAACGTCGTCTGAACTGGCAGAGCTGGACACCGCATGAGTGTCTTCAAAAATAGAACAGAAAAGTATGCTCAGGTCTGCAGGGTCAAGCTCATGGTTCCAAACTGCAAAGCTTTTGGTCCAGGCTTCTCTGGTGATGTAAGTCAACCTGAGGCTAGTTAGCATCTGTGATTCGCCCAGGTAGTGCGAATATTCGCTCATCTTGATGCAGGAATGGTAATGATTTGAATATGGGTGCTACCTGGAGCTTGCAGAATGATGCCTATAGCCCAAATTACCTTATTATGTCATCTAAAAGTATATAAAATGTGTTCAAGATGCACATATAGCTAAACTAAAAAAAAATTCTTCCTGAAGTATACCCTGGGGCATATCTCTGTCATGTGGAAACGGAATGAGGCAGGGGTGGCCTGGGAATTTTAAATGTATTAAATGCAAAGGAAATAACAAAGCAGGCACAGCATAGACTGGAGGAAGAAAATGAAGCAGCCTCCATCAAGGAGGGAGCACCACAGTTTCTGGATACAGTTAAGCCTGCCGCTGTTTGCATTTTTATTTATTTACCAATCGTCATCACTGTTTGTATGTTTGTTTGCTTGCTTGCTCCTTGTTTTTGAGGCAGGGTCTTTCTGTAATGTTGCCCTGGCTGTCCTGGAACTCGCTCTGTAGATCAGGCTGGCTCTAACTCAGGGAGAGAGCCCCCTGCCTCTGCCTCCTGAGTGCCGGTGTTTAAGGTATGCACCACAGTGGCTGGCTCTGTTGCTTTACTGCAGAGATGACTCACGATGTCCCAAACCTGCATGCCCCTTTGAGTTCAGTACTCAGTACTTGACTTGAAAATTATTCTGTCACTCCAGATTGACGTGGCTGAACAGGGGACACTTGGGCAGATGTCTCCCTCTCCCCTCAAAGCAGGATTTGTTTCTGAGCCCCAGTTACTCCTGCCTTGATTTTCATCCTGCTAGAGCACTGGGTTTGTAAACAGGCCTGGCTTACACCCCTCCCCCAGCCCATATGCCATCTCAGGCAAGCCACTTTGTCCTGTTCATCTTTCCTCTTGGCCAGCGCTTTTCAACATGTGGGTCCCAACCCCTTTGGGGTTCAATGATCCTTTTATGGGGATCACATATCAAATATCCTGTAGGTTGGATAATTCATTACAGTAGCAAAATTACAGTTGTGAACTAGCAATGAAATAATATTATGGTTGGGGGGTCACCACAGGCTGAGGAACTATATATCAAGGGTGGCAGTCTTAGGAAGGCCGGGGACCCATGCCCTAGGCTGTAGCACCGTCGGCCTGCTCCCTGCTTTTTCTTTCTATTCATTCCTGTGCTGGAGCCATTTGGAATTTGCTGTCAGTGATCAAGAACACACTTTCTTCTGATACTTCTGTGTTTTGCAGTCTTCCCCTGTGAAGTGCCCGCTCTCAACCCTCTTAATGTGCCAGGGCAATCTACAGTTATCCTTGGTCCAGCACAATGGTCACTCTTTCTGGAGTCTACCTCCTCTGTTACTATTGCATCAAGGCAGATCTCACTTAGAATATTTTCTACAAGCTCTTCTAATTATTTGGATATGTCATTGTTTTTCACACAGGTGCTATATATTTTATACATAATTTTATTCCCAAAGCTCAACACAACACCAAGCATTGAAAAGCTCCCAATAGGGTATGGAGAAATGGCCGTTAATTAAGAATGTTTTCTGTTCTTGCAGAGGGTGGGAGTTCAGGTCCCAGCATCCATATCAGGTGTTTCCCAACCACCTGTGCATCCACCACAGAGAATACGACACACTCTTCTGGCCTTCATGAGCACCTGTGCATGCATACACATGCACTCACACATATGCCCGTGTGCATGAGTAAAAACAAGGCAAAACTTTTCTTTGAGAGTCCCCAGGAAATGTTGGCTATCACATCATTACCATACTCCGTGTGTCAGGTACCTCCTTAGAACTTGCTTCCTCACACGGAATATGGGCTAAAGATTATAGCACTGAGCAGTTATAAAAATTGAATAAAAACATGAAACTTTCAAAGTGGAAGAATAGATAGCCTGAGAATACTCAGGGGGTCAAGGAAGGAAGGAAGGTAGGCAGAAAGGAAGGAAGGAAGGAAGGAAGGAAGGAAGGAAGGAAGGAAGGAAGGTAGGCAGGAAGGAAGGAAAGGAGGGAGAAAATGAATTTGTAGAAAAGAATCGCAAGTGTTGTTTGTCTAACCACTCAGTAGAACTACATGCATCTGGGTCTATCTTTGGCAATTCTGAATTAAGGAAGCAGGAATTATGATGTCTGTCCCTGCTGACTTGTGGAAGGTGATACAGGAATTCCCACCTTGCATTTGGCCCTCTGTAGTCTAATCAGTCAAGTAAAAGACATTCATGGAGCCCTCTGGGGACAGGAGAATCAGCTAAGCTACAGAATATCCAAGCACGTTCCCTCTTGAATTGTAGTCTTTAATTTGTAGGACTTTCATCAGTACGTTCCTAAGATCATGTTTCCCTGTGTATGTGTTAAGTGTGTGGACCACCTAACTAGCCTTAGTTAGAGGTGGTGGCGTGGTGCTCCATGGTTCTTGAGGAAGTGAGGGAGGCTGGTTGTCTTCTTCCCAATGGCCTTTCAGCCTTCTCTGACTATATCAGCCACGACTGAGCCCTCACCATAGATTCCTGGAGGTCTCGCTTCCACTTTGCTAAAGAAACGACACCCCAAAGATTGTTAGTGATGTCACAGAGCGAGGATAGGTAGGATCCCCAAAGTCTGTGGGCTCCTCCTCCAGCAGGAACTTGTGCTGCCCTCTGAGGCGGTTCAGATGCAACCTTGCTTCTGTTTGGCTATCTGCCAGCAGGAGCATTTGCATGGTACGGATTAAGCATGCCTTATTCAGGATCGTTAGAACTGTCTCTTTTTTTTTTTTATTGATATAGTTTTTATTTACATTTCAAATGATTTCCCCTTTTCTGGGTCCCCACTCTCCGCAAGTCCCATAAGCCCTCTTCCCTCCCCCTGTTCCTCCATCTACCCCTTCCTGCTTCCCCGTTCTGGAATTCCCCTATACTCTTGCACTGAGTCTGTCCAGAACCAGGGGCTTAGAAAGGTCCCAATTTGGGAGACTCCCAATTTGGGAACAACTGCGATTTTGCTGGCTGAGCATCTCTAGCCTAAAATTCCAAACTCCAAAATGACCCCAAATTAAATATTTTCAAGAAGGTTGGTCTGACCCATCCTGATCTATCTCTGCCCTTCTTTGCCTCATTTGTAGCAACAACAACAACAACAAAAATAGCCAATCCAAGGCTGGCTCGATGTATCTGACTGCTAGATTTCATCTGGGTTTGTTAAAGGGAGGCATGTGAGACACCTGGAGAATGGGGTGGGGGTGGAGGGTTGGAGGTAGGGAATGGGAAGTTGAGGTTGAAGTTTCTACTTTTTCCATGTTCTGGGTCACATTCCCTGGGAGGTCACCTTTTGTGTCCAAAGTTCCTTGCAGATGACCTGTTATCCAGCATTCCAGATTCTAACCAATCCCTTTCATGTTCTTCTTTTTTTGTGTTGTTTCAATTTCTTTTTTTTCTTCCCTCCTTCTTCCTCACCCTCCCCTTCCCCTCTTCCTTTTTGAGACTGAATTTCACATAGCCAGGCAGATCTTTAAACTTACCAGCCGAGGATGCCCCTGAACTTCTAGCTGTCCTATCTCTACCTCCCAAGTGCTGAAATCACTGTGACATGCCCATGCCTGCTCTTCCTTTGTCCCTTCCCATTCTGGAGTGGTGACAGCCTCGTCAGCTCGTGTCTCTCCATTACAGTCTTGAACCTGATTCTGGCTGAATCCCTCACTCAATCAAGAGATATTTATGGAGTACCTACTGTGTGCCCAGTGTTATCATGAAAGGAGTAAGCAAGGCAGATAAAGCTCTTGTTTTCACATAGCCCACATCTGGTGGGGACGAGACAATGAGCAGTGGCTGTCTGTGTGATGGGCATCTTCAAGAGCATGCTCTGGGCTCGGGAGTCTGGGCAGATGGCTTCCAGGTGAAACACCATAGCCATCTATGCATGTAGCTAAGAGAAAGCTCTCACTCATGAGTGTTTGCTCTCATAGGCAGAATCTAGATGTAAAGTACAGATAGGAAAATTAAAGAGACAGTTTGGGAGGGGCAAGGAAGCAGAGAGAACGGAAGCAGGCGGAGTAACATGATGTACTTGTGTATATGAGAATGTCAAGATGAAACCATTATTCCTGAAATTAATATATTCTGATAAATGATGTATAAAGTATACATTGTATAGCAATGCTTCCCTTCCAGGGCTTCCCTGCCTTAGTTCACCACAGACACCAAGTCTCCATCTTCCCAGCCAAAACTGGACCCAGGGGAACAATCATGGCCGTCTCCCCTCGCAGGTGGCATGCAAGTGTGGTGGGAATAGTAAGTGAGGAGAACAGGCCACACTTGTGCCTTATTTTTTTTTTAAGATCTATTTATTTATGTATATGAGTACACTGTTGCTCTCTTCAGCCACACCAGAAGAGGGCATCGGATCCCATTACAGATGGTTATGAGCCACCATGAGGTTGCTGGGAATTGAACTCAGGACCTCTGGAAGAGCGGTCAGTGCTCTTAACCGCTGAGCCATCTCTCCAGCCCCAACACACTTGTGCCTTAAAGAGAGCAAAGAGACCAAGCTCTCCCAAATCTAGAACCATCTAGAACTTTCCCAAATGGGCTCTACACACTTCCTGTGATTTTCCCTTCCTTCCAAAAGAACTTCCATGTGACAGAAAATATTACCGCTAAGTCTAAAGGTAAAAGGAAAGGTTTATACATTGCAAGATTAATACATCACGATAAAAATTCACATAGCACAATGGTGGCTCAATTAATTGTTCCTGGCAAACAGAAAGATATCACTTTATGTGTGTTAAATATTAACAACTTGAGACAAGAAGAGTCCACTGTGTCTCCTTTCTGAAGCTTTCTTTGTCAATGGAATATACTTCTGTACAGAAGGAAAGGATAGTTTGGAATGTGATCGTCTTTCTCAGTAAAGGCCAGTGAGGCTCCCCACGGCCCTCGAGCCTCCAGCAATCAACGTAATCATAAGAGACTGGAACCAAATGGATTCAGGCAGCCATGCTGACTACTGAGTTTAAAAGTTTTATATATCAAGAGCCTGGATGCCAGCTAAATCAAAACCTTTCCAGGCAAATCAAAGGGCCATCAGCACCCCCCCCAACCCCCCAAGCTTCTGCCAAAGGCTTTGTTTCTCCATTTGCTCCCAGTGCTGTCTGGAGGCCGTGGCTGCTGGTTGAATCTGGCCTCGTCCATACATGTTCCATTACCCTCCTCGGAAAGTGGTCCACCACCTTTACATTAAGAGCATTGGGGGGGGGAGGGGGGAGTGGGACAAAAAGAAGCGAAAACAAACTGACTGATTGCAAAGCCAGCTATGATGTCAGCATCAATTAATGTTTCCCACAGGCATGCTAATCAGCATCATGACATAATAACGGCTTCCATTACACCGGTGGGACTTCAAAGTTATTCCAAAGATAACATAACACAACACTTCAAGCCCCAGGAAACTTCCACCCCGCTTTCAGATGTTTTATAAAGTTACCGATCTTTTTCATTGCTGGGGGGAAAAAAACCCGAAAGGAAGCAGAATATTGAATTTGGGATGAATCAGGCCTGGAAAGTGACTTCATTACAAATTCCAAATGTTCAAAGAGATAGCGGCAATTACAAAGCCACAAGGGGTCCCGTTGAAAGGCAGCTTGGTGGCAAACTTGTCTCAGGCAGGCACGAGAACACAGCCCCCAATTTGGAAAGAGCAAAATTTGAAGTCCCCATGGAAAGCATTGTGCCTAGTGATGAATGAACAAAACACTCAGGCCCCCCAAAGTGTGAGGCAAAGGGCTGTTCCTCGGCTGGACCTCAGCTACAGATCTGTCTGTGAGCAGAATTTCTGATGTCACTAAGAGGCCAGCCCTCATCTACCATGTAGAAATGACCACACCTACTTCCACATAGAGCCGAGAGCAAACCAAGGAGTGAGATTCTAGCTCTGTGTCAGAACGTCTTCTCCCATTACTTTCCCATCTGTAAATATGCGGGATTACTGAATAACGCTCTGTTACTGGCAACACTTTCACTGTGCACATGTGTGCGTGCCTGTGTGTGTGTGTGTGAGTGCGTGTGCATGTGCGTGTGTGTGTGTGTGTGTGTGTGTGTGTGTGTGTGTGTGCATGTGTGTGTGTGTGTGTGTGTGTGTGTGTTGTGCTGGCCTATGGAAGTCACTTGGAGTAGTTTGTAAATGCTTCTCATCCTCTGTGCTAGGTACTTTTATACAGATGATAACTAAGCACAGGGGTATCTTATTGACTTCACCAGGATCACTCAGGAAGGAAATACCAGTGCTGGAATCCAGAGCCACAGTGTCTGTAATTGCAATCATGACTGTCTGCAAAGATGAGCACAGAGAAGACATGTGTACTCTCTCACACAGCACGCAACTGAGTCCTCAGTACCTATGTGCACACACTTCATTCACGGTGTGTACACAGGCGTCGTCAAGGACCGACCCCACAGCCCACTGTCTACCAGGAGTATAGACGGGTTCCTGCAGTTTCACTACTTGGGAGGAGGCCCAGACAGTCCACTGGCTCAGCGTGACCAGCCTGACACTTAGGTGCTCTGAGCTTTGCTCCTTCATCTGTGCCATGGCGCAAGCCATAGAACCTGTCTGTCACTGTGTTGCTGTGCAGGCGGAATACGTGTAAAATGTTTACTGCCGTGCTGGAAATGGGAACACACATTTAACAAATTTGTCAATATTTACCACAAGCACGTCAAGTATTGGCTATCAAGAGACCCTTTTACCCTATGCATCGCTACCTGTGTCTCTGCCTGTCTGTCTTTCATGCCTATAAACTACTTGTGTGTGCACGCATGCATGCATGTAAACACACACACACACACACACACACACACACACACACGGGGAGAAAGGTGAGAGAGAGAGAGACAGAGACAGACAGACAGACAGACACACACACACATGGGGAGAAAGGTGAGAGAGAGAGACAAAGAGACAGACAGACAGACAGACACACATAGAGAGAGAGGGGGGGGGAGAGAGATCACACCAAAGGGCTCAGGGGCAATCTCTGGAAGGTCTGGCACAGCCCTGTCTAAAAGCAGATGTGCCAGGCAGACCTCTGTGTGCCATCAGGGATTCCTCTGAGCATCTGACAGTTATACAAAGAGGAAAACGAAGAGGCAGATACCACCCTGCCTGATCCCAGCTGTTCCTCTGGCCCACTCACCTCTCCCTGTCCCTACCTCAGCAGTTCCTGCCCCTTGGTGCATGATCCGCTCTGAGAGATCTCTACTGGCAGATCTCAGCCTCCAGCTTCAACATCAGTGCCACAGAGGCACAGAACAGAGGCGGCAGCGGGTTGCCACCCTCCTCTGCAGACCTGTTGTCAGCTGCATTCAAAGTCATTCCGCTTGCAGGCCCCCCTCTCAGCCTGTGGCCCTTAGGCCTTTGGCTTGCTTGGAGAACAAGCAGGGGACGGTTGGCACCTCTCCTTCACTGTGAGTCAGAGCAGACACAGCTCCTGTCTCTGCTGTTAGGGATGTATGGATGGCAGTATCTGGGCCCAGCACTTCGGGAATGTGCTAGAAATACACGTGTGGACGAACGAGTGAGCAAGAGAAGAGAGAAGGAGAGGAAAGGGAAGAATGTAAAGAGACCGTCAAAGAGAACGTGAAGATGTAAGAGAATGTAATTCCCACACGAGACGTGTGGTGGCGTCTCCACGGCGTTCCCTGCTGAGCTGGCCTAGTGGGGGCTATTCCACCAAACGAAGCCAATTGACAGCTGGGATTTTGCCCTGGACTTTGTCTCAAAGGACGAGTCTCCAGCAAACTGGTTCTCTATTAACCTTTAGCAGCTTTACAATGGACGTGAATGTGAGCTTTGCCTTTGAGTCCTTTCCTTTCTTCTCTCTAGTTTTTCTTAGACTGTACAGAACCAAAGAGGAATGGGGCCACATCAGAGAACGCAGTCCTCAGCGTCTCCCCGAGCTCAGAGCAGCCAGCTCGCTGGAAGCAGAGCACAAGCTAGAGTTGATACCTGATGCATCCGTCTCTGAACTGTGCGGGGCTGACTTTCTGTAGACCTCCCACCGTCACCCAGGCCCTGTCCTGAAGCAGTGTGCAGACTTGAAGACAGAGGGGAAACAGTATAGTTTGGTGTGTACAGGGCTAGAATGCCTGGGAACCTTTTTGTATCATCGGCTCAGCCTGACCTCAGCAAGGGCAGAACAGCCAGGTGGTGCCAACTCACTCAGTCCCAATGTCACACTGGCCCACTTCCAGCCCATTGCTGTAAACACCCAGAGACACTTGGGTGAGTCCGTGGACTTGCAGGACTAGACACTGAAGGAAGGGCCAGTAGACTGCCCACCTGCGTTCTACCCCTGAGTCCCATATGATAGAAGAAGAGAATCAATTCCTCAACGTTCCTCTGCTATCCGACACTATGGCACATGAGTGTGGACATATCCAAAACAAGTAAATAAAATGTAATTTTTTTTAAGTGTAAGGAAACTTACTGCAAGGACAATATTCAGCTAGCCAAGGAAGGTCCCAGCCCCTCACCCTCCAGCTGGGCATGCCAGAGAGAGGCACTCCAGACCTTTCTAGGAGTATCCAGTCAAGCGGAACAGTCCCCTCCATAATGCATTGGATCGATCGCCTAGCTGTCTCCTTGACAGCCCCGTCATGTGGTCCAGCTGTGGCTCCAAGTCTTCCACTTCTTCCCTTTCAGGGTTTCCAGATGCTGCCGCCCACCAGGTAGGAAGGATAGAGTCTTCCGTGAAACAGCTCTCTCAGACGATCTTACCTTGTGCACGTATGCTTTACTTGGGGTGAGCTTGAACGCACACGCTTTGTTTGGGGTGAACCAGGGCTAGATATGAACCTTGGAGAGTGGGAAGGAGTTTTCAGGGTGAATGAAATCGTTGGCTGGAGTTTAAAGTACCGTGAATGCCTCATTTGTAGCAGGAGGCATTCCAGGAATCTCAGATACTTGCTGGGTGTGTTCCCATGGGGAAAGAGGAAGTTGAACTTGTAGGTTTGCCAAGGACTACTCCACCTTCTCCAGGTAGAAGGTTGTCAGGGGTCTGGCTCCCCAGACAAGGTGAGAGAAGGAGAAACTCTGCTGATAAAGAATCCTCCATTTTCCACTGAACTTAGAGAAGCTATCCTGATATGGTAGCCTGTGACCTTCATTAGCAGGGTTTCCCCACATCCTCACCCCTGAACCCCAGGCTCATTCCTATACCAAAACATCCACATCTAAATTCTCATCTCAAGCTCTCTCTTTCAGGAAGACCAGACAAAGCAGGTGACATGGAGATCTGCCCTAAACCCATCAAGCTTAGGAAAGTGACAGCCTTTGAGTCACTGGGACTGAAGAAGCGAGTTAGAACCACCACACAGCAAACAGATTCTCTCTAACCTGCTTCTTCATCTGCAAAATGAGCCCATGTGGCCCAAACAGACTGTAGTACCTGGTACCATGTTGTCCCAATGTATTGGTCAATCCAGTCAGGGCAAATAAAAAATGTTTGGTCAAACCTTTCTGGCCAGGATGACACACTGGATCTGAGCATCTAACTCATGGTCAACTTTCAGCATCTCGAACATTCTGACCTACTCGGTAGGACCAGGGAAGGGCATGGGAGAAAAGACAGAGGGGCTAGAAACATAACTGTACATTTTGACATTAAATGAATTACATGGAAATTATATGCAAATCATTATGTAAATGTGGCATATGTTGTTTTCCAGTTAACAGCTTGGACACTTTCAATAATTATAGCATTTTTTTCAGGGTGAATTAAGAGCCCCAATAAACAATATTTAGGACCTACTAGAGATGAAAAGGATTTAATGAATGGTCTTTGTTTTTCAGCTTGAGTGGTTCAGGCCGAGCTAGAAACTTGAAATTCTCTCCCCATGTCTATAAAGACGACTATACATTGTGTAATACACTTTTGATGACAGCAGTCATCTATGACAATTAATAAGAGTATTAATGCCAAAAAGCCTTTGAAAATATGG
The DNA here is from genome assembly GCF_947179515.1 of Apodemus sylvaticus. NCBI lineage: Eukaryota > Metazoa > Chordata > Mammalia > Rodentia > Muridae > Apodemus > Apodemus sylvaticus. The sequence continues at coordinate 38,151,018 of NC_067492.1, read as the reverse complement.
ACTTCTCTAGAGAGCACCGCTTTATCTTATTTTATCCTTCTGTACCTGGTGAACAGATGTAAAAGATTAAAATGAAATATCCTTCCCTCTTCTGCATGGCTCTTCTGTAATTTAAGGGGGGGCGGTGAGCCATACTTCATATAGTTAGGTGCCAACCACTAACACCATTGCTTCTGCAGGCACTCAGTTGCCTGGAAGACCCTTAACTTGGTTAAGTTAAGAAGTGAAACTTCTCTTCTTTCTCCCCCCCCCCCCCACTCTTGTGAAACCACTCTCCGCCCTCCCTCCCACCCCACCGACATGTTGATTATATAAGGAGAGCAAACCATCAAGTGTACAAGGTTGTTGTAGCTAGTGAATATGAAGGTTTCCCTTGTAACCTTCCTTTCTGGAGATGCCTTGTGGGAAATCACCTCCAGATTCTCTAGTCTCAAGGCCCCTAAGGACAATAATGAGCGACATAAAATGAGAATCGTTTTAAATGCAACTTGAAAATAAAGAAGTAAGGGGGAGGGGAATTCCTGAGGATTTAAACAAAGAAGCATTTGATAACTCGAGGGTTGTATGAGAACCGACACCCTCGCTGTCTGAGGGTGGGTGAGGCTGCCCTGGCTCCTGGCTGCCCAGCCGGGTGGAGTGAGAACCAAGGCTTTGGCAAGCAAGATAGGACAGAAGCCAGAGCTTCGAGAAGACCTGCAGTCACAATGTTCCAGAGCTACCTCTTCAGTGACAGAATAAACTGGGAAATCTGTCCAGCCCAGGATGAAGGAGCTTGACTATCTGTCTAGGCCCCAGGGGGAATCGTATCCACTGTGAGAATTCATAGCTACAAATCTGATTCTCTTAAGTCGAGGTTCATCCTAGAATCGTCCAGTCAGAGTGGTCTCAAACTAGAAACATCCCCTGGGAAGAGAAACCTGTCAGACATTATCAAGGATGCTGAGAGGGCGTATTCACAGACCAGCCTCAACATGGCTTCTGAACATGAAGCTTCATGGGAAAGGAGCTCACAATATAAAATTACTCAAAGCCTCATAAATACACATAAAGCTGAGCTCTGAGCTTTTAGCCTCCAGCCACCCAGGAAATGGGCATCTAGGTGATCTAGAAGGAGACAAAGCTCTCCATTGTGTGATAATACAAACCTTGTGCACTGACCAGTTCCTTTTATTGTTGCTTGACACAAATGACTCAGAGGAGAAAGTCTGTCTTGGCTCCTGGTTTGAGGGGATACAGTCCACCATGATGGCACCATGATGGCCAGGAATAGGAGGTCAGTGGTCACAGTGGAGCCACAGTCAGGAAGCAGAGAGAGACGAATGCCACTGCTCAGGCCGCCTCTTCCCTCCCCCCGCCCCCTTCTTGTTCGGGCTAGGTAGGTCCCAGTCTGTGCGATGGTGCCTTTCGCATCCAGAGTGGGTCTTCCCTCATCAGCTAAATCTCTCTGGAAATGTCTTCCCAGACACCTCCAGAGCTTCAATTCCTAGGTGACTCCAAAACCAGACAAGTTGCTCCCAAAGATGAACACCTTGAGGTGTGTTTGAAGACTTTGTGAACACAGTTGCCGAGTTCCTTCTGTAAGCTCCATATGGAGAATCTGCTGGAAACAGAAAAGGGGTAGTTATCCCCTCTTTTATTATGGGCGGAAAGCCAAGCAGCACCAAATCCCCGTATATCCCAAATCCTTGGCAACAGCCCCTTGGAGATCCAGCTCATTATACATCAGACATCATTCCAGAACAGAAATGTTTCCCCAGAGGGTGCTCAGGTTGTAACACAGAGCCCAGAAAGGATCTTGTATAGTGACAATGTCAGCACTGTCATAGGCACTTGGACAGCACCTCTAGGAGTGACAGTAAGGCCAGAGGAGCAGTTGAACTAATACACATTGAAAGGAGAGGTTCGGGGATATGAGAGGCTACAGGGCAAATGCTTGGTCCCCCTTTATCCTGAGTCCTGATCCCTTTGGAGAAGCCTTAAGTCAATTCTCACTTCATCCCAAATCAACCCCATCTCAGGGAGTGGCCTACCCTTGCATAAGTTAATAATTTCTCCTCAACCTACCTTCCCAACTGCAGCCTCCGCATGACCTAGGCAAACCACCCATCCAAAAAGCCTGGCCCAATCCCTTTCTAGAAGTGACCCGAGCCTGGAGACCGGACCACCCCCATGACTCAGTCCCGATGCTTGTCACGCCCCATCTGTCGGAGTGACTAAAGCACCGGTGAGATTCTCCCCATCTATATTGCGACTCTCCAAAGGAAGAAATGTATCAGACAGACAGTTGGACATTGCACTCTGGACGTGCTAACGCACTAGGAGGCAGAGCCTCGCAATGGCACACACACCAGCTGGTCTCTATGTCCCCTACTTCCAGACTGGGGGTTCAGCTTTCTATGGCCATCATCAAGTGAGCATCAAGAATGCAGCGTCCAGCATGGCTGTCTGTTGACTGGAGCCTCTGATGCTCACCTGTGGGTGGTCCCAGTGTGACGCAACAGTTCCTTTAAACTGTCCATATCATAAGTTGGACATTATTATTATGTAGAATAAAGAAAGAAAACCGAGATGAAGACAAATAGAAGGATACAGACAACACCATTAAGTACTGGTTGGACACCATCGCCTGATCAGAGTTCTGCACTTGAGGTATCTATGTCCTTACTGGGGACGGCAAGGATCAAGTGTTGGCTACGTGTGCGAGGCACAGCATTGGTGCAAAAGGAAATTCCTGTGATAGCCAGTGTTATTCTATGTCTCACCTTGGGAGACATTGAAATCACCTCACCTGCACTCTGGTAGGGCCTGTTCAATGACCAGGTCCAGGATGTGTTAGAGGGTGTACTTGCCTTAGCTTAAGTAAGACTCAAATTTGATCCTTATTTGGAACTGAATGGATAATTTCTTGAGGGAAAGTTCAGTCCTCAGTTGTCTCCTCAAATAGAACCTTCACAATGTCCTCTAGCCTGGGGCTTGTGAGTGGCCCGGGTTCATGAGTGGCCACTGCCTTCCTCCTGTGGCATTTGCCATCAGCTCAGGTGACTTGTTATTCAGCGGGGACACAATCAGAAATTAACCTCTTGACTATTTCCATGAGAAATTACCGTTGCTTTGGAATACTGCTAAAATTATATCAAATATTATAGGCTTAGGTAAAAGCACAAATGTGAATTATAATCCGATACCAGGTAATTATTTGGCAAAACCAAAATTACTGTCTGTTTTCCACATCTTCCAAATCCAGGATGCATCTCTAGATTCTCTTCACTGCAGTGATGACTGAGGAAAAGCAAGTGGAGGGGGGAAGGAGGAAGAATTGAGTGCTGGAAAGGGCCCTGCCATGGGCAGCCTTTGCCCTGGTTTTACAAAGACTGCTTGAAGAGAGTTCTTTTTATTTTGTTAAAAACCAACAAGGATGAAAATGTGTCAGGTGTGGACAGTCAAAGCCCTTCCTGGGGGATGCTACTTCATAATTGAATCATGCAAACTGCTCGAAGCCCACACCAGTCTGCATGTTCTATGATATTAAGCTATTATTCCTGGCCCTCTTGTGCACGCGTATTATTCCCCAGGATATCTGTAAATAGTCCCTTACCCTCTATTTTACCAGTCAAACAAACACAACTAGCACGATGCATACATAGGCGCTGCTCATATATTTGCAGTTCAAAAGACTTGCCCTCAGAGGAGACACCCAAAGTTGAAAATCCATCTTTAGACTTGCTGAAGTAATTGCAGAAGTAGACACCAGCCAAGCCATGGTGTGGGGGGGGGAGGGGCACAGAGGCTGGGTGTATGTGGTGTCAGGAAGCACAGGGCTCTTAGTTTCATAAAGACTAGTGTACTGGCTGGTTTTGCATGTCAACTTGACACAGGCTGGAGTTGTCACAGAGAAAGGAGCTTCAGTTGGGGAAGTACCTCCATGAGATCCAGCTGTGGGGCATTTTCTCAATTAGTGATCAAGTAGGGAGGGGCCCCTTGTAGGTGGTACCATCCCTGGGCTGGTATTCTTGGGTTCTGTAAGAGAACAGGCTGAGCAAATCAGGGAAAGCAAGCCAGTAAGTAACATTCCCCCCATGGCCTCTGCATCAGCTCCTGCTTCCTGACCTGCTTGAGTCCCAGTCCTGACCTCCTTTGGTGAACAGCTGTGTGGAAGTGTAAGCTGAATAAACCTTTTCCTCCCCAACTTGCTTCTTGGGCATGATGTTTGTGCAGGAATAGAAACCCTGACTAAGACAACTGGTCATTATTGTGTTGGCTCTTACTAATACACAACCAATAAGAGATAAAACAGTGTCCAACTCTTGAAATGCACACATCTTTTGGATTTGGGTTTGACCCAGACTTGTTTGACCCGTGTCCTCCTCTTTATAGGTGGGGAACCTGAGATCTAAGGAAATGAGTGCCCTGTTGCATACAACAAGATAGCTCAAAGTAGGATGGAACACTTGCAGTGGCTAGTTTTGTTAACTGAATGCAAGATAAGAGTTCTTTTAGAAGAGGGAATCTCATTTGAGAAAAAGCTCCCATCAGACTAGCCTGTGGGCAAGCCTGTGGCAATTTTCCTCAACTGATGATTATGATTGTGTAATATTGACTGAGTGTGTGAGGGCCCCCCCCCAACTCACTGTGGGCTGTGCCAGCCCTGGGCTAGTGGTCCTGGGTACAATAAGGAAGCAGTCTGTGGAAGCCACAAGGAACAAGCCTGCAGACAGCCCTTCTCCAGGGCCTTCACATTGTTTGGTGTCTTGAGTTTCTTTCTTGACTTTCCCAAGATGATGGACTACAAGCTGTAAGATGAAATAAGCCCTTTCCTCCCAACTTGTTTTTAATCATCTTTTATCATATAAGGAAAGGTAAGCTAAAGCACATTAGCCACTGATTGAGGGGTGAGGCTGGAGACAGAAATGCCAAAGAAAGAGTCGGGCTCACTAGATTCCTTGAAATGAGAGAATCTAAAGAGCCCTCTGGGAGAGGAGAGCAGGCCTGGTGAGGGACTCTGGAGTCATCTCTTGATAATTAGGTTCCCAGAAGCTGGAACATGGCGCACTGGTAAGTGGTCAGGGTAATGTGGGTAAGAAATAAGGGTCAGCAGGGAGTCAGGGTAAGAAATAAGGCAAAGAAGGGAGAAGAAGTTCCTTTGTTATGTAAGAGGTGGCACTTATAAAGGGATAGTATCCAGGCCAAACCCATTCCCAGGACCAACCCCATAAGACTGAGTCACCAATCTCTCTGGCAGGCTCTGACCATTAATATATACATATATATATATATATATATATATACATGTATATATATATATATATATATACTCCAAATCACGACAGATTTCTGAGACCACAAACTAAAAGCACAAATCTCCTTTCTGTCAGGAGGCTAAAACCTTCCCTTCCACCCCCGAGAGCCCAGAAGGTACCACGACGCATTATCAGTGGGAAAATTGCAGATTCAAATCTTTCCACGTTTAATGTTGCTCTGAAGGAAATAATGTCATTCATTCCAGGCTCCGTGGAAGCAGCTACACTTCCTCCAGGTTAGGACCAAGCAGCTACAGTAGCCAAAGAATATGGACACGTGAGAGACAAGACCCTCCTCTCCACCGGAGCCATCCAGATGACCAGAACGGTTCAGACCCTGGCCCCAGGAGAACATCCGCATACGTCTGAATCATGGCGGTATTCTCTGAAAAGAAACGGAAAACCACACTGCGAAGCCAGAGAGATGCTTTTTTTTTTCCTTCCTCTGACGTTAGATCGATCGGAAACCTGTGGCAGGCGAATTCCACACGGGTGAGGGAGGGCTAGAGCTAGTTAAGTTGGAAATTCTAACAAGCTGCTTGACTGATCTCCGAGGCATGCTGGGACAGAACATGTCCACAAAGAAAATATTAATTTTAAACTCAAAGAGAAAAAGTAAAAATGGGAACTTAGGGAGGGGAGGAACCACGGGGAAAGTGTCAGGATATTTATCTAAATTGTCTTTCCTACGTTTTCCGACAAGCCTCGTGCCCTGGGAGCAGTCGATCAACACCCGCGCTAATCACAGCCCCCACCCTGATGGAGTAGGGGGATGCCAGCCAAGGAGAAAAACATTTGGAAAGTTTGTTAAGCATGTGTGTCCTTTCTGATGTCACCATGGAAGGAAATCCAGGAGCAGCCAGCGTGTGTGCTTTTCCATACCAGCTCCAAGGACAGCCTGGAACACCAGTGGTTTGTACAAAAGTCTCTCCACTATCATTATCATTATTGTAGAGAAGATGATGATGGTGATGTTGATGATTGTGATGCTGCTGCTGCTGCTGCTGCTGCTGGTGGTGGTGGTGGTAGAAGTATGTAGAGAGAGTTCAGTGTCAGTCAACATAAAGAAAGCCAGGCCAGAGTATCCAGGATTAACAGAAACAGCATCGTGTGTGTGTGTGTGTGTGTGTGTGTGTGTGTGTGTGTGTGTAGACATGAGTTTGGAAGTCTGACTTTGTGCTTTTCATGATGAGGTGCTAAGGCCAGAATCCTTCTGCAGAGTCTAGTTCGGTGTCCCTTCATAACTGATATCGTTAGGAACCGTAATGCACACATCTGTAAACCTCTGCTCTAGACTCTCGTTGCAAACAAGGTGTAGGGTTCAAGGCAGCTTCTTTCTGAGAGGTCAGTGGGCACCATAGGTAGGGCTGCCTGCAGGCTGAGGAGGCAGACAGCTCATGAGGTTGTGCCTAGAACTGCTTGGGTTTGGAGTTGACTCTTCCTGGCTTGTGCTGGTTAAGTCCCTAGGCCTTCTGACTGGAGCGGCCTCAGAGAAGGGCTTGTATTCCATAATATGTGTGTTCAAACCACCCAGGGCTCTTATCCAGTCCTTGATCTGTAGGTCTGGGGTAGCACTTATGAATCCAGTACTCAGAGGTTCCTGGTGACACTTGAGCAGCTGGCTGGGACCACTTGCAACAGTGACACTTTACACGCGACGCGTGATCCGTACCTCTGCTCCACCTACCCAGAATCCACTGCTTCATTCTCTGTATTTTCTCTGTCTTCCCTCTCAGGCAGGCACATTGTAAGCACCCATGTAAGCCCTGGGTGTGGCTGCCAGTGTGGGAGTAAAGGGTAAAGATGGGCGGGTCCTCAAAGACAGGCTCTGATGCCCAACTCCAGTGATGGGCTCTGGTTTTAACCTAACCATCCCAGGCACTTCATCTCTGTGTCTGACACATAGTTAACCACATTGCTCAGAGCAGGGTGATGTGAGACAGGGGTCTTGCTGTTGTAACTATAGCAAAAATAAGACTTTCTTAGCTGTAGCTTCCAAACTATAACTAGTGTATTAGTCAGAGACTTTGAGAAGACACTTCATCCCCTCGTGATAGATTCTTAAGACGAAAGTTAATAGAAAGGGAAAACAGTGGCCGAGAGATGGTTCAGTAGACAATGTGCCTGCCCAGCATGGGAATGAGTTCAGATCCCTAGAACCCACGTAAGTCCTGGGTGTGGCTGCCAGCGTGTATAACCCCAGTGTGGGAGTAAAGGGTAGAGATGGGCGGGTCCCGTGGCCTTGCTGGCCAGTCAGTCTGGCCAAAACATCTAAGTCTGGGTTCAGTGGGAGGATACTCATGTGTGCCTCTGGTCTAGAACAAACCAGACAGGTACCTTTTTTTTTTTTTCTTTTTTTCTTTTTTTCTTTTTTCTGCAAGCCATAGTTACCAGTCCTTGATAGGAACAATTAAAAAGATGTACTTTGCGTGTTTCCAGGTTTCATGCTGTGAATACCCAGGTTTTGTTTTGCACTGGACCAGGGTACACATGGTGTGATGAATGCAGATCTGGGAAGAGATGGGTTCTAACGCCTCAAGACCTGCTACTCCCGGCATGCAGACTCCATAGCAATCGCATTTCAAGCTTGTATAATATCAACATTTAGCCAAAAACAAAAAAACAAAACAAAAAAACAAAAAACCCCAAACAATCAGGAAGTAATGTGTTTTAAGTATTTGTCACCTGAGTTATGGTATAATTTTAACATCACGTTACACACTTGGCTTTTTTACTAAAGCTCTGTGTAGACAGGTTTACATCTCTGAACATAGAACAGCTGGTAAGGCGGGCCCCAGCTGTCTCCAGCACACTGAGGAGACTTCTGTAGCCATTTTTAGATAGCTCAACATTGAAATGGAGTAACCAGTATCCAACCATACAGCAGCAGCAGATCAAAGTTTGGGAGGGATTAACCAAGTCTTCAAGAACTGCAGTTTAAAATTCCAGGGCCCAAGACAAGCCCTTTTTGAAATGGTAATGTCTCCTCGTACCTGAGTAGAAAAGACAATTAAGATAATGTGTTAATTTTCCCCCTTGAATCTGACAGTAATATTTTGATCCTGTTAATTATCCAGAGAACAGAAACTGTATGTAATATGATAGGTCTGAGCAGGGCTGCCGTGCTCACTGCCTGGGTAAGCAGGCACACTTAGCCTATAATTAGCTGCTTGGAATGTCATTTCCAGCCCTCCTTACATACACCCACTCAGAAATGAACCAACATGGTATTTCAGAACTCTTCCAAGCTGCCTTCCCCTGGGAAGGCAGCCAATGATTATTTACCGAGAGTCACTCTCCTTTCAAAACTATCAGAAAATAGCAATCCATTCGCTAATGATTTCTGGCAGGTGAGGGTTAATCGATGCCTTAAGAACACCCAGAGACCGTGGCACTGTAGCGCTTAGCAGGCTTGCCTTCTGCAAAGGATAAACTTATCAATATAACTAACTGGGCATTTTAATGAGAGTTCATTACAAAAGGGCGAACCTTCACAGTGGGCCAACAAATCTATAAGGCAGCAAAATGGGGACCCATAATCCTTTCTGCAAGCTGCCAAACAGGCCCCTCTACATACGGGCGGACGGTATTTTCTTCTGAATGGAGACCAAGGCTGGTTGAGCTGGCCGTTCCACCAGGCATTGTATTCATGGCTTTAAAATGCGTGGCCTGGATTGATCAGGTCTGAACACTTCCAGACCTCTAGAATAGTTCTGCTGTGGGAATAGCTCATGTGCTCAAGGAGGCTGAGAAGTCTCAAGATCCTCCCATCTGAAAACAAAAAGGAGCGGTGATGCACCTGATGGGCTGAGAAACAAAGAACTGCTGGGAAAGACACCTCAGACACCAAGGCATGAAACATCCAGGTCTGAGGGTGGGGGAGGGTAGACACCAGCTGGAGAGAGGGGAGGGGGGTGAAGCTCACCGTGCTGTCTTGGTGTGGTTTTTATTTTTATTTTTCTTTCCCTTTCCTTTCTTTTTTCTCCTTTCCTGTCTTCCTCCTTCCTTCCTTTCTGTCTGTCTGTCTTTTCTTTCTTTCTGTCTTTTCCTTTCTCTCTTTCTTTCTGTCTGTCTTTTTGACCTTCTTTTCTTTCTTCTTTTCTTTCTGTCTTTCTCTTTCTTTCTCTCTTTCTCTCTTTCTTTCTTCTTTTCTTTCTTTCTGTCTTTCTCGCTCTTCTTTCTGCCTCTCGTTTTCTCTTTCTGCCTTTCTTCTTTTCTTTCTTTCTCTCTTTCTTTCTTTTTCTCTTTCTTTCTCTTTCTTTCTCTCTCTTTCTCTCTTTCTTTCTCTCTCTTTCTCTCTTTCTTTCTCTTTCTTTCTTTCTTTCTTTCTTCCTTCCTTCCTTCCTTCCTTCCTTTCTTTCTTTCTTTCTTTCTTTCTTTCTTTCTTTCTTTCTTTCTTTCTTTCTTTCTTTCTTTCTTTCTTTCTTTCTTTCTTTCTTTCTTTCTACTGGGGTATGTTATATAAGTCAAACAATTTAACCTAAGTAAATCTCTTGGGATCATGAATAACAAAGCTAGTGGTATGTAAGTACTAACCATTGCCAATTTCTCCATATGATTAACAATTCCCCACATGCTACACCACCTTCCAGGCCCCCCACACACCAGCTCTCAGGCCTGGTCTCCTAGACATTGTTGCAATAAGGAAGAGTGCTTTCCCTCCTGGGTTCTGCCTGGATCTACCGGCCTTCTCTCAGTGCATCAGCAAGCTCTTGGCACTTGGTCACTCATGCCCCATTTCTCTCCTCTGTGCCTGGGATCTTCTCCTGGATCTCTGGCAGGATCCCAGGGACCCTGAAGCATGATGAGGGTCAACAGATGGGAGCCATGTTTAAAATGCTCACCACTGACAGCCAGTTAAACAAGCTGTGTGAGGACCACAGGGGCAAGCCTGCTGTTAAATGTGTGCTAGGATGAAGTGCCAATCAAAAGCAAGTTGAGGAGGAAAGGGTTTATTTCATCTTATAGGCTATAATAAATTGCTGAGGGACACCAAGGAACTCAAGACAGAAAACATGAGATCCGTACTGAAGTGGAAAAAATGGGGGGGGGGGGGGAATGCTGTTTATTGTTCTCTCTGGTGCATGCTCAGCCAGCTTTCTTATTGAACCCAGAACCGCATGCCTACGGGTGGCACCGCCCATTGTGGGCTAGGCCATCCTACATCAATTGGTAATTAAGAAAACACACCACAGACAGGCTGCAATCCAATGATATTGTGGCATGTTTCCTCCTCCCTGGGTGACTCTAGCTTGTGTCAGGTTGACAACTGATGCTAACTGTGACAATACCCGCAGTGTTTTCTTACTGATCCCCAAACCTGGGTCTGTCCTGTGCTACTCAGTACAAGACAGATTCTGAGGTCTTCCCAGCATCCAACCAGAGTTCTGCTCCACAAGACAGATTCTGAGGTCTTCCAACCAGAATCAGCATCCAACCAGAGTTTCACACACACCGCCAAGTAGGTGGACAATTCTCTTCTGAGTTAACATGAAAGTCTCTCAAGCCTTTTGTGACACTGAGACTTTGTCTCCCCGTAACAAAATACTTGATATATGTTCCAAGAAGGTCACAGTTTCTGAGGTTTCTGTCCATCAGAGCAGAGAGGGTGTGGAGGAACAACTCACATCGTGATAGGTGACAGGAAGCAGGGTGGACCAGCAACAGGAAGAGGCCAGAGTGAGATAGAGCCATCAGGGACACCGCCGTAGTGATTCATTGACTCCTACTTCACAGTTCCGACACCCCCAAATTAGTAGATTCAAAGATTGAAGATATAAATAGATTAAACCACTCATTTGACCAGAGCCCTCAAGATTTTGGCATTCTGGAGACCCTCACAGATGCAGGAAGAGCAGCTCTATAAATTTCCTCAGAGTCTCTCAGTCCAACCAAGCTGGTAGTCAAGACTTGTGGTCCCACAGAGACTTATCCCCACATCCTCTTACAGGGCTCTCTGCCCTTAGGGAGACAGCCCACCATCTGACACCTACTGAGGCCTGATCACAAGCACATTTCCTTGAGCTTGCTACTCATTCATCTCAAATATTCCCTCATTGGAATATGTCTTCCCTCTACCATGACTTCCTTCAACCACCTGTTCCTTCAGTTGCTTGCTGAATAGCTTTTGGGGGCCAGACATTGCTAGGAGCCTCTGAGAATGCAGAGTGCATTGAACAAGCGCCTGCAGCACAAAGGTTGCATTCCATGCAGCTCTGCTATGGGGGAGGGGCCAAAAGCATAAGTGACTCCCCACGCTGGACGCACAAGCTCAAGTGCATTTACAAGTGACACTTTTTACCATGCTCTGTGGTGTCCAGGGATCTGGCAATAGACCCAGCACTAGGATCACTCTCTTTCCTCTTATGCTCTATTCCCAGGAAGAGAGCAAAGGGACACCAGTCTCCTAGAGCAACTGAATGATAAATGCATTGTTTTAAGACCTGGATACTCTGGGACACAGTGAAATCCCAATATTTGGGGAGTTAGTTCAATGAGAACCCCTAGTTTGAGCCTGGCCTGGACTGAGTAGCAAGATTCTGAAAAAATAATAAACCCCAAAATTAATTAATTAATTATATTATATTATTAATTAATTACTATACTTTCTTGAGTAGAGAACTTAGCCTCTGATAGAGGAGTTAAGCGATATTAGACTTTTAGGCTAGAGAACCCAATAGGCTCCTAAAATTCATACCTGTCTTTCCTCTGTCTTTACTTACTCACTGAACAAATACTTGCTGTTTAGTCTGTGAGGCTATTGTAAAGTCTGCAAGCTAGGGTAAACAGGCAAGGTTCCTACCTTAAGACCACAGAAGACTCTAGACTCACCTGCAGGCTTGAGAAAGGCTTCTCCAAAGAGTTGAAGGTCCTGTTGAAATCTGAACCAAGAAGAATTTTAAGACCATGTCCAACAGAGGCCCTGGGATGGAAGCGACTGTGAAAGCATGAAAGTCGTGGGGGCTCAACAATGTTGGTGACAGTTCCAGTCATCTAGCCTCATGGACCCCACTAAGTGTTTGGGGCTCATTGTAAGAGACTGAGAAACCCCTACAAGGTATACGGCGCCATATTCCATAGCCCAGCCACTAGGAGACTCAGGAAGGACCTCGGCCATGGTGTGGGCAGCGGATAACAGAGACAAAGTATGGAGGTGTAGAAGAGATGAAGATGGCGGCAGGGGGCGGGCCCTAAGGAGGTGGCCCCATTTGTACTCAAGGTTGGATGTTTTTCTGTACCTCCAAGGTCCATACCTCTCCACAACTCTCCCATCCCAGGTGCTCCCTGGACCCTAGACTGGTTTCTGGCTCATCAGTGAGGCGCCCATTCTTTATAGAGAGATGAAACAGCAAGATGCAACAGTCAGAAAACCTGTGAAGAGTTGCCTGAAGAAGCTGCCAGGTAAGCAGAGGTGAACTTTAAGTGCTGGCAGTACGTGCGTAGGTTAGCCTCAGCGTACTTTTAGGATACAAGGACCCTGAAAAACCTAAGCTCTTGTAATGGGCATGCATCCCTAGAAATGGTTCCCCGGCTTTGTGTTAGGGGGTTGCTGCACTCACTGTCATAATGACTGCTTTCCCTTTAACTTAAAATTCAAATAGAATGTTGACATGATTTAACAAAACAAAATACCGGGAGGTTTGGTACTAAAAGTCTAAACTTCCAAATCTTGTTGCGATTAGGAGCTAAGATAATGCCGGTCCTTGCAGGAGAGTGTAGCATCCCTGGACCACACCTATGTGTTCTTCTTTCCACGGCTCCCATATTCCCCTACATTCCGAGGTGAAAGTCAGTGCTCTCTGCGTAGTTCTTCACAGCTGGGCCTGTTCTTAAAGCCTCTTTGCCTTTGTTCTCAGCCAGGAGAATGAAAACTAAACAGAGAGAGCAACATGCAAGCCACACCAAAGAAAGCAGGCAATGCCTTGTGGTTTTGCATCTAAGCGTCTACCAGGAGAAAGTTCAGCCTGTGTGCTCAGAGCTAGAATGTCCCTGTCATCCTGTTTATATCACCAAGTCTGAGTGTCAAGCAATTTAGGGACTGTCATGGCAAAGTGATACTTTCTGGGAACCCACAAATCCCCCAAAGAACATTTTCTAGGGGTCTCACTTTTGCACAGGAATCTTATCTATGGATATAATGATGGTTCTAGGTTATCAAGAAATTGCTAAACAGTGGGGGGTGGGGGGAACAAGGTATGAGTGCCAAAAGTTATTCAGAAAATGTACAGCTTTTGCAAATCGTAGCCATGCAAAAGCTTCCTTAGTGACACAACTTATTCTTATTGGTACCAGGCTCACCGCTTCTCAAAACATTTATTTAGAAATGCAATGACTCAGGAAACGTCTGGCTTTGAAAGGAAGTCTTAAGGGGTTGTGAAGCCTCAGGAAGGTTCTTCAATGACCTAAGCAGACGTTTTTGAAGTTTGATATGCCCTTAGCCCAAACCAAAATTCATAACAAAGTCAAAAGCAATAGAGTCAAGTGGGTTTCAACTGCCTGCTCCACCCAGACTGATCCATTATTCAGACTTTCTCAGGCCAGCTCCAGGCTGGGAGTAGCTATGTAGCCATGGTAACAGAAAGATGCTCTTAGAGTCCTCAACACTGGCTTCAGTAAAAACCCCTGTTTCTGAAGCCACTGTTCTTCCAGACAATAGGAACATCCTATCATGTGGCTGCTGGCTCTGGAACCAAACAGCCTCTGGGAAGCTGGGCCCTGCCACTTGTTGCCGGGTTTTCTCCCCTATAAAATGGAGATAAAGGGGTACCTTCTCCACAGGGGTACTATATTGCCTAAAGAAGGCTAAAGTGTCTAAGCAGTGATAGAGTATAACTAGCCTTCAATACTTTTTACCTTAATTATTTTTTAAATGCTATAAATAATTACAAATGATGACAGGGCTGTTTACTGTTTTAATATTTTTGTTTGCTTGTTTCTAGGTAGTACGAATTGAATCCAGGCAAGTGTCCTATTGTACAGCTACATTCTCAGGCCTCTTTTAAAATTTCATGGTGAGACACACTATCTTGTTAAGGTGCCCAGGCTGGCCTTGAATTCACTACCTAGCCCAGGCAAGCCTCAGAAGCAATCCTCCTGCCTAAGCCTGCTGAATAAACTCTGATTCCAGGTATGTGCCACCAGGCCCAGGGATACATACATACATACATACATACATACATTACATTGCATTACATTTAAATATAAGACATTTTTTAAAAGTCAAATGGTATCTAAAATACAGAAGTAATCGAAGATGCTCTCCATTTCTCTGCCCAATTAAATAAGACTGAAGGATGGGGGAGATGCAGCTACTAAATTTAGTTGGTTGTTCTGTGACTGAGGAGATGTTTTCATGTGAGCGGATCTGGTTTGAGGCAATAACCAAAGATAAGTAGATGTGTCAGAGAAAATGGCTCAGACTTGTGTCCACACCAGGTCTAGAACTGGGATAAGAGGCTTACAGGAAGTCAGAAGTATACAGCCAGGGACTGTAAGAATGCAGAGTGCATTTATTCCTGACTCCATGGGCAACTGGGAGCAATGACTTCTCTTAGGGCCGGTGCCTCCGTCCCCACCATACAAGTGGGTTGGATAAAGAAACAAGACCAAGAATTCAAGAATGCGCCTTCAGACTCAACCCTCAGGGCAGGCTTGACCACCAAATTTGCCCCCTAGTGACAGTGGTTCAGTCCAAGGTCCTCACCAGTCTGGTTGCACCTGCTGCTCTCTCGTTTCAAGAGAGCCAGGGAGCTGGCATGAGGGGAAGGGACCACTGATGCTGGCTGTATCCTAGACAAGTGGCTTTCTGTACTTATCCTGGTGACTTCAGTCCAAATCTGTCCCCATCCTTTATGACCGTGATGTCCCCCATGCGGAGAAGAGAGAAGATACTTGCCTTAGAGCAGTATTAGAGAAAGGAATATGTGAGCAGCATGGCCTCATTATTTTTGAGGGCTCTGGAATAAAAGTTCCAGGTAAGAAAAACAAAACAAAACAAAAACCCAGCACAGCAACTGCCAGCATTTCCATTCTGAAGAGGCGTCTGCGCCAGGAGCTCAGAAATAAAGATAGCGATTCGTTTATTATTCCTTCTCTTTACGACCTGCATTAATTCTGATTTCTATTTAAATAAGAATGATTAAATTTTATCAGCTGAGATGGAAATATTGTGATAAACACTGGCTCTTGGCCAAACTAATCTCTCAAACCCACAGCTTAGGGCCATTGTCTTGTATAGATATTTGAATGGCACTGCGCTTTTATCAGTATTTCTGAAGGCGCTCATTTAATTATGTGGTTGTAAGGATTTTCAAAACCCCAAAGAATACCATCAATACATATTCATTTCCTGGATTAATTCAACACCAACATCAGAAAATATTGTTATTTAAAGGGTGAGCCGACTTGTTTTTTGCTTTTGCAAAAGAAAAAAAAAACAGGCATCCATTTCTGATGGCAATGGTGTCTTTTCAATTTTCTGTTTAACTAAAATTATGAAAACAAAGCCTGGGAAAATGAGGCTGGAATTGCAGGTTATGAGGAACACGATGAAGGGGGATTTGGAAACGCCACAAGTCTTTAAAAAAATAAAAAAAGGCATCCTTCAGAGAAGTTGGACGATAGAAGGGAAGGCAGACTTCCACATCCGGATGTGTCTGTACCAGTGCAGATCTGCTCAATCAAAAATAAGATATATGAAAGAAAAACTCAGGAACAAATGTTCAAGGCATGGCACGGGTAGTGCTCACAGCCCAGAAACTCGAGTGACTGGTGTGACATTGCCAAAGAGTTACAACATCTCCCAAAGAACTGATGGAAGATGCATTAGAGATCTGACATCTTTGCCGTGGAAGAGTTCTCCAAAGCAGATCTGCGATGTGGACGGGACCAGAAGATGTGAAGCTGTTCCTGATCTTAACTGACGGGGATAAATTCGCTGGGACAGAAACCCAATGGCTGCCTGCACACCGTCCTGTCCTCCTTCCTCTCCCCACGCTCTTCCCCTTCCCTCACCTTACATGTGATGCTAATGTGGTGGGCACGTGGGAACTGGATAGAGAGGTGGGAGCAGAGTCAAAGACTAGTGTGGCTTGGAGTGACCACACAGGAACAGCCAGTGCTAAAAGTGGACGCCTCGGGGCAGCAGGGAGGCGGGGCTCACCCTGGGGGGCAGCAGGGAGGCGGGGCTCACTCTCTCCGGCCTCCCAGTCTCTCTAGGTTTCTAGCTGAGTCTGGTGCACTTAGATGGAATTAGCCATCATTGAGAAGTGTGGTCGGTCACGGCCCAAGCTCTGTCTGAAAGGCATCAAGTCAATCTTAGAAACCGTGAAGGCCAAGGGTATTTATAGGCCCTTTCCTTCAGTGCACTAAGGATAATATTCAATTTTATGTGAAAAGATGCTTAAGGATTAAATAGGTTTATGCTGGTTACAAAGGTCCCTTTGTTTCGGCACAGCTCAGAGCCCCTAGTAGGCTAATGTGCATTATTGAATTAATGCTATACTAAACATGTCTTCCCTACAGAATCTTTTATTTTTAGGAGCATCTTCACCACACTGGTGCCTGAGAGAGGCTACCCAATGTCAGTGCTCTCGGCTGAATTAGCCATTTTAAAGCCAGGGGCGAGGCAGGTATGCAATGCTTTTACAGGCTTTAATTCTGTATGCGGGTCACCTGGGTGACGTGTAAACTGATGGACAGGTCTGAGGTTCTGCATTGTAACCAGCACCAGCGTCTGTGACCCTGTTGGTCGGTATGCTGTCTTCTGACTAGCCAGGCAAGCAGGCAAGAGGCAGGCCTCCTGACCTTGCCCCCACAACCTTGTATCCTCTTCAGAGAACTGGCTTCTCTGCTGGCAAAGCAGCGCCCACCTGATCTGAGTTTTATTTGCTGAGCAGACATTTGCCGTCCTTCCAAGCCTGCCCCTGTGGTGACAGATGCGTGCGTGGAGATGAATGAACGATCTCCCAGCTTCTGAAACGAATTAGAAGCAGAACCACACTGTTGGTAGAAGTGACATGTTCCAAGGCTCAGTCTAGAAATCTAGATTTTTTTTAAAAAAATTATTCAAAACAATTTTAATTGAATTGAATTGGTAAAAGGATACTTCCTGTGGTCGTTGTTATGTATGCTTCAATTCTGGAAAACTAACCAACTAACTAAATAAATAAATAAAACACAAACCAAAAAACATGGTAGCCATCTAACCAGAATTTACTCATTGAGTGCAAAACACTCCAGCTATTGTTGAAATAGAAGTAGACAATGTCGACCAGATGTCCACTCAGCAGGAAAGCATGCTCATCCTGGGGCTTCCAGATCTTTCCTAACTGCATGGGTGTGATTCCTGCAGACATTCTGGTTCCTATTACTGAGGGAAAAGACAGCTGACTAAAATTGTTCATGTACGGCGGCATCCATGTACCTTGTCAGGTTAGAGGAAGAGAGACAGTTAAAGAACAATGGTGGCAAATGAAAGAAACGATGTGCCTCTCGTCACAACTTTGTGCTTTGCAACAGAGGCTAAGGCACAATTCAAAAGATGGGCTGTGTTGTGTCTTGATGGCTCTGCAAGCAGCTAAGTCACGGTGGAACCGGCTGAGTGATAGGCAGACTACGACCCTATTTGTACCCCCAAAAGAGTGGAGCCTGCACATTGCAGGCGTGGTCAACGGCAGTACTGTGGAGTGAACACAGTCAATCTAGGCAATTGCACAGTCAGTCTCCCAGTCTAGACAAGAAAGGATAGTCGATCCAGCCCCCTCTGAAAGGATGGAGGAAAAAGAAGGCAGACTGTTCCCTGCATATATGGCATCTGAATAAGAACAATCCAACTTGTTCTGGTTCCAGGTCCTGGTGTGCCAAAGTGCTCCGTAGCAAAGCTTCTGACCACTACATCTGTATTGCCGCTTGACTTCCTGCAAGCACCAGATTCGAGAGTCTTCTGGTCCTCGCTGGATCTTACAGAAAGCAGGAGCCAACATGGTGTCAGGTTGTGGAGAAATTCGTAGATCTGAGGGCCAAGGAAGGAGCCAGGGAGGAGGGATTATTTAGCCATCACTAGTAAGATATTTTCCCATTGTTGCTTTAGATTTGGGCAAGCATTGACTAGGAGCTTTGAGACTGTCACAGGCTGTCATCAACTGTCAGCTGAAGCTGAGCTATCATCAAAATCTTTATCTGGAGAAGAAATTGCTTCCTGGTCAATCCGTTGGTAGATGGATTGAATTCTTTCCAGACTTTTGAACTGAGGCCCTCAGTTCATCGCCACTTGTTACAGGGAGTTTGACTTCAGTGTCTCACCTCAGGGACATCAGTGTAGCCTTGCGTACTGCCATGTCATCCTTTTACGGGACTCCTTAGAATGTGGTGTCCAAGATCATCAGGGCGGCAAACAGAAGCAAGTAAAACGATGTGCCAGCAAGGCCACAGTGAGACTTTTGTGACCTTACCTCAGACTTTCCCTCACTTTAGCAGACATCTGTCTGTTAGAGGTGAGTCGTGAGGCTTTGCACAGGCCCATGGAGAGAGCAAGGCTACTGAGAGGCAGGGGTGAGCAAGGCTCAGGCCAGAGGCAGCTTGGGTCAAGGGAGGAAGGGTTGCCTAGGGAACACCCACACTGGCGACTCAGATCTTGTGAATGGTAAACAGAGAGGAAATAGGACAAGGAAGACTGAGCCTCAGAACTCTGTGTTCAGTTGACATCACCTTAGACAACTTGATGGGGACTTCCAGAACACAGATCATCCATTGGTGGAAAACAGCGTAGAGCAAAACTGGCCAAGAATTGGCCATCAGATAAGACTGCTTGTGCAAAACAAGGCCTTGGCTGGAGGCTGAGGTGACCTCTGAGGACTGGTAGCCAGAGACTGCTGAGTAACTGCTTTCCCTGAAGCTGAATGGCAAGTTCTGTTTTGAAAGAAGATCTGAATAACACATTTCATCGTTGTCGTTGTAGTCACCTTGCAACACATTTCATCATTGTTGTCACCTTGCTGTATGTAGTCAATGCTTGGTACAGTCTAGGAACTCAGAACGTGCTTCCACTAAATATTTGACAAATATATAACCTATTCTCCATGCCCCTTAAGAATCCATGATTTACCTGCAGTGAATATTCATAAGCACATTGAGACAGCATCTAGTTTATGAACTGGACATGGCTGGAGCACATGGCTGTCCAGCAGACTTCGAGACTTCTTCAAAAACTGACCTCTTAACCATTTCCTCCAAGTGAATTTGACTTGGTGCCCATAGCCTTAAAGAAGTGATTCATATAGACCAAATAAGAACCAGGTGAGTCTGAACTGGCTTGCTTTTATTTTATTTTATTTTATTTTATTTTATTTTATTTTATTTTATTTTATTTATTTATTTATTTATTTATTTATTTATTTATTTATTTATTTTTACAAGCTCTTAACCTAGCATAGAGATTCCCCAACATGAAGAATGTCAGATGCAATTAGGCCCCAGAGAAGACGTTCGTCATGTCCGTAAATGATCCTATCTGCCCTCCCTCAAAACCGCAACATTTGATGAAGTAAGGCGCCCTTAGCCAACCTCATCCCCACAGGCTGCACCTGTGGCCCATTGTTTTGCAATGGATAATTATGCTGTAATAGTTTGTAATTACCTGTTAAGCTAATAACGATGAATATCTGTAGTCACCTGTCCACATAATCAAATAGAAATACACAGCAAAAAAAAAAAAAAAAAGAAAGAAAGAAAGGAAAGAACAAAAATACAAATAACAAAAAATAGACCAAAACCAAACAAAACCTCCAAAGTCTGAAACAAAATACAAAGAGGATTCCTGCTTTGGGGGAATGGACAAAATCAGGAAGTGCTTGGCCTAGCTTGTGTTTGTGCCTGGTCATTGCTGAGCAAAACAGAGAAAACAAGGCTTCTCATAAGAGGCAAATAAGGCCATATTTGAATTTCTAATCCCTTTGTGGTATGAATCTACATTTTGTAGGCACATTTTATCATATTCTCCTAGAGATTCAAATTTTTACAACAACAAACATTGAGCCACAAGACATTTCATTTCTTTTTTGGACACCAGTGAGCAGAAGTGAGGGTCACTGTTCATCCTTGTTTCAAAAATTCAAACCAAAGACAAAGTAAAATATATTCCCCAAATCTACAAATGCACACATGAAATATAGGTGTGTTTAAAAGAATAACTACCAGAGGTACTTTAAATTTCACACCCTCTGCTAATGCTGGCCGCTAATCCTATTTAAATTCATATTAGCCTTGGTATCTTTTTCCCTAAGATTTACCTATTTGTATGCTTGCATGAGTTAAACTGCCTTTTGCATGATATCAGTACTTTTGTAATTTAAATCTATAAAAGGCAATTTCTTTTAAATATACTTCCTAACAGTGAGCGAGAGAGGCACCGAAGTTATTTGAGAGCTGTACACCTCAGTAAACATGGGCGCTGAACTCCGGGGGACGCGCAGACTGTGAGAATTAATCTCACACCTCAGGAGTGGAACGGCACATAAAATCGAGGCCGAGAAAGAAACTGGCTTTTTGAAAGAGCCGGTTTGCAGCATTATCAAAGGAAATGGTGTGTTTTAAAACGGCTATTTAGGCAAGGGAAACTTTCCCCTCTTCTGAGAGAGTGTTAAAGACTGTGTGTGCCTTGTGCCGCCTTATTACACCCATCTCAACCTTCAGGAGGAGCCTGTGTGATAACTGAATATTCATGTTGGTTGATAAACTGAGGACAACTAGCCACAGGCGGTTAAGACAAGTCCTAAGACACTGACAGTGACTTTCAGTGGGATTCTGGGTGTGGTTAGGTCCTGAAGGTGAAGAATGTGAACACAGATTTGGTGGGCTGGTGGTATATTCCTTCTTTCTAGATTTCTATAAAATGGAAACCCTCACCATCTTCACTTGAGAAAAAAAAATGAGATGCAAATAGGTTAATGTATAACGTGGTCCCAAATCGGTAACATATTCCTGATATGTGGGGCATGAACATCAACACATCAACTCCACCAGGGCTGGGATTTTCCCAGGGAAGGGCAACAGAGAGTGAAATCAGAGAGGGGGAGGGGGGACCTGCAGAGCAATGCCTTCACCTCTGGCTACAAAGAGCCCTTTTCTCCCAAGAGAACCAGCCCCAAGCTTTTTCTACATCACCAGGAGCTAGCCAGCAGGGACACTGGACAGGACAATGGTTCAAAATAAGCATCTGCATAGAGCAGCATGGCTGGTCTGGGACCCACAGAGAACTCACTCTGAGGGGCTTTAGAGGCGTGGCAGTAAGGGAGAACACCTGTGATTTTTGATTTCCATACATCTCTGTTCTTTTCCCTTTGGTTGTGACATCTATACATGAAGTGTTAAGATGGCAATCAGACATCCTATGTGTCAGCCTGGTATTAAGACAAAGCTTCTTCCATTGGTTCATGTCTACCTAAGCCGTAGCATCCCCCACTCCAGTCCCCACCAAATATCCCACCACTCAGAAAGAAATCGTTATAAATGCCTGCTGTGGCACATTCACAAGCCACTTCAGTGTTCAGATTCTGTTCCTTCCTGCCCAAGGTGTGTGTGTGTGTGTGTGTGTGTGTGTGGTCACTCTGTTAGAGATTTCCCCGTCTGTGCTTTGTTAGAAAACAAAACAAAACAAAACAAAAGAAAAGCAACAACCCCTCTGAATAAGAAACATCATGCAGATAAGCAAATGATACATTTGACTCCCTAATCAACGAATGGGAACAATTTGACTTGATTGAGAACCTCTGAAATCAGCAGCCTGTAATTCTCACAGTGGTGTACTGTTGTTCTCTGAAGACAGGCAGGGTGTGTGTGTGTGTGTGTGTGTATGTGTGTGTGCGCGCGCGTGTGTTTAGCCCAACCTCAGGTGTTAAATCTCAGAATTTGTCTAGCTGTGTTTAGGACCAGAAGTTTGGCAGTTGGGTCTCATTACTTTCCAGAACTCATAAGTTTTGCTTGTTTGTTTATTTTTGTTTTAAATTTAAAGACTATTTTAATGGTGACAGAACACGAAGGCAGCCACCTTTCACCTTGTGCAATTATACAGCTTTTCCAGGGAGGACATTCCTAGGAGTTCCTTGACTGCATAAAACTTTCGTGAGAAGAAAAAAAAAACCTACATAAAATCTGAAATGAATGTATAAATAATATGCGACTGTCTAGACAGTGCAGGTCACTTTCGAAGAGAGCAGATTGGGGGAAAAATTGTCCATCAGTCAGACAACCATAACTGATTCTGATGCCAAGGAATGGCGGGGCTGTGCAGTAGCTCTGCGACAATGGCTCAGCCTCGCCGAGCGCTTCATCCTGAATCCATACTTTCCTACTTAACCGTCGCATATGCAGCCTTTGGCAAATGTGCTTGTTAGTTAAACATTAAAATTAATGCCCAAAGAATGAAAAAATGCCACTGACCTATGTAACTTTGCTAAAACAAAAATAACCCTTCCCTGCTGGCAATATGGACTTCCTATAGCATAAGTAGACATAGTTGTTGTTTTTGTTGTTGCTGTTGTTGTTGTTGTTTTATGCACACATTTCCCTCTTATTGAAGATAATTTTTTTCTCATATACTATATTCTGATTTCTCTCCTATTCTTCCCAGCTTCTCCCCACCTGCTTTCCCATCTGGATCCACCTACCACCTTTCTGTCTCTCATTAGAAAGCAAACAGGCTTCTCTGAGATAATAATAAACTATAGCAAAGTAAAGCTAAAGAGTAGCACATCAGAATTCAGCAAAACAAACAAAGGAAAAGAGCCAAAAGAAGGCACAAAAACCAGAGACCCACTCCTTCACCCACTCAGGAATCCCATTAAAGTATGGCACTGCAAGCCACAGCGTATACACCAAGGACGTGTGGGAGAGACGGGGAAATGTAGTCATAAAATTTTAAAAATAAAAAATAATAAGATAATTCTTTTTTTTTAAAGATAATTCTTTTAAAGGAAGAGCCCTGACATGATATTATTTGGAGACAAGGAAATTCCAAAGAAGCCACTGAGATGGTTTCCTGTTGACCATCTACTGCTGGGCGTACAGTCTACCCTTATGAATATCCCCAGTCAGACTTCCTTGGAGGAAACTAAATTTACATTTGCAAGCTATTATCAATTGGAGACAATCTGGGTTTGGGATGGGCTATGCGTTCACTTCTCTCAGTTCTAGGACCCCTCTAACAGAATCGTCCAGGCCCCATGCATGCTGCCTCAGTCTCCATCTGTTCCTGTGTGTGTCCACCATGTTGGTTTAGAGGGCCTTGTCTCCTGGGTGTCTTCCATTGCTCTCTGTTTTGATACTCCTTCTACCTCCTCTTCTGCGGGGTTTTCTGAGCCCCAATGGGAGGGATTGGATGGAGACATCTTGTTTACGGTTGCATATGCCAAGGTCTCTCACCCTCTATATGTCTGGCTCTGGCTCTCTGTACTGTGATACTTCCCCTCTGTTGCAGGAGGAAGCTCCTCTGATGATGGCTGGATAAGGCTGTGATCTATGAATGCAGCAGAATGTCATTAGGAGTCATTTTATTGTTTATGGTTTTACCATAAGCTCTTGGGCTATCTTGTCTCTGCTTCTTGGTCACCCAAGCACTGTCGGATATGGGTTCCATCACCTGGAGTGGGCCTTCAATCAAATCAGGTATTGATTGGTTAACCCCACAAATCTTGTTCCTCCACTGCACTAGCATATCTTGCAAGCAGAACACCATTGTAGATCAAATGATTCGTGGCTGGGTTGGTGTTTATGTTTCTCCTTTGCTAGCACACAGATTACCTTACTGTACCAAAGATGCTATAATGGAGGGGTGAAGGCTCTAGATAGGCACCAGCCTGACCTCTCCATGTTCAGAGAGTTGTGGAGGTGTGGTCTTCAGCAATGGAGCTCTGCTGTCAGTTTGTGGAGAGCAAGGTCTAAGAGATAGCCCGTGGTGTTTGGGGCTTCCTGTGGGACACCTTTGGCCAATAACTTAATTAGATGTAACCCAGTCCCAGTACTGGAAGGCTCATTTGGTGACAAGAGGTGGCCAGTTGGAGCTCTGCCTCCCTCACTATTTAATGATTTCATTTATATAGTGTACTGGCAGGTTTTGTGTGTCAACTTGACACAAGCTGGAGTTATCACAGAGAAGGGAACTTCAGTTGAGGAAATGCCTCCATGAGATCCAGCTGTGGGGCATTTTCTCAATTAGTGATCCAGGGGGAAGGGCCCATTGTGGGTGGTGCCATCCCTGGGCTGGTGCTCTTGGGTTCTATAAGAAAGCAAGCTAAGCAAGCCAGGGGAAGCAAGCCAGTAAGTAACATCCCTCCATGGCCTCTTCATCAGCTCCTGCTTCCTGATCTGCTTAAGCTCCAGTCCTGACTTCCTTTCGTGATGAACAGCAGCAGTGTAGAAATGTAAGCTGAATAAGCCCTTTCCTCCCCAACTTGTTTCTTGGTCATGATGTTTTATGGAGAAAGAGAAATCCTGACTAAGACACATAGCCTCCATATACACAAACATATACACATACACATACACATGCACATGCACGCACACACACACACACACCTATTTTAGGACAGGAGGTCAGGAAGCTTCTACTGTATTAAGTTTCCATACTACCCCTCAAACAACCCTTAATTTCATCTCTCTCCAGATATTCCCTCCGTCATCCCACTCTTCCATTCCCATCTTCCCTTGAACCTTCCCTTCCTACCCCCTCTCCATCCATAACTATCTATTCTGCCTACCCTATACCAAACCTCTGCTGTTCTATGGTTTGTAACTTATTATTATTGGCTTAACAGCTAATATTCACATATAAGAAAACAGATACCTGAAGTGGAAACTACTAGTTCTTTTGGAAAGTTAGTTATGCCAAATGATGTTTTGCTGGGGCACATAGGTGAAAGGATGTTTTACTAAAGTAAACACAGGAAAGACTGTTTTCCTGAAGCAGACACAAGTGAAAGGGTGTTCGACTAAAGCAGACATGAAAGGTCTCTTGATAAAGGAGTATATGACTCCACAGACAGTAGGAGGCGAGCACTGAGCTTTGGTTTGGTTTGCTCTGCCTCACGACTCTTTGCTAATGACCTGCATGTATTGGTTCGCCTTACATAGTGTTGTTGAGCTCAACTTGTGGTAACACCACCATTGGGAGAAACTCACCCAGGAACTGCTCGTGAGGTTCCTTCCTGTAGCAGTTTATCACTTCTGCAGCCTTGCCTCAGGCTGTTTGGCGAGCCTGGTGGTTTCTGCAGGATTGAATTACAGCTGTCTGGTGTCTGCTTGCTGAAAGGACTGGACTGCAGCTGCTGGTTAGTGTCCACTGTCTGCCTGCTTAGAGGTCTGCAGCTGCTGAATCCTATTTGGTGTTTGCTATGGGGCTGGGCTACTGCCCAAGAAGATCAAGCTCACTCCCAAAGAACTATTGCAGAACAGGTCCACTTCTCCCATATCTAATAACTTTTCTCCTCTACTGCCTCTGCTGGGTGGTGAGCTAGAGGAGGAATTAAGTCCTTATTTAAAATAGGTTGCAAAAAATAAATGCCTACAGATACCATATTTGTCTTTTGGGGTCTGGGTTACCTTGGTCAGAATAAGTTTTTTAGTTCCATCCTTTTATGAGTGAATTTCATAGTTTCATTATTTTTTAATGGCTGATTGATACTCCTTTGTGTAAATATACCACATTTTCTTTATCCATTCTTCTGTTGAGGGGCATCTAGGTTGCTTCCAATCTCTGGCTACTATGAATAGAGCAGCAATGAACATGGTTGAGCAAGTGTCTCTGTGATTGGATGAAGCATCCTTTGGGTAGATGCCCAAGAGTGGTACAGCTGGGTCTTGAGGTAGATGGATTCCCAACTTTCTGAGACCCCGCCATACTGATTTCCACAGTGACTGTATAAGTTTGCCTCCCACCAGCAACGGATGAGTGTTCCCCTTGCTGCACATCCTCGTCGGCATGAGCTGTCATTTGTTTTATTGATCTTAGCTATTTTGATGGGTATAAGATGAATCTCAGAGTACTTTTACTCTGCATTTCCCTAATGACTAAGGATGTTGAACATTTAAGTGTTTCTCAGCCATTTGAGTTTCCTCTTTTGAAAATTCTGTTTAGATCTGTACCCTATTTTTAATTTGATTATTTACTTCTTGATATCTAGGGTTTTTCCCCCAGTCTTTTTTATGTTTTAGACATTAGTCCTCTATCAGAAATGTAGTTGCTAAAATTCTTTCTCGTTCTGTAGAACACCACTTTAAATGGTGGCGCCCTTTGCCATAAAGAAGTCTTTCAGCTTCATGAGGTCCCATTTATTAATTATTGATCTTGGTGCCTGTGTTAACTGTGTTCGGTTCAGAAAATCTTGTCCTATGCCAATTTTTTTCAAGGCTTTCAAGTTCCCACTTTCCCTTTTATCAGGTTCAGTGTTTCTGCTATTATGTAGAGGTCTTTGATCCACCTGGAGTTGAGTTTTGTTCAGAGTGATGAGTATGGTTCTATTTGGATTCTTCTCCACGCCGCTATCCAGTTTGATCAGCACAGCTTTGTTGAAGTTGCTTTCTTTCTTGTTTTTCCAGTGTGTATTTCTGGTTTCTTTATAAAAAAAATCAGAAGTCCATGAGTGTGTGCATTTATGTCTGGGTCTTGATTTGATTCCAGTGATTGGCATGTCTGTTTCTCATGCCAATGTCGCGTTGCTTTTTTTATTATTACTAGAGCTCTATAGTACAACTTGAAATGTGGGAGTGTGATGCCTCTAGAAGTTCTTTCTATTATTCAGGATTCTTTTAGCTTTCCTGGATGATGATGATGATGACGATGATGATGATAATGATGATTTCTATATGAAGGTAAAGACGGTCCTTTCAAGATCTATGAAGAAATGTGTTGAAATTTTAATGTGGATTTGACTTAATCTGTAAATTGCTTTTGGTTGGATGGTCATTATAACTATGTTGATCCTACCAATCCACGAACACAGGATCAGGGCCTGCCTGAGTGGTAGCTGAGTTGGTCTGCCTGCCATCTCTCCCTCCCTCATGCCCTCAGGGCCAGCTCTCCTGAGTACCACAGCCCATGAGGAGCAAGGGCAACTCAGCTCAGTCCTCAGATATTGACATGGCCCTAGGCAGCAGCTAAGACCACAAACCATGGCCCTTTGTGGTGACATGGGCCATGGACATGGATACATTCCCCTGACACAACAGAATCACAGACCCAGAATGGCACCGCCCCACTTTTACCCCAGTCCAGTGTTGGGCCCACTGTTCAATGCCTGTATCTCATGTTTTGTCTTTAAAACACTAGCTACATTCTGTGCATTGAAGATTCATAGATAAAATTTAAGACGTATCCTTAGGAGGTATGTTATTTTAAGGCAAATTACATTCTTAAAATTTCAGGCTATATTGGTTATTACAATTTCATCTTTTTTTCTTTCTTTTTGCTAAAACTTCAATTACATCAGTACCCAACATCATCCTTCTTCCAAGCACTAAGTTCAAAGCCAGGCTGGATGCCACTGTCTTTAAGTATTAACTCTTAGATTGAATCTCATTCCTCCAATAAGAAGCTAGGATTCTAGTAAGAGCTGATTAGTTAAACCAGTGCTAAAAAACCCTGCTGCTTTCCTGTTACCTGTGGAAGTTTAAATGTCTCAGTAGTTTTTGTAAAGTTATTTGTAGACTAGACATGGTCAGCCTTCTTAATTCCTAACGCACCCCTCCCAGGTCCCCCAACCTGATTCACTGTGCCACTTTCAGTTAACTCCCAGGTCAAATGACATCCCAATGTCCCTGACCCATGCTTCAGCAGTGTAGCCTTCTCAGCCATACTGTAAAATAGCTTGTCGGTCCCTTATGTCAAATTGTGTCCCCAAAACAGGAATAAGTGATTTCTACTGCTTGTAACCCCAGGGTTTATTACAGAGCCAAGAAAGACTAGTAAACAGATAAATGAGCTTCCACAAGACCAATAACACAACTACATCATCAAATACTGATAAGCATGGTGGTCCATTGTTTGTAATCTTAGCAATCAGGAGGTAAAGACAGGAGAGTTGTGAGTTCGAGACCAGACTGACTACATAGCAAGATACTCTCTCAAATAACAAAAATATAAGGGCTACGAATATAGATTAATTGCTAAGTGCTTGTCTCACATGGGTGAAGCTCTGGGTTTGACATCCAGCATCACATGAACTGCATGCTGTGGAATTTACTTATAATCTTAAAACTAAATAAAAATCCATAAAACTCAGAAGAAGCATTTAGAAGGATTAGAAATTCAAGGTTATCCTTAATTTCATAGTGAGTTTCAGCTTACATTGTGGGAGATCCTGTCTCAAAACACACACACACACACACACACACACATACGTATACACACACCACTACCACCACCACCACCACCACCACCACAACAACAACAACAACAAAAATTCCATTGTTGTTAGCTGCAAGGGTTCAAACTCCCATGATTCATAAGTGTTTGAGCATATACAGAAAGGTTAAGATTCCCCAGGAAAGTTTCTAACAAGGGTTGTGACTTTAGTAAGTACCTGGAATCAGCAGATGGCCGGGCCTGTGGTTTGCCCCATTCTCCTGGTCTGCATAAATGGACACAGGGCAGCAGTTA
The DNA here is from genome assembly GCF_947179515.1 of Apodemus sylvaticus. NCBI lineage: Eukaryota > Metazoa > Chordata > Mammalia > Rodentia > Muridae > Apodemus > Apodemus sylvaticus. The sequence continues at coordinate 38,122,074 of NC_067492.1, read as the reverse complement.
GAGCCAGTGAGGTGAGAGAGAAAAGTATCTGTGTGGACACAACTACCTGGTTCCTGTGACTGTGTGGAAGAGACTTCCCTAGACTGACTTTGAGTGAGCTATTTGGGATGAGGAGTGTGACAAGGGCAGGACTCTTTCAAAAGGGTCAGGGTAGAGGGCAAGAGAAGTATCAGAAGCCTGGGATCCTAGAAATAGGGACCTGAAGTAGAAGTTCAGGACCCATTTTACATAGCAAGACCCTGTCTGGGAAAATAGAAACAAAATAAAACCCCTAAGACAAAAACTACAAACCTAGGAAAGTCTCTCTATAAAAAAAAATCAAACTAGAGGAGCTGGAGAGATGGCTCAGTGGTTAAGAAGGCTGACTGTTCTTCCAGAGATCCTGTGGTCAATTCCAAGCAACCACATGGTGGCTCACAACCATCTGTAATGGGATCTGATGCCCTCTTTTGGTGTGTCTAAAGATAGCCACAGTATACTCACATACATTAAATAAATAAATAAACAAACAAACAATCAAACTAAAGCTGTGTCTCTGCCTCTGTCAGGGGCCACAGAGAAGCAGTGGGAACTGGGGGACTCCTTTGCAAGAATGGAAGTGCAGGGTTTGAGGGTCTTGAATCCCTCCCAAGCCAAGCTTTCCCAATAGTGTTTGAATTGTACCCAAATACACAGTAGACCCAACCCTCCGAAGCCTGCACAGTTATGCCCTACTCTGACTTCTAAATGGGAACTTTCACCATTAATACTTTTTCTGGCTTCAAAGGAACAAGCGTGGTAGGTGCTACATAGCCTGCCCACCAGAAGGCCTGCGCCCAGCATGGCCACTCCTGGCTCTCTCTCGGGCTGCCTGCCTATCAGGGCTGTACCCACCCACACCTATACCCACACATCTACTCAGAGTTGCCATCTGCTTTCTGCAAACAGGTCACATCATTTTAGAGATTCCCAGCTACATTTCCCAGTTAGGAGAAACTGATGTCATGTCCAATAGATCGAAAGGCTTATTTTCTGAAAGGACCATTTTCTCATTCTCATCCCTTACCACAGAGAAGAGCGTGAGGGAGCCAGTGGGGGAGCCCAAGTCCTGAGATATGAGCTGCAGTCACATCTTCTTTTTATAGGGTATTAGAGAAACATGGCAATACACCTCATGAGCCGCGTCACAGAACAGAACATGTACCAACAGCATGGAAATGTACATTTTCACAGACATGGAAACCCAAACACACTAACATCATGTTCAAGACTCAAAAGCTTCATAAAGAAATGGAAGAGAGGCAGGATAAGGGTTCGTCCCTGTGGTTAGTCATGGTGTGCACCCACTTGTCAAAAATGTGGTGACAGACAACCCATACCATGGAATCCTGAGGGAGTTTCATCTTTCATAATATAGATTTACAAGGGGACCCCTGATCATTCACAACTGACTTTATCATTTTAAAAATGGTCTTGTGCAAGGCTGCCCCCTTTCTCCTTATCTTTTCAATATTGTACTTGAGGTACTAGCTCGGGCAATTCGACAACATAAGGAGGTCAAAGGGATACAAATTGGAAAGGAGGAAGTCAAACTATCATTATTTGCAGACGACATGATCGTCTACCTAAGTGACCCAAAGAACTCCACTAGAGAGCTCCTACAGCTGATAAACAACTTCAGCAAAGTGGCAGGTTACAAAATCAACTCAAGCAAATCAGTGGCCTTCCTATACTCAAAGGATAAGCAGGCTGAGAAAGAAATTAGGGAAATGACCCCCTTCACAATAGCCACAAACAGTATAAAGTATCTTGGGGTGACTCTTACCAAACATGGGAAAGATCTGTATGGCAAGAACTTCAAGACTCTGAAGAAGGAAATGGAAGAAGACCTCAAAAAATGGGAAAACCTCCCATGCTCATGGATCGGTAGAATCAATATAGTTAAAATGGCCATTTTGCCTAAAGCACTATACAGATTCAATGCAATACCCATCAAAATCCCAACTCAATTCTTCACAGAGTTAGAAAGAGCAATTATCAAATTCATCTGGAACAACAAAAAACCCAGGATAGCTAAAACTATTCTCAGCAACAAAAGAAAATCTGGGGGAATCAGTATCCCTGACCTCAAGCAATACTACAGAGCAATAGTGTTAAAAACTGCATGGTATTGGTACAGTGACAGGCAGGAGGATCAATGGAACAGGATTGAAGATCCAGAAATGAACCCACACACCTATGGCCACTTGATCCTCGACAAAGAGGCTGAAAACATCCAATGGAAAAAAGATAGCCTTTTCAACAAATGGTGCTGGTTCAACTGGAGGTCAGCATGCAGAAGAATGCGAATTGATCCATCCTTGTCTCCTTGTACTAAGCTCAAATCCAAATGGATCAAGGACCTCCACATAAAGCCAGACACTCTGAAGCTAATAGAAAAGAAACTGGGGAAGACCCTTGAGGACATCGGTACAGGGAGAAAGTTTCTGAACAGAACACCAATAGCGTATGCTCTAAGAGCAAGAATTGACAAATGGGACCTCATAAGGTTACAGAGTTTCTGTAAGGCAAAGGACACCATCAAGAGGACAGATCGGCAACCAACAAATTGGGAAAAGATCTTCACCAATCCTACATCAGATAGAGGGCTAATATCCAATATATATAAAGAACTCAAGAAGTTAGACTCCAGAAAACCGAACAACCCTATTAAAAAATGGGGTACAGAGTTAAACAAAGAATTCTCACCTGAAGAACTTCGGATGGCGGAGAAGCATCTTAAAAAATGCTCCACTTCATTAGTCATTAGGGAAATGCAAATCAAAACAACCCTAAGATTTCATCTTACACCAGTCAGAATGGCTAAGATTAAAAATTCAGGAGACAGCAGGTGTTGGAGAGGGTGCGGAGAAAGAGGAACACTCCTCCACTGCTGGTGGGGTTGCAAATTGGTACAACCACTCTGGAAAGCAGTCTGGCGGTTCCTCCGAAAACTGGGCACCTCACTTCCAGAAGATCCTGCTATACCACTCCTGGGCATATACCCAGAGGATTCCCCACCATGTAATAAGGATACATGCTCTACTATGTTCATAGCAGCCCTATTTATAATTGCCAGATGCTGGAAAGAACCCAGGTATCCCTCAACAGAAGAGTGGATACAAAAAATGTGGTATATCTACACAATGGAGTACTATTCAGCCATTAGAAACAATGAATTCATGAAATTCTTAGGCAAATGGATGGAGCTAGAGAACATCATACTAAGTGAGGTAACCCAGACTCAAAAGGTGAATCATGGTATGCACTCACTAATAAGTGGTTATTAACCTAGAAAACTGGAATACCCAAAACATAATCCACACATCAAATGAGATACAAGAAGAAAGCAGGAGTGGTCCCTGGTTCTGGAAAGACTCAGTGAAACAGTATTTGGCAAAACCAGAACGGGGAACTGGGAAGGGGTGGGAGGGAGGACAGGGGAAGAGAAGGGGGCTTACGGGACTTTCGGGGAGTGGGGGGGGGGCTAGAAAAGGGGAAATCATTTGAAATGTAAATAAATTATATCAAATAAAAAAAAAGACAAAAAAAAATGGTCTTGTGCAGGGGTATTTTGCCTACACATATGTCTGCCCACCACATGCATGCAGTGCTTACAGACACCAGAAGAGGGCGTTGTATCTCCTGGAACTAGGGTTATATATGGTTCTTGACCATATATCATGTGGATTCTTGACACAGAAACCAGGTTCTCTGGAAAAGCAGCCAGGTGGTTGTAACTGTTGGCCATTGCTCCGGTCCCACTAACTTATTTTGGAGCAGAGTTGGAGTTTGTTAAATATTGTTTTTAATGTAGCTCTTTAACCATGAAGGTTAAAAGGAAGAGGCACTCTCAAGAAGGTGAGACTCACTAAGGAACGTGTGCATGGACTGTCAATGTGAGGGTCAAATCAAGTGTATCTACAGTAGCCATATACACTGGGGTTTGGTGGCTTCTGAAGTCACATCTCAAAGGGTTGCTAAGCAACTTGAATGAGATCCCAGGATGATTGCTGTGCACTGGATAGGATTGTGGCCAATAAAGTAAAACCAGGGGTCACAGGGTTGCAAGGAAGTTAAGATGTTCTTATAGCAAAAGGAGGGTTAATCTTGTTTCTGAGAGTCTGGATAAAGAGAAAGGTTACATTGCAAGGCCACATAGCCTTAGGTCTTAAGCAAGGCTCATTGCTATTTTAACATAGAGTCCATTTAGAGAATGAGTATCTTCTCTGTACCTCTCTACTCTTTTGTATCTCCCAGATCACCAGCCCACAGGAGCGACCTCCCACATCAATGACTAATCAAGAAAACAGAGGAATCTCATCTACTGAGGTTCCATCCTCTTTGGCAACTCTAGTTTCTGTCAAGCTGTCCAAAAACAAAACAAAACAAAACAAACAACCCAACTAACCAGCCTGCCATCTTTCTTCCCTGCCTCAGTTGCTCTATTTTCCTGTGCACATGTAATGCTTCTGCACACAATCAGGTCTGAGAGCATCCCGGTGTACTTCCTCAGAGTCCAAATTGCACTGAACACATATAAGAAACACATCCCCTAGGCACCAAAATAAAACAACAGTGAAAGGGAAAATCCAGCAGACTCTTCTGGAAATCCACACCGCCCACGTGCTCAAGTCTACCTTATTTGCTTCTGAGTGCATCTTTCCCTTAATCCTTATGCCTAAGTCTATATTAAAATATCTTTATTAAACACCAACTCTGCTTTAAAAACTAAAATAACAGAAAACTGCCCAAGAGTGGTCATGTCTACGCTTGTTTTCCAATTGACCTGTGCTGGAAATGAAGGTGTATGCTGGCCTCTATCTTTCGGATTCTTGGGGCTATTTCTCTACACTTTCTGAACATAGAAAAGTTCAATTGGTTACTTATCAACAGCCCAACATGTTCCCACCATCTGCCATCTATTTCTGAATCAGATGATGGGCCTTTGACGATGAGATGCTGCAAAGACATCTTTCTTAAGAGAGCATCTCTGAAGGGTCCACCCCCATTTGATTCCAAACTATGCTAGACTACAACCCTGAGTTTCAGGTAAGTAAAGGCGATGTCACCTATGCCAGTGTGTGAATGTCATTGCCATCAGTAATGCTGGCACCAGTTACACTACCCCAGTAGACTCTGAGCCAAACAGAATCCAACTGCGCATTACATTCTGTTTGAAATAAGCCAAGTCCTACAAAGAGAAAGATTAAAGGGTCATTCAAATAGAACACAACAGTTTTCATAAAGAAAGAGGAAGAATGGGAAGGAGGGAGAGAGGGAGGGAGGGAAGGAGGGAGGGACCACACCTACTGTAAGAAATCAAACTTCAAAATATTCCCAAAGTGATACTTTGTTTTATTCAAGAATTTAACATGTACACATGATATTTTTCCACACATAGGAAAATGCTTAGCAAATTCAACAATATTTATTGCTTCCCTCCCATTCTTTTAATTCCCCTAAATGAAATCATGTTCCCTTTAGGTGACCACCTTTCAATGCTATTTCATCTTTTATAATATATACGCATGAATGGCCAGGAAAAGTGACCCAGTGATTTCATGTAAGCAGCATCGTATTGCACATTTTTTTTCAAAGGCGTTTTGGAATTCCTGGCTGAAGCACATATGTTGATAGAACTGCCGCTTTTGAAGAAGCTTTAAAAAGTCTTTGAAGAGTGATTTCTTAATAGACCTGAAAGAGATGAGACCCTTCCCAGCACCTGCCATCTGTACAGTCTGTAGGGCTTCTGTCTCTGGCAAGCACAGTGCCCCAACCAGCAAGGACTAAACAGTTTTAGCAAAGGGCCATGGTGTCTTCTACCTGCTTTTATTCCTTTTGCCGGCTCATTCATTCATTCACTCACTTACTAACTCACTTCGTTCATTCACAAATATGAGGCAAACCCCTCAGTGATATGCCCATAGAGTATGCAGAGAGTAGTATTGTGTAAAGTTCACACACACAAAAAAATGTAAACAGATTTTTTTTGTTTTGTTTCTTTTTCGAGACAGGGTTTCTCTGTGTAGCCCTGGCTCTCCTGGAACTCACTTTGTAGACCAGGTTGGCCTCAAACTCAGAAATCTGCCTGCCTCTGCCTCCCAGGTGTTGGGACTAAAGGCATGCACCACCACCACCTGGCCATAAACAGAAATATTGTTGGATTAAAAAAATACACACATTGCATGTTTTCTTTTCTATGTGCTATGTGCATGCAGATAGATAGATAGACATATGTATGCATATACATTTCATGACATGAAGCAAAGTGAGAAGTATTTTGGGGGAAAAGTGAGGGGCAGGGAGAAGGAGATGAAAGAGGGTAATGGAGTGAGGAGACAAATATGAGAAATAATAAATACGCATATATACATACTTATGTGTATACATATACACATACATATGAAAGTATAAGAATGAAACTTTGCCATTTTGTGCACCAACTAAATATTAATAAAACTATACACACATATATATTTGTTCTTTAGCTTCTTTTACATTGGTTTGTTTTGTTTTGTTTTGCAGCCTTTGGTTTTGGTTCATATCAGTATCATCATGTTTTAAGAGCTCTGAATCTGGTCAGTCCAGCTAAGTAGCTTGCCCAGGAGACGCTTGAGAAGCCTCTTCCTTCTGAGAACTAGAATGGTAAGTGGGTCACCCAACCTTCTTGGCTTTTTAATTGGGTGCTGGAGATTCAAACCCAGGTCCTCAAATTTATGCAGCAAGTTCTTGACCTATGGAACTGTATCTTCATAACTTTTCTGAAAAAGATGACACAGATATACCATACTATGAGGTAGGTGCGGTTACCACCCCACTCACAGACGAAGGGCCGGAGGCCCAGGGAAGTTGAATGGTTTTCCCTGAGCGGTCACGTGGAAGCATTATCTTGACTGAACATTTTGAAAACACACAATTTGCCAGAACCACATAAATAATAAAACCATACAAAATGCTGCCTTTAGGAGGCTTGAAACATACGACTTATTTTGTTTTGTCAAAAAAAAAAAAAAAGACCGTTAGTTTAAAAGCTTACTATTAACAGGGAAATTTTGGTGTAAAATATATACATAAGTTATTATCGAATTTTTTTCCTTCAGTGGGACAATTTGAAATAAAAACAGGGATATTCAGGTCCCTGGCTTTAGGAAATAGAAATATTAAGTAATTGCACACAATCATAGGTTCCTTCAGGAAATTCATGTGAGCAGGACCCTCCTGTACTTCTGAGAGATGAAAGAAAAAAGAAGGTTGATTGAACTCATGAAATAAAGATGTGATCACCAGGCCTGAGGGCCTGTGTGGGAGTCACCCATCCAGTCTAAAGTTCTCAATGAGAGACAGTCCTTTGAGTTGAGACATCACCAGAGAAGGCCTCTCTACATCCCTCACATCTCCTACGGGGAGGAAAAACTCCTTAGGCAGTATTAACATCTTGTGATAAATTATTACAGCTTAATTTGTCAAATTAGCTCATTCTACCTTGGGAAGCGTTTGGCAAGGCTACAGAAAGAATGGCATGGGGAAAGGTAAGTTCTAGTCAATGATGAGCTGTGTAGCTTTTCATGGTGCTATTTCTTTTGATAGTACTATATATTGCTGATTTGTGGAAGCTCTTTATATGTGTTAGAGAAACTTATCAGGTTCTGCTCCTTGACCCCCTCCTTTCTTCTGATAATAGGATTATTGCATTACAGTGCATGAGAAACACATTATAAATTGTTTGGGTGGTGTGACCTACCCCCTTCCTACTTTAAAGGTGACTCATGGCCCACCTCTGGACCATCCAAATATACCGCTCCAGGAACAAGGGCCATTCAGTGATGGATCTGTGGTCCACGCTGGACCAAATCCTCCTAATGGGTTTCTGTTAGAGCTGTCAGAGAAGCAGTCATCTTTCCTGGGACTGTTAAGCTGCTAGGACAAGAGGGTAGCCATCCAGGATGGCTTCCTTAGCAGATACTTGAGTCATTCCACTGATGGGCTTTCCAACACCATATAGCAAGAAATCTGGAATGCTTCAACACATTTGACTTAGATTCCTTCACTTCAGCTAAAAGTGCCTGACAAAATCATGCGCCAAAGCCATCAACACCCCACATCTTCACACAGGCTGAGTGTCCACCATGCCCTATTGTTCACCCTTTAATGTTGTTTAAGAATATTTCTGTGCAATAGGCATTCTGTCTGAGCTATGCTTTGCTTCACTATGCTGAACATGGAACCCAGGGCCTTGAACATGCTCTGCAGATGCTCGCCCAGTGAGTCACAGCTCAGTCCTAGAAGCCTCTGCTTTATTCAGTTTTTTTTTAAAGATTTTTTTTTTTTTTTTTTTTTTTTTTAAGATCACAGCATCATGGTTTCATTTCATGAGAACCGTCTCTGGTATCCCAGGCTGGTCTCAAACTCTCTGCATCTACTTATCTCTGCATAAGGTAGATGCATTACTCTCTGCATCTACCTTATGTTCATGATCGGATCCTCTTACCTCTCTTCTTCTCCCAGGGGCTAGGATGTATGAACCGCCATGTCCAGTTACAATGAGTTCTCTTCTCATCAGTATCTAGTATGGCGCGCTGCTTTTACAGATCCCCCTCAATAAGCCTTACTGGTGAACTGAATGATGTTTTCTATTAGTGCCTTTATTCTTTTGTTTGCACAGTTAATCTTTAATTCAGTTTTCCTTACAGATAGATGGTTAGCTATCCCCAAACCATAACAATCTAATCTTTGTCCAATTATTTTGATGCTGTGTTTCCTTTGTCCCAATCATATTGAAGATTTGGGTTTGTTTTGTTATTATTTATTTTGTTTTTTTTTTTTATTTATTTTTTTTGGTTTGGAGTTTTTGGGGTTTTTGGTTTTGTTTTTGGTTTTTTTGTTGTTGTTGTTTTTTGTTGTTGTTTTTTGGTCTTGATGCCCTACTATTAATTTTCCATCTAGATTTTCTTCTCTTCGTGTACCAGCTTCACACGGATTTTAATTGATGAAGACTAATAACTGGAGAGGAAATTGAGCCTCATTACTCTTCTCCTAGCCATCCTGCCTAGGCGTCCATCTAGATTAGTTTTAGAATTATTTTTGTCAAATTTCATAAAAGCCGTATTGGGATTTGCATGGGACTGCAGATGAGAGTAGGTTTGGAGAAGAGCTCCAACATTTAAACCATGTAAGGATGCGCTGTGCTGTCACATTCTTAGTTACTTTTAGATTAATCCCTGGGTAGAATTTAGTTGAATTTTTTCACTTTGGTCCTGGGTACCTGTTAAGATTTCCCCCTTACATTTTTTATTTCTGCAAATTGTTTTAGTGGAATTGATTTTAACCACTGCATTTTCTTTAACACTTTTTTTCCCCTTGTAGTCATTTTTGTGTAGGTAGGAGCGTCACTGTGCATGTGTGTTGTCAGAAGATGGCCCACCGGAGGGAGGCAGGTTTCTTCTTCCACCATGTGGGTTCCAGAGATAGAACTCAGGTCGTCTGGCTTGAGGACAGCACCTTTATCTGCTGCCTCATTTTGCTGGCCCATTGTATTTTCCTACCAGAGTTCTCTATCACAGAGGAAAGCTATTGTGTTTACAATTAGTGAGGATAAAAATCCATCTTGATTCTAATAATCTCTCAATAATCTGGGTCTTTCAAAGGGCAGCCATGATAGGTCCCTTTTGTTTGTTTAACCGCATGCTTTCAACTCTTTTTAGTGTGTACCTAGGATCCCAGATTAATTTTGCCTATTAGAAAACATGCTACAAATGGAATCACTCCTCTTGTATGCAATTGTTTTGCTATTGTTGTTGTGTTTTTTTCCAAGTAGTTTTGAGACTTGGGGCTTTGTTTTATTTTGTATACACAGCCTCACCAATCAATCCAGGCTGGCCTCTTCCTGACTCAGCCTCTCAAGAACTAGGACAAGAGATGTGTTTCTAACACTAAGTCCTGCTGATGTTTTCAATCTTTGTTTATATTATCATGTATATGGAAGATATTCCTTTTTATTGATGTGCTATGTGAATATATCTGTTTGTTCATTCAGTCTCCCATGGGCAAACTTGTGGGCTATTCTCAAATTGGTGCTTCTATGCATGAAGCTGCTGCAAATTCTCAGGGATGTACCTTTTTAGGACTGAGTGTTTCCTTCCCGTTACATCCGCAGCTGGGACCGAAGCCATTGGCTCACTGAGCCTGAGGAGCTGGGCAGGAAGACAGTAGCAGTCAGTTGTTGCATCATTTAAAATTTCTAACAGTGTCGTGCTCACTTCTTACCACACTAACTACATGCTTACTAATATTTGATATGTCATGTTTTTAAAGGTTCTTTACTGGTCCCAGTGGGTATATAATGGTATCTTATTATGGTTTTATGTTTGGTTTGGTTTGAAGGTACAAACTAATAACCTTTCTGCTCCTGCCTTGCAAGTGATGGGACTATAGGTGTATAGGTATCTTTTACTATGACTGTCTCATTATGATTTGAATGAATGGTTTTCTGATGAATAATGACTCTGTATCTTTTATATGTTATTGACCATGGGTGTTTTTCTTCTATCGTGAATCAACTGTTCAAACCTTTTACACATTTCAAAAAGTCTTTTTAGTAGTATGCATTCATTTTTTTTAGAAATGTGTTCTTGATACAAATTTTGCCAGATATTTCTTGTAATACTTCCATCCTTACTTTGTGTGGCTATATTAGTCCCTGGAGAATCACAAGCCTCTTTTCCCCCTAACTTGGCTTTCTCCTGACATTTGCCTATACAGAACTTTGTTCCTAAGAAAAAGTGTTTATGTTCTAATCTCAACATTGCCCACGAGAGATTGCAAAATGCAAAGTCAATGTCCTGGGTGGCCTTTTATTTTAGCAAAGCCAATGACTCGGAGCAGGACAGTCCCCTTGGTATAATGGTGAACTTCCTCCTGTATTGGACTCTTAGGGCCCTGCATATGCCATTGTCAAAGGCCAAGTAGCTTTCAGTCTGGGTAAGGTCTGAGGGTGGAGGTGGAGTGGGGAGTTGACCTATTGCTCCTCATTAGCCTAGGCCTTTCCCAGCAAGGTAAGGACGGTTGGTGCTGTTGATTATACTGAATCAGGAGCAGAGGTTAGCCTCTGCTCACCTTCCAAAGGGGAAGTTTTGTCAGGTCAAGCTTGCCCTAGAGACTGAGAGCTGGTGGATTGGGTAAAGCAGTTAGCAAAGCTGAAACAGCTCTAGTGCAAGACTGAAGCCAAAGTGAGGCCAGGTCGGGACGATGAACTGAAGGGCAAACAAGGAGTGGGCTTAGTGTGTGATGGGCCTGGATTTAGAACGGAAAGTTCCTAGGAATGACCTGAAACCTCAGGTCATATGCCAGTCTAGGCAATAGTCACAAACCACCCTCCGTGTCACCCCCAAATACTCCAGTAAAGCCCAGGTGGGTATCTCAGTGCCATCTTCTCTGTGACCTGGTTAGACAGAGGCTGGCCATCCTAAAGAGGCGAAGAAGCAACCGTTGCTAAAGGGAGGAAGTAGAAAGCCGAGGAGAAGCCATCAAGGGATATTGAGTGTCTGGTGCCAGGCTGCCAGCTTACACTCTTAATGCCAACCAGGACTAGCTAGAGGACCTAAAGGTCCTCTGAGGCTTCTGCAGAAGGAGATAGAAAGGGCCATAGAAACCGAATAAAGCTGGGACTTCCTGTACTGCAGTCGGCTCAGGGCTTACAGCATTATTGGAGGATTAAAGGGAAATCCTGCCCCTGAAGCTGGTACGCTAGGGACATCTGGGTTACATACCCGTCCAGCTAGCGTCCCATGTTATATGGAAAAACACATGCCAACCCAAGAGTTGATGTTTTCCTTTTATTTCTTTGATAAAGAATGTCTGAGCACAATCTTTATTTGTCATTCTTTGCTTTACGGTCCTGCCCATGTGCTCTGAGGCAGGGTTTCCTGCATCCCTCGGCGGAAGGAGGTAGACCAATAGTTTGGGGACCTGGATCTCCCACTTCTAGGTCCAGGGCCCTAGGAAGGGTTCTTTAATCTTGGAAGTATTATTCCACTCCCTGAGACCTTGCAGTCTTTTAGACCCATGCTAGAAATATTAATGAGATCAATGACAAGTCCATGACATCCCCCTCGCCCCAGCCTCCATTTAAAAAAATAAAAATGAATTACAAATCTTGGTGTGGCAGCCACTGAGACTGCCCAGTGGGTAAAGGAATCTACCACCAAACCTGGTGTCTTGATGTCAGTCCTAGGAATCTACATGGTGGAGAGAGAGAGAGAGAGAGAGAGAGAGAGAGAGAGAGAGAGAGAGAGAGAGAGAGAGAGAGAGAGAGAGAGAGAGAGAGAGAGAGAATTCTTGAAGCTTCCCCTATAGCAGTGGTTCTCCTTCTTAATGCTGTGACCCTTTAATACAGCTCCTCAGGTTGTGCTCACTGCCAACAGCCAACCCCAACTACCAAATTATTTCGTTGCTACTTCATAACTGTGATTTCGCTACTGTTATGAATCATAATGTAACTACCTGATACACAGGAGATCTGATATGTGACCCCTGTAAAAGGGTCATTCAATCTGCAAAGGGGTCGCGACCCACAGGTTAAAACCAGTGCTACTGTGTACCATGGTACCCTCTCCCCAAAATAATTAAACCATTTCTTTTAATTATGGGTATGGTGGTCATGATCACAAGTTTTAAGGCCAGCCTGAAATACATAGTAAGAGCCCATCTTAAAAACAAGCCAACAGAAAAGATAAACAGAAAACTATAATTTAGATGTTTCATCATTACACTTATATTCATCATCATATGTCATACTGATTGTCATTTTATTATATTATGACAACATACTATATTTTATAATTATTGTCGTTGTAATACCTGGCCAAGAAATGTCACACAGAGGGCACCCATAGTTGTTGTCTCTCTCTCTCTCTCTCTCTCTCTCTCTCTCTCTCTCTCTCTCTCTCTCTCTCTCTCTCTCTCTCTCTCCTTCCATCCCGTGTCTAAAGAGAAAATTTCAAAACCTCCTAGTGGCAAATTAAAATTCAAGAAATAAAGCCAACGCCAAGGTTCCCAGTGCAGTGAGTCCTCTAACAGCAGGTTTTACTTATGTCGAATATCACTTTACTGCTTTTAACAAACTTCAAAGAAAATGTTGTAAAGCCATTCATTCTACATGTCTGTTTCACATCAGTCACAATTAGATCCCAGCCTCACTTCTCTCCCCTTGTTAGACCTCATAAATCCTGCGACTAGAGTGCCGAATGTGGATCACATTAGGAGTCGTCAGAAGTGGCCTGATAGATACGAAGCACTCGAGGTCACCCAGCCTGGCACTTCGGAGCTTAAGCTGGCGGTGAAGGTGGATAAGCCATCCCGCCCATCTCAGGATCCGGTCCTTCCGGAACGTGTAGGTTTCCAGAAGAACCATAGAGGAGTCACAAAGATGGCGTTCTAGCAGCCAGGAGAAAAAAATCTCTAGCATAAGCGACGCCAAGAGCCCAGTGTTTCCAGGTGAGAGAGAGAGAGAGAGACCCTCACAGAATCCCGCGTCCTCTGTCCTCTATATTTGCATCCTGCAGAGCTCTGAGTTCAGCTCCTTCCCATCTAAGGAGCGCAGAATAAAGGCCTGTCTGGCAGCCATTTCTCCTGTCCCTCCCTCCGATCATGACCCCTTTTTCTCCCACGCTGTAAAGTCGGGGAAGTTGCTCATCAATGGCGAGCAAATTTTTTTCTATTTGAAAACTGCAGTTAAAAGAAAAAGCTAGACGGCCGAAGAAAACAGACTCCTCGTAGTACGGGAAAGAGCTTAGAGGGTTTATGTTACCACTCCCGCGGCGTTTATAAGATCACTGAGACTGGAGGCTGCTCATTTAGCCTGCCCTGGCTGCTGCTTCCCACGTGTGGCTGTTTTTCCTGATAACCCCAGTTTTATTCCCTTAGAGGCACCAACAGTTGTTAAAAAGAAGTCTTTTTTTTTTTTTTTAATAGAAACATTTCCAAAAATGTCCCACATGTTTGCCAGCCTTTTAAAGTAGACTTTCTTGAAATAGAATCTAGCCTTTAGCCTTTCTTGCAGGTCAAGCTATGATTTCTGCTAAGGCGGAGTGGGGGTGGGGGTGGGGTGAGGGGTGGGGAGTGATGTCGAGGGGGCTCTTCTGATCCTGATCGCCATATCAGCCTCCAGACCTTGGGCAGTTGCAGATTCCTAGCCACCGCGATGCTCCATTCACAGACATGGGAGAGATGTCATCCGAGGCATGCCGTGAGGGAATGTGACCCTCTACTTACTGAAAGTGTTTCAGATGATGCTTTGAAGATGACGTGTGTTTAAAAGAAAAAGCACAGTAAAAAAAAACTGTAATAAAATAAAATTGTAAGCAAAATTCAAGGGTAATAAAACAGTAATGAATTAGTGCGTGTGCTGTTGTGATAGAAAATGGTTTCAAAGCCCTGCTGAAGGCAGTTGGTTCTGTTTAAATGGCCCACGAGCATAGTAATGTTTCAGTATTATGCTGAGTTCCTTATCTCCTTGCGTAGTTCAAAAGCTTCCTTTGAACAGCCCGTAGCATCTGCCTCCTCACTGGGTCAGCGTCCACCTGGGGAGGCACCCACCCCAGCATTTGCTCCTAAGAACTTTTGCAATAGAGAGCAGACATAAACAAGTCAGGCAAGAGCATTTTAAAATTTTAGTATATTTCTTTAGTTATTGGGGGTGCCGGGGACAGCCTGCAATGGTGTGTGCTCCCTCTTTCCAACATGTGGGCTCTTGGGGGTGAAAACCAGGTTGTCAGGCCTGCTGGCAAACATCCTTACCCAGGGGACCATCTAGCCAGCCCAGATGTTGTCTTTAGATCCTTGGGCACCAAAGTACACGCCTGCTCTACCGACTCTCAGGAGGCAAGAAGATCACAAGTTCAAATCCAATCTAGGCTATATAATGAGACAGCCAGACAGCCAGACAGAGAAACAGATAGGAAGAGAAAGGAAGGGAGAGAGATGACAGGGAGGGAGAGCATTTTATTAGTTTTTTTTAATTAGCATACAAAGTAATGGATTTCCTTGTAGGATTTTCAGAAGACTTTGCATTTATTGGTTCCATTCCCCACCCCACCCCCCCACTTCTTGCCCCAGTGCCCCTCACTTCTGATGGCTCCTTGCCTTCCTCCAGTAGCTGGAAAACGGAACCAGCTTAGGTGTCTCTTGACACATGAATGCATAAGGAAGATGCGGTGCATACACATAATGCAAATTCTATTTGACTAGAAACAGAAGCAAACTCATGATTTTTCCAAAAAACATAGATGGTGTGACTTTAGGCAGCCCATTCTAGTTTGTGTGGCATTATATTAGTCAGGATGGTCTTGATTTGCTGCAGAAACAAAAAGTCCCTGTACTTGAAGGTCAGTACTCATGTACTTTGGGTGCTTGGCTTGGTCTCATGAAGGGTCAGTATGGACACTGAGATACCCACACTGACAAACTCCATCTCAGTGTGTGGGTGTTTAATACATGATCCTTCTTGTGGGGAGGCACATTTCATGTGCAAAGTATTACAGAACATTGGAGACGGTATCACATTCAAAGGGAGAAGGTCCTTGGGGTTGAGTCCTAGGCAAGTGTGTCCTTTTCCAAGGAGGCCCATTCATTTTTCTTACTTTCTCTGGCTGATGCAATCAGCCGTTTCTTCCACATGTCTGCTCCCACTGCCTAGATACTGTATT
Organism: Apodemus sylvaticus; assembly: GCF_947179515.1. NCBI lineage: Eukaryota > Metazoa > Chordata > Mammalia > Rodentia > Muridae > Apodemus > Apodemus sylvaticus. The sequence continues at coordinate 38,106,352 of NC_067492.1, read as the reverse complement.
TGCCTCATGGGAACCAGTCCAACACAGAACGAAACCTCCAAAACTATATAAGCCAAAATAGCACTCTGCGCCCCCTCCCCTCATTTGTTTCCATCAGACATTTTGTCACAGTGAAAGCTGACTGACATGGCTACATCCTGTGCCGGACACGTCCCCTATGTCTGCTTCTCCCTGTTTGTATAACAGACTGATTCAAACCAGGTTCCCACTTACCCAGATCACAGCGTGGTCGTGTGACTGCCTAGCTATCAAGCCAGATCTGTCCCCTGCAGATGCCCATGTTCTTAACCAACTTTCCACCTCCTAGGATGCCAAGGCTATAAGTAACCCTGAGATGGGCAGGTTATATTATTGTTTGGTTTATGCCATTTCCTCTTCACAGGATGGTCAAACTCCCGTGCGTTCCTCTGTCTCCTCCACTGCTTTCAGTTGAGCAAATGGACTCTGAGTCTTCACGGTGAGCTCTGGTGGATCATGCCAGAAGAGATTTCTGCACACTACGCAAGAAGCATAGTTCTGGATTTTATAATCCTCTGGGGAAAAAAATCAAGAATCAGATAATTTATGAAGGCAAGCTAGCACAATATAATCATGTTGTATGTGGTACAGACTGAAAACTGGTAAATTGTGTTGGGTATAAGAGGAAGAAACGTCAGAAGCTGTAAGGAAGGGATTGGTAAGACAGCTCATGAGGTAAAGGGGCTTGCAGCCAGGCCTGACACGCTGAGTTCTATTCCCAGGACCCACATGGTGGAAAGAGAGAACCAATTCCTTCAAGTTGACCTCTGACCTACAAGTTTCCACACAGAGACGCATAAATAATCGAATGTAATAAAAACATTGGTCTTCCAGTGGGAGACTCTGGTCTTCCAGTGGGAGTGGCAGCTGTGCATGCTGGGTAATATTCTAGCTCACTTATGCAAAGGGCACATTCTTTCCTCTTGACTTACAAGCTTGCTCCTAAACTAATACAACTAAATTAAGCTCTGCAGTTAATGTCCCATGCCTTTTATTACTTATACATTTATTTGTGTATTGATTTGAAACACAAGTGAATACTTTGCTTACTGTAAAGACTGATTTAGATTTCCACACATTGTCTGTTCTTCATGTGTCCCTCGCATTACCGTGACACTTTTCTTGTTGACTTTCACCTGTTCACGTTGCCATCCATGGCCTGGGACTGTCTTTACTCCACTTTTGGTCAGCAGTGATGGTGTTTCCTTACTCAGGAGGAAAGGAATATCACCCCACAGTGTCCTGCTAAATTCTGGAAAGTGTGTTCCTGGTCTGACAGTTGTTCACACTTTGCAATTGAGTTAGTGTATTGCCCTTAGCAGGACAATACGCTGGGGTGCTTTTTAAATTTGAGAATGTGAGATCTACAGAATGCAAACTTGGTTTCCTTCCTTCCTTGTCTATTTGAAAAACCATTTCAAAACTCATGGCCAATAAACATAAGACTTCTTACATGGCATCGCCAAGTCTTTCCCATTTGTGTGGAGATCTGCAAGGCCTCCTCAGACTTGTCTTCCTTTTATTCTCAGCCACACCCACTTTATCGTCCAACTGACTTCTCAGGGCTTTCATTTCAATTACTAAAACTTTAATTGCTACATTATTTTACCCACTTCTCCTGTTATTTTTCAAAGACTTTCTAATCATGATTTACACTTCCCTTCTCTTTCTTCACATCTGGCAATGCTTTAAGCACACTGATCTAAGGTCTTTTTAGATTGTCATTATTTTGAGATGAAAAGCCCCCCACTTTCCCTATCTGCTGGTTTGCTTCCTTTCCTCTCCGGGCTTTTTAGAAACTCATCTTCATGTATATGAGTGAAACGGAAATTGTGGAGGTTTTACATGCCCTAGGCCATCCTTGCAGTGCATATCAATTGTGGACAATATTCTACAGTGACTTCTAAATCTGGTGTTTCTGTGGCCCAAGAGACAGACTCTAGTCCTTGCTGCCCGCAGCACAAACCTGTTTCTTTGAGATGAAGTCTACTACTCCAATAGTTCAGCAATGCTGCGAATGTCTCTGAGAGTTTTTGAGGCTGGTGGACAGTTTGATGCTTAATCCAGGAGACACTAGACTGGAAAGTCAGGGCACCAGGCTTTGCTCTAGTTACCTTGTCCGTGTTACCTTGTCTGTGTTCCCAGAACTCGCGTGACTCCAACTTTTCCTGATCCAGTTTATAGGGCCCCCACAGCTGCTCAGGCCCCTTTCCAAATTTGATGTTCACACTTCATTTCCTTTCTTGTCTTTGAGCTTGAAAATGTATTGAAACGTGAGAAGAAAATATTTTCACCAAAATATATCTACATGTGAAGTCCGTATTTATTTTCGTGTAAGCTTAAAATGCTGTATTTGAATGAGAGCCATTGGGGAGAACATTTTAAATGGAAGAAACTTTCAGGGCTTGAGAAATGATCATGAAAAACTGCCTAATGTTATACCAGAGTTTGGAATGTCCTACATGGCTGTGTCTTGACTACATGGACCCTTTAGAGGTGGACTCCGGCTGGTAGAGCCATCTCTAGCGGGGAGAGCCTTTGAAGGTTTTATCCACTCCTGCTTCTGTCTTCCTTCTCTCTGTTTCTTGCCAGTGTGACCAGCTCCTACTACCACAAAATAAGCCTCTCCCACTGTCATGTCTTCTCTACCATGGTGGATAAAGTCTCTCTAAAACCGTGAACCCAAATAACCTTTTCCACCAGCTCGTTTCTTCCATCAAGTGTTTCGTCTTACCTATGAGAAAGATAACCAACATGACTTTGCTTGTATACTCACTCCCTTCCACAAGATTTTAAGATGAGGACTTGGGAGCAAGGGAGTAAAATGGGAAGGGAAAGAAAGACCAGAAGGGACAGAAGAAAGTTATCACCAACGGCACTGGGGCAATACCTTGATTAGGGTCACTGAGGCAATAGAAAGGACAGAGACTAAAGAAACAATGGACACTTAGATACTCATACAGAAAAGCTGGGGTCAGGTGGGTTATGTGTGCTCTGATGGAGCTGTACCTACCACAGCTGCCACAACCTGGAGCCTCAGTGAATCTATTCTGTACAAGATGGGAGGTGGTAGTGGTCTCAGTGGTCTCCATCCTGAAGGAAAAAAACCTGCAGCTGCTAGCATTCATACACACTGGGCAGACATTTGTACACATCCTTATGTAGACCGAGGAAGGCTGAACTAGTCCCGAAAGGGCTTTCCCAATTTCCATGTATTCTATTCGCTGGTCTTTGTCATGGCTTTGCCCATGTCAACAATACACATTCACTCTGGAATTCATTCACTTGGGGCTTCCTCCACTCTCTTTGTCAACAAGTGTGATCAATTGCGTTACTGTTTTGCGGAACTGGACGCGCAGTCCTAGGGAGACTATAGGAGTTCACTTATCCTTCGCTAAGTGTGCGGATGTGCTTATTATCCAGAGAGACTACTCCACCTGGTGGGATGCTTTCAGGGCATCTGCCATCCTTAGGACAGCTAAGCCCAGACAGCACAAAATCTGGGGGGGCTTAGTCGCTGTATACTGAGGTTTGACAAATTATACAAAAATTGAGTAGCTTAGCCTAGTCAAGAATATGCATCGCCCCATGCAGTTTGTGAGGCTCAGGAATCCCGGGATAGTGGATACTGGTTGTATCTGCTTTGGAGTTCCTCTCGAGGTTGCTGGGAAGCAAGGGGCAGACTCTTCTCACCTGAAGGCTTACTGTGGGATGGAGAGAAGACACTCAGATGGCTGGGCGGTCAGTGCTGGGTGCTGCTGGCCAGAAGCCAAATTCCTCAGCACGTAAAACTCATTTGACTGTTTGAATATCATCTCTAGGAGGCATCCATCTATCCCAGGAGAATGATGAAAGCAAGACAGGGGCACAGGACCTATTATGGTCTGGTCTCTAGGATGGTAGCTGCTTTGTCACACTTTGTTCATGTTATGAAGTCTGGGACACATTTAAGTCAGAGGGAAGGAGCGATGTAAAAGAATTAGTAAATATACACTATTTTAGTTACCATAGAAGACAAGTAGAAGCTTGGCAGCCAGAGACAGGTCTCAGGCAAGTTAGGAATGCTGAGGGGTGAGAGTCGAGGGTGGGGTGGAACATCACTGAAGGCATAAGCAAGGGTAAGATGGACCCATGCTCAAGGGGAGGAGAACTCGGCCTGACTGGAAATGGTGTGGGAATGGGAGGGCGGGGTTTGAGTTAAGTTGTTTTTAGAACCAGTCTTCTGCACCCAGTAAGGAAGAAAAGGGATATCCAACTACATTGCTATTACTCAAGGACGGGAGCAGGAGTCTCATGATTCATGATTCAAACATGAACTGAAAGATTCATCTCAGAATCAACAACTTCAGTTCAAAGAACTTCAGAGCCTCACACAGACTCACGCAAACATCTTTAGCCTTTATGTTCCATCCAACAGCAGTGCCATTAAAAGAAAGCATGTGGAGAAATACAATGTGAGGACCAGGGGTTTAGTCCTCGTCAAACCATATCCCAGAAGCCAAATGAACCGTATAATTTCTCTTGGTCTCAGTTTTCACATCTATAAAATGAGAATCAAGTACAGCCCTGACGCTCCTCCCACAGAGGAACTGAAACAGTGAAAGATAATTTTAAAATTAAAATTTGAACTGTGAACTGTTGGTGTGCAGAATTGTACCTGTTAACCCCGTGGAGAGCATAAGATGAAAGAAAGTATTTTAGACCTCATATGGTGCCACATACCTGCCATCCCAAGGGGTGGGGCAGAGGAACTGGAATTCCAGGTCATCCTTAGCTACGCAGAGAGTTCCAGACCAGCCAGAATTACACAAGACCCTGTTGGACAGGACAAAGTGATTGATGCTTTATGATGATAATCAAACAGTGAGGCAGTAAGAGAATTTGGTGTGGTCCTATATATACAACCCCATGAATGAACTGGAGAAAAGCACCCAGATGCCACCTTCTCTACAGTAATGCAGGCACAGGAGAGACACAGACCTCAAGGGCAGAGCTGGCGATGGTTGCTCTGCACCTCTGGCCACTGCCCAGTAGTGCCAACCAAACCAAAACACAGACGCACTGGAGCTTCCAGCCAGAAAACTCCAGGCTGCCGCCTGAGAGATGAGAGCCCCCAAGACAAGGAGATGACACACACCTGGGCAGGTCTGATGTATATTCCTTTCTGTGGAGGGCAGTGGAATTCATTCCCGGGCCATTCATCATGGTGCTAAAATTAGATCCTGCTTAGAAGGAATGATATATTACTGATTACATAATAAAGATAGCTGTAGTTCTCATGAGAAACAGAAGGGAGAGATATATTTAGGCAGAGGGCAAATATATCATTGATATGAAAAATGGATTCATTAAGTATTTAATCTTTATACCATTCCTGTGAAATAAATGCACACATACATCACATGTGTTTTAAAATGACTTGATAATTAATATTGTTACACTTGAGAGAAATGTTGCCTTTCCATCGAGAAGTCATGTCATGAGTCAGAGAGTGTGGGGCGGAGGGGAGCCCTCTGCCCCACTCTGCAGGCAGAGGGTCATTTGGAGATTTGCATCAGGGCTTCCCTGGTCACCAGGTCCATTTCAAATACAGGGATGTGCCTAAAAGTCGTGGGATGGTAACTGAACACACCTCCTGCACCTGCATCTGCACCAGAGGGCATCTACTGGTTGATCACTTTACATCCCCTAACTCCCTCCTTCACAATATGCCCTATCTCCCCGCCTCCCACCACTGTCAGGGAGAACCTCTCATATTTTAAGCCTGTGGTGAAGGTATTTCTAGTTAAGCACACTTTAAACAGACATGAGGATGTTTGAGGGTTTAACGATCATGCAGATTGGCAGCCCATGGATTGCAAAGGTCAGTAGAAATAAATCTAGGTGAAATCAAAGAGTAAAATTAGCCTAATTATAGCTTTGAGTGCCAGATTCATCTTTTAAATCTATTCTAAAGGGATAATGGCTAGGAGGATACTAACCAAGATCTAAGGGGTTAAAAGTTTATTCACTGAGGCTATGAGATGTCACAGTGGTTAAAAACACTAAGTGCCCTTCCAGAGGACTTGTGTTTGGCTGCCAGCTGACAGCCATCTGTAACTCCACTTTCAGGGTGTCTAAATCCCTCTTCCAGCCTCCATGGACAATATGTGAATGTGGTATGTGGATACACATGCAAGCAAAACACACAAATGCATAAAATTAAAGAGAAATCCTTCCCCTCAAAGTTCACTCCTAACATATGTATGCTACAGGAAAACAGCATGGGCTATGGGGTCAGAAAGGGACAACCAGACCTCCGCCCAGACACTGACTATGTGTGTGATTTAGGGGCAAGGAATATGACCTTATTTGGTTGCTGCTTCTTCATCATTCCCTAGTACAAAATTCAGATCAGCCTGATCCTCTGGACCAAGGTGTGTTGCGTGTACAGCCTCTTGCCCAGTGCCTAGAACAATCAGAAAGGCAGAAAATAGACATTTCTTCAATCCCCATATCCTTAAGGCTATCTAAGAAGTGTGTCCTTAAATAGAATACTGTATGTACCATATGTATACTGATAGAAAACTGCAGCATACAATATATATGTTATATACTATAGTATACATATTACTGGGATATATTACATATATATATATATAATCTATATACTTTATTGTACATAATCTTTCTTCTTTTGGCAATAAAAAATTGTTTTCCTCTACTTTATCAGGCTAAATATTAAAGTTTCCCCCTTTTTCCCATTTTCATGTGTGTATTATGTGCATGTCTGCAGGCATGTTTGCAGATGTACAAGTACATGTTCAGGCCCAAAGCTCATGCCAAGAATCATCCTCCTTTGTTCTTCCACATTATCTATTGAGGCATGGTCTCTCAGTCAAACCCAGAGCTTGCCCATCAGGCTAGCCAGCTTCTCCTGGCATCTCCAGTTCTGCCTTCTGAGACGGAAATTACAGGAAGGCCACTATTCCTGCTGGCATTTTGCATAGATTATGAGGAATGTAACTACAGTCCTCATACTTGCAGGGCAAGTGTTTCAACCACTGAGCCATTTTTCCAGCCCTGTTGATTAGAGTTCTAAAGTACTCCAGGTAGTCAGGCTAGACCAGTCTCTAATGCAGTAAAAAAGCAGTACCTAGTGCTCCCTGGATCAATATTTCTCCCAAGCTTCATGCCCAATGAGAAGAAGATGGCTGCATTCAGTTTTGTCACAGACAGATGTGAAGCTACCATCTCAACACGAGGTTCACTCTTCCCTGTGTGGGGATAGTGGCTCTTCCCTGCTTCAAAGAGCGAGAGATACATGGCATAGCCGCTTTCTCTTCGGTCCACTATGGAGCCTTGGGGAGACATCGAGAAAGGAGTCTCCGCCATAGGCAAAATGGGGAATAGAAGTTGGATACACCAAGCCCAGCCAGGTCCAGCCAAGTGTAGCCAGGTTCAACCAAGTCCAGATAGGCTTTCAACAGTCCAGGGGCCTTAGCTGCAGCCTTGTTAGTCTCCTAGGAGCAATCAGCTTTGTGGAACCTGTGCTAGCCTAGTCTCTCTCCCAGCTCAGGCCTATAAGAGGCACTCTGGGGTTTCAGTGATTGACACTTTTATGTAATTCATGTACTGTAGCAGGAATGGCAGGGCTGCCTCTATGTAAATACGGGGGTGGGGTATGGAGGGGGTGTCATGTAGCTGCAAACACATCTCCTGCAGGAGGACCTCAACAAGGACTACCTGAGAGACCAAGGATTGCTAGTACAAATAATGCCAGCCAATTAAGAACTGCTGTTTAGAAGAGATGCTTTCTTGGGACCAATGGGGGTGTGGGTGAAAAGTATTAAAGGAACTTGAAGCAGTGCTCAGATGAGCTTGCGGCTGCATTTCTCTCCTGCTCACAGAGTCTGTGTTGTTGACACTGCACTAACTTACCCCCAATCCCAAAGAGCAGGTAGGGTCAGGCAGAGAGCTGTCCAGGGCACAGGCACTATCTGGCGCCCAATGTGGGGTTCGAATCCATGACCTTGGGATTAAGAGTTCCATGCTCTACCAACTGTAAGCTGTATCCAAATTGCCAAAACTCAGAAGCTTTCTGGTGAACCAACTTAATGTGGCACCAGGCACCTCTTTTCACGTCAGATCAAAGTGAACTCCTGTATAGCTGGTGATACCTGGTGATCATCTTTTGCACCTTTCCTACAAATGCACAGTGAGTAGATCATCAGTTTCCCCTCTGAGCTTGACTGATTGAAAAATTGGCCCCTGTTTTCCACCCATCCTGTGTATTCAGGCCTCCTCCTTTGCCTGGCCTCTTCCTGAAGGGGAAAGATTGATTCTCAATGAGTGGAAGTATAGTTAAACGCTTTATGAAGGGACTCACATCCAAGGAAGCTAACCTAACTATTGACTCAATAATGGAAGCTTCCAGGTTGGGATAACTCTGGAGGGAGACTGTGCAGTGGTGGATGGTTAGAGCTGTTGGAAGCAGGGACGTAACTGACAGCTCTGAATGTGAAGAGCAAGACCTTGGCCTTACAGGTGCAGTCAGACCTAAGCACACAGAGCCAAGCTCTGGACTAACACTGACGTCTCGGGCAAAGAATCTAGGAGTATTCTTAGGAATGTGAGACATGAGACAGCCACCTAATTTCTCAGAGATGTCCTTTATCAAGGATGTAGGCTCACAGGGCAACTTGGACCTGCTCAGTCCATGGAATACAAAGGCAGCAGTAACAATAGGCTCTGTATGACACAGTGATGACGCCTTGCTCATCTGGCGTCAGCTTGTTGGTGTGCAGTGCTTAGTGATTTGTAGGAACCAGCAGTGAGGACCTCAACTTCCTGGAGGGGCTTGTACTTCTCATAGCACCACCAGGCCATATGGATGCTGTCCATCCATGGACAATCAGACCAGGTCCAGAAAACATTGACATATTGATATAAGTGTAATGCCAGCTGGAGCTAGGTGAAACTCAGGAGGGGGACAGCGGGGACTGGCAACAACTACAAAGTGAGACATTTCTACACAGAGGACACAGAGGAGAGCCTTCCTGACCCACTGGTTCTCAGCCCTGGCTCACCTGGCCCACCCTACCTCTGATTCAGTAGGTTTGCTGGTAATGTGCTTCAAGGTCAGTTCCATGTGCTGTGGGTTGAGGAGCACTTGGCTAGTATGCCTGGGACCAGGACTTTTTGAAAAGCAGCTTTTTAAAACTACTAATTACCCACACTCATGTTTGGATCCCGGAAGGCGTCCAGTCAGCTGCCTTGGCCTCTGCCCTGGCTTACCACGCGCTCCACAGCAGCCATCTGACTCACTGAAGAGACAGTGTGCAAGGTAGAACCTGAGAGCAAGCACCTTACGCTGAAGACACGGAGGAAAAGGCATACTATAAAATATGCTACGGTTGCTTGAAGAGTGACAAACCATTGGCTTGTATGGTTTCTAGTTATTCTCACCCAAGCCTGGGACTCCAATGTTCTGAACAGGAAAAAAAAAAAAGGATAAGGGTTGGGGGAAGCGGGAAATGACAAAGAAAAAGGGAAGTAGAAATATTAATCCGAGGCTGTCTGCTATCAAAAGTGTTGAGCACTCCAGCACCCAAGAGAAAAGAGTAAATGTAACAAAAGGAAACTAACTTGGGGGTAAATATATTTCAGAATGGAGTAAGGCTGACGTTCCAGAGAGTGTTCTGGGAATGACGCTGCACTGTCTTACATGATGCTTATGAAGAATAGAGAATGCATGCTCAAGTCAGCTTTTCCTATGAGTGATACAAAACAATCTTTTATTAATATTACTTTAAATGCATTACCATTGTACATGATCTCAGAAGACCAGATGTAAAGAGCACATTACAGAAATCAAAGGACTGAATTAAAATAAGAGAGAAGACAAGTGTATACCCTGCTAGAAATGTCTCCCCATCTAGTTGCTCTGTAGGGCACTTTGTAAATGTAAATACTGTATATAAAGAGTAGAGAAATAAGTGGGTGAATATGTTAGAAACTTCCTCTGGGTTTTATAGATGGCAAAGAGTCATTGTTTCATATTTAAAAGTTCTCTCAGGTACATGTTTTCTGATCTTGAACAGAGAAGCCATGATCTCCCCAGACAATTGGAGCTTCAGGGTAGACACAGAGACAGAAAGATTTAGATCCCTAATTTAATATCTAGTGGCTTCATAGAGGTAGCTGTGGTACATAATCTATCCAAATTTTGTAAAATAGTTGTAGTCTTAAAAACCATTTTTGAGAAGTGTGTATATGCCTTTGCATGTGTGTGTGTGTGTATGTGTGTGTGTGTGTGTGTGTGTGTGTATGTGTGTGTGTGTGTGTGTGTGTGTGTGTTGTATGTAGGTTAGAGGACAACTTGTAGGAATTGGTCCTCTCCTTACACTCTGTGAGTCCTGAGGGTTGAACTCAGATCATCAGGCTAGGCAGCAAGCACCTTTCCTTACTGGCACAGTGGTTGTGTTTTAACAAATGAACACTTCTAGGATATGCCACAGTGGCTGTGATGTGAGGCCATTCCCAGTATGCCCTCACTAAAGGGTACAGGTTGCACATTGAACTCTTGGAGATCTGAAACAAAACCCAAGTACTCAAAAAAAAAAAGTTGACTGGAACATTGATTAGGCGTACCCCATCTGCTGGCAAGGGCAGTGAGGCAGCTTCCCTGATGTTACAGAGTATCTTGGCTACTGGCAGAGACAGGACCTGATCCTAGGCCGACAGAGTGTGTCCTCTGACCTCAGCATCCCCATATATTTCCTGAGAAGTTGTTCAGTCATTACTGTTACTTTTGTCTGCAATTTGCCTTCCTGTGAAACGTACTATCATAATACACACAGAACTATGTCTGGACCAATCTGGATGCAGTCAGGTGGTTTATCTTTGGATTGTTCTACATATTTCTCCTGCCTTGCAGGCACGGCACTGGGAAAGAGATAGTCCTCTGCTAGGGATACATCCTATCCCACAACCCAGGGGGCTTCCAAGGAACTATGGCCTCCTTCTATGTTATATTGACATTATTATACTTTATATACATTATTATACATATTGTACCTGACATTAAATCTATTCTTCAAACAATACAAACTAACAATTTTTTTCCTTCTTGTTCATAAAAAGATTCACCCAAGATCCCCTTTATTTTGTTCATTCATTCTGTGAAAAGATAAAATAATGATTAGGTTCCTGTTGGGAGGCAGCTTCTATCTAGCCAATCTAAATATAGGGTTGCATCACGAACCCTCTTTAATCACAGCTATTCCAGAAACAGTAGAGAACATCTCCTGTGGGTAGATGTCAATTTTCAGTTACCCACTTTGGTTGGAAAAGAAAATAATTGGGATAAAAAACAAATACCTCAGGGTGACTAAGAACTTGGGTCTTTTTATATTTCAGACATTTACAAAGACTTTTGAGCTTAAGCAAGTCCTCCTACTAGAGCATCATCGCCAAGAACTGGGGTACAAAACAAGTAGGTTGAGGAGGAAAGGAAGTAGGGGGTGGGGGGGGGTTGACCCAAAAGCTGAGAGAATGTTCGTAGTCCTCTTCTTTGCATGGGCTTATTACCATGGTGTCAGAGCATCCACACCAGCCCAAGCTTTCCTCTTCTGGAGAGGGACACTGCAGTAGCTAAAACATTTTTGTTTTTTAAGCGTTCTCAGTGAAGAGTGGAGATTTTGTGAGGCAGAGGGCACTTCTCCACTCTGAAGTACCCCACAGTAAAACAGAGCCGTTTGGGGGTATGTACTGGGCACTAAGTGGGTATTTGCTTGGTATTCTTGGAGGGGTGATGATATGCAAAGAGCAAAGACCGTGTCGTCTATTGGAGGCGATTCAAAGCCAGTGGTTAAGAGGTGAGATTCTTGGCTTCAATGACACAATAAGAAGATCATACACTGTGACCCATGAGGTAGCTTCACCTCAGGCAGACAAGGATGGTTCAACATACACAAACCAATAAAAGCAATAAGTGTGTAAACAGACTCAAGGGCAGAAATCACAAATCCACTTCAAGAGATACTGAAAGTGCCTTTGGCAAAGCTCAATATCTTTTTTTTTTTATGATAAAGGAGGCCCTGAAGGAACTGCACATAGATGGAACATACGTCAACATAATAAAGGCTGGCCTAGGAGCTCTAGTGCTGTATGACAGCATGATGTCACCATGTCACCTAGAGCCTGAGATGGAAAAACAGTGTTTCCTCTAACAATAAATAGGTCTGTGTCCCAGGGACCTACTCTCTCTTATTCAGTATACAGCTCATTCAGTATAGAGTTTAGTCAGTAGAGTGCTGGAAGTCCATTTATTTATATATTTATTTATTTATTTATTTATATTTTGAGTGCTGGAAGTCTTAATCAGAAAGGAGCAAAGACAAAGAAATCAAAGGAATGCAAGCAGGAAAGACCAAATTCAAACCACTTTTAAGTGCCCTCAATGTCATCCCATACTTAAAACCTTTAACAGCACCCCCAGAAGCACTTAAACATGACAAACACCTTCAGCAAAAGAGCAGGACACAAAGTCAACCGCAAAAGCTTTACTGTATAACAATAATGATCATGATGAGAGAGAAATCAGGAAAACAATCTCATTCACAATGTCCCCCAAGACAAACAGCAACAACAACAAAACCCAAGACTTACCCATGAACAGGTCCAAGACCTACCTCTACATTAACATCCTTAAATGGAGACTTGGAGATAAATCTACACTGCCTCAGCTACCTGATTTTTGGCAAAGATTCCCAAACCATATAATGGAGAAACAACAGCTTTAACAAACACTTCCACATGTAGAGAGAAATTAAACTAGACCCTAGTCCCTAGATCTCTACAAAGATCAAAATGTATTAGAGACCTTTATCATACCTAAGATCCGAACACACTGAATCAGAGAGAGGAAAACTGAGGAAAGGCTTGGAGAGAATGGGTCAGGGTCTCCCCCCAAAAAGGATTCAACATCTCTGCAAGTCAAGTAGCCATTGATGACAAGGGGGTGGGGGGGAGACACCTGAGAGATGTTTCTTCGCAGTAGGTAAAGACACAGATTCCAGTGTGGGAAATTCTTTGCCAGCTTTGCACATGACAGGGCTTAACTTCTACCGTGTGTAAACAACTCAAAAAGAAAAACATGGAACCTCCCCCCACTCAGGTCACCGGCCCATACATAACTGAACATGTGAGTTAGACATACACTTCTCAAGGAAACAAGTAAAAATAACCTTTACTCTTCGAAAAGTGTTGAACATTCACAGCCATCAAAGAGATGCAAACCAAAACTGCCCGAGGCTCCCTCTCACTCCAGAGTGTCAATCATTAGGAAAACAATAGCAACTGCTGGGGAGAGTGGGAGTGGGAGGTGGAACCTTTGCACACAGCAGGTGGCAAGGTAAACTGGTCCAACCACTGTGAACAAGCACTACCATGTGACCCAGCTAAATCACCCCCTGGGAGTATGCCCACAGGAATCCAAGCCTGCCAATTACAGACACCCTTGCTTACCCATGCTTCCTGGGGGCAACTCTTCACAACAGCCAAGTTAAGGCACCAACCTCAATGCCCATCCACAGCAAGATAACTTAAGATCTGGTTTTATGCATTGCACCACAAAGAAGAACAAAACCATGCTATCTACAGGAAAATAGATAGATTTGAAGATCCCTATATCAAGCAAAATAAGCCTGGCTCAGAGAAACAAATATTGCACACTTTCTCTCATATGCCGAACCTAGATTTGAACAGACATAAAGATGTAGGTAGTCATAGACAGATACAAATGATGCAGACATATATATGATGTGAAAGTAGAAAAGAGACGATTTGAAAAGAGAAGGGGATTAGCAGGAGAGAGGAACAAACAGGAGAGAGTAAGAGGATGAGTGTAGCAAATTGTATGACATACATGGGTGAAAATGTCATTTTGAAACACGTCACCTTGCCTAGTGTATTCTGACAAATGATCTTTTAAATTCTGTCGTGATTTTATTATGCACCGTTGGACAGATGACCTAATCCTCCTGTACCTCAGGTTAGTCTGCAGCAATGAAGACTGATGGGTTTCTGTTTGGGGAACTGGCTGCAGTGGTTAAATTAGTAACTACAAGGCCAGCTCTTAAGGCAGAAACCAGGGAGAAGGGGAGCACGGAAGGAGCAGGCCAGTGGCGCATGCGCACTAGACTATAAACGCCTGCTGTGACCACTGCTCTCCCTGAGAATGCAAAACTCTTTTAAAAAGTGAAAATAGAATACAAAGCCGGGCTGGGGGGGGGGGGTGGAGGGGGGGATCAAGGTTTTCTTATAATCACTAAGCTTATTTTAATGACATTCAAATGTGATGTCCAGATAAAGCTGGCAGATTGTGCCGCACACCTGCGTGTCCCTCCACGCCCATCTAATAGCATTAAAATAATAGGTGTTTTGTTTTGTTTTGCTTTGCTTTGTTGAGACAGATTCTCATAAAGTCAATTCTGGCCTCAGAGCTTCCTAGATAGCTAAGACTGACCTGGAACTCCTAGTCCTGCTGCATCTACCTTCCGAGAGCGCCGGGGTCGTGGGCACATGGCAGCAGACATAGCTGGTTTTGTTTATTTTTGAGATAAGGTTTTATTGGTAGCCCAAAACTCAAACTCAAACGTGGGTCCTCGTGCTTGTACTGCAAAGACTTCATGGTCCGAGCGAGCTACCCCCCAGCCCTATGATCCGGTAGGTTTGATTGCTCTGTGTGGCGACCTCTGTCAGAAGGAAGAGGCAGCAGAGTGTGACCGCGAGGGAAGAAGGCCTCTGCACCGTTAGGACACGGAGTCAAACCACACTATTTGAAAATAGACTTTGATCAAGTAAGATGAGGTGGTGAAGCCCAAAGCAGCTATTACATTTTTTAAAAAGACACATACATGGCAATCTCGTACTAGAGGTCCACATTGATCCATAAAACCTCAGTTAGTCAAGAAGGGACGAAAAATGTGAAAGGGCCAAAAGAAATGAAGACCGGGTAGAAAGATACACCATGCAGACACAAATCAGGAGCCCGGCAGCGTTATTAACATCAGCGTGAGCTGCAGACAAGACGGATTGCCACTGATAAAGAGAGCTATTACGCTGTGATAAAGGGCTCCACGCTCTGAGAAGACAAAGCGATGACTGATTCTATGTCTATAAATTCAACATCTTAGTGCAAGTGGATGAATTTCTTGAAAAACACGTCTTACCGAAATAAGAAGAGAAAACAGAAGAAGTGAAATAGCCCCGTGTCTATTTTCAAAACTGAATTCATGATTTAAAATCTTTCAGCAAAGAAAACCCCAAGTGCAAATAGTTCTACTAAGGGGTTCTCTCTCTCTCTCTCTCTCTCTCTCTCTCTCTCTCTCTCTCTCTCACACACACACACACACACACACACGTGCTCATTAAATGTGGATGTGTATAAGGGTAACAATTCCCATGTGTGCACAGAGGCCAGAGAAGATCTGGTGTCCTGCCCTAGTGCTTTCCAAGTTATTCCTTTGAGAAAGGATCTCTGCAGAGTGCCATGGATTTGAACTCAGACCCTCCTGTTTAAGAGCAAGCACCCTCATTCTCCAGTCCCCTTAATCTTACCAGAGGCTGAAGGAAAAACAAAGTCTTCTGAAAACACTAAGGGAAATGGAAGGAAGCACTTCGCAATCTGCTATGTGAGACTAGTACATCGCGGAGCCTGTTGGGGGAGTGGAGGGGGTTGTGGGGGGGGGAGCCAGGGGCAGCCACCGGCTTGTAAGATCCTCTGCATGCAGAGGCAAGAGGGTTGATGGCCTGCTCCAGGCTGACTGACACAATACACACAAAAACAATCTGATAAGATATTGCAAAGAAAAAAAAAAAGAAAAAAAAGAAGAAACAAAGAAGAAAGAAAAAGAAAGAAGGAAAAGAGAAAAAAGGAAAAAATACAGATCAACATCCTCCATGAATGAAGTTGCAAAGCCCTGATGACAATGTTAGAAATTCAAGTTAGTGATATGTACAAAGGATAAAAAATAATTACCATTAGGGACTTAAGCTGAGATTGATCGTTTGCTTTAGAAGTGAAATCTAGAGACCAAGATTCAAGTTCCCTAATTTGAATACTACAATCTGTCTGCCATACAAGTTATTGTCATTACGCTGGCTGTCTCAGTTCAGAATTGAAGACTTGTACACAGTGGGTGATTATGAAGTGTTTGATGAATAAATTGAAAGCAAATGTTGTCCTTTAAAAAAAAAAGTAAAATCTGTACAGTGAATCACACAACAAAAGAAGTGAAACCAGTACTTCCCACTTGATTGAAAATCACTTCAGGGGCTTGGAGAGATGGTTCAGTGGTTAAGAGTACTGACTGCTCTTCTAGAGGACCGGGGTTCAAGTCCCAGCACTCACATCACAGCTCACAACTGACTGTAACTCCAGGTTCAGGAGATCTAACATGCTCATGTAGACATACATGCAGGCAAAACCACCAATGCACATTAAATAAATAGATAATTTTTTTAAACGTCTCCTTTATTGCCAGGTGGTAGTGGCACATGCCTTTAATCCCAGCATTTGGGAGGCAGAGGCAGGAGGATCTCTGTGTGGGGAAGGCCAGCCTGGTCTACAGAATGAATTCCAGGATAGCCAGGGCATACACAGAGAAACCTGTCTCAAAAAAACCAGAAACAAGCAAACAAAAAGGAAGGAAAAACTTTTCAGAAAAAAAATCAACTATGCATGACGAAAGCATCTAAAAACCAAGAAAAGAAGACTTTTTAATCTATCTAATAAAAAGCATATATAAAACAACCATATTTATGGTCCAAAATGGAATGCTTTCTTTTTGAGACCAGAAATGTGAACTCCACTTACTTCATCCCTGGTCAACACTGTCCCTGAAGCCCTCTCTGATGAACCAAGGGCACAGAAGTTAGAGGGATGTTTATTCTTTAGATGGCAGGGTTGTATACTCAAGATTGCCTAAAGACTCAACCACAGAGACCAAGGTCAATGAACAACACCAAAACATTTGCACTTTTATTTTTTTCAGCAAAAGATTAGATGAAAACTTAATACAACTCTCTAATGGTTACAAGACCATAAATTACTTAAATTTCATAAGTTATATAAGAATTGAACAATAAAAGCTGAATATATCACAGGAAGTAAGTAAATAACAAGTTAAAAACCATGCCTATGGATGGAAAAATCCACAATTCAAAGGTGCCAATCAATTCTCTCTTAACTGATCTGTGTGTAATAACATCCAAAGTTCTAGGGAGGAGTTGGGTTGGGTGGTGGTTTGAATAGGAATGGCTGCTCATAGATTCATGTGCTTGAATGCTTGGCCTTATAGGGAGTAGCACTATTAGAAGTGTGGCCTTGTTGGAGTGGGTGTGGCCTTGTTGGAGTGGGTGTGGCTTCATTGAAGTGGGTGTGGCCTTGTTGGAGTGGGTGTGGCCTTGTTGGAGGAAGGCTATGCTCAAGCTATAGCCCCTGAAACAGTCTTCTGCTGCCTGTGGATAAAAATGTAAAGCTTTCATCTACCTCTCCAGCACCATATCTATGTTCACGTTGCCATGACTCTTACCATAATGATAATGGACTAAACCTCTGAACTGTAAGCCAGTCACAATTAAATGTTTTCCTCTATAAGAGTTGCAGTGGTCATGGTGTCTGTTCACAGTAATGAAACCACAACTAAGACAGGTTAGGTTTGTGACACTGGTGACCAGGAAGATTTTTATTGGAAATTGGCAAGCTCTTATAGAATGTATGCATTATAATGAGACTCCGAAGGCCTCCAGCCCCTACTCCAGGATTACATTTCAGAAGCCTGGCCTTGAGTTTGTGGTTCTATTTTGAGGGCTGCAGAGTCATTTGAGTTGGGGCCTGGCTTTTAGAAGCAGGCCACTAAGGTCCTGTGCCCCACTCCTGGCCTTTCAGTGTTACATCAGCCTCTGAATCTGGCCCACACGAATAGCTGCGGCCAACTGCGCCCACTACCATAGACTGAGTTGTTCCTGTGGATGTTGCTTTCCTGTGCAGGATAGTCGAGGACCCTCAGATATCTGGTCTCCCCTAAATCACTAATCTTTGGTAATTTGTTCCAGTGCCTGGAAAGGTAACTAAACCCATATTTAAAAAAATGCAGAAGATGAAAAATAGTAGAAGCAACCTTTAAAAGAACAAGTTTGCAAAGTGTATTCCCTGCTTTGAAGCTTATAATTATTTACATGAAGATTAAAAGCCGGCACAACAGAATAGAGCCTTCAAATAGATCACGAACATACTATGATCAAGTGGTTTTCAAGAAAGATGTGTGTGTATATGTATCTGTGTATCTATCTGTGTATGTGTCCAGTGGAGAAAGACATGTTGACAAAAATTATCTCACAAAAACTTACTACATCCAATTAAAAAACAAAAACCTCAAATGAATCTCAATTTCTTCCTTAAAGTGTGAGCTAAAGCAAGATTGGGGCAGGAGGCTTAATGAGAAGTTGCCATAAAGCTTCCCAAAGGAAAACAAGAGGAGTTCTGCACAAGCCTGTGTGTGTAGACAAACACTGACATTCCACAGAGACTAGTTATAAGAGATAAAACAAAAACATAACTTGGATACAGCCAAAGCTTAATTTTTCTAGTCAACAAATAACATAATTGAAAACCAAAAGCAGTTACAGAATGGGAAAAGTATTCAAAATTGATCTTCTGCGTGTACGTGTGTCTATGTACATATTCACATGTTCACATGCCTATGGGTACACTCGTGCACATGCATGTGCAGGACAGAAGCAGATGTTGAGTATCTTCCTCAGTTATTCTCCACGTTGTTTACTGAAGCAGGTTAGCTCATCGAGGCCAGAGTTGGCCAATCCTGCTACTTAAGCTAGTCAGGTGGCTCCAGGGTATGTTGATACAATTTTTTAAAAATATCTCCTAACTCCAGAAAGACTTTTCCTGGACCTCACAGTCAAGTTAACTGCATGCCTGGTGATCACTGAAGGCTATGTCCTTAACCTGCTAGCCCTCCATATAGTCAGCCCAACCTTAACCTTAACCTTAACCTTAACCTGCCCCTAAGAGAACAAAGTAACCAACCTTGCTATGCCTTGGATTCTTCCCATACCACCAGCTTCCACAGCTTCAGCTAAATGCATAGCTTTAATTTTGAATTAGGGACTATTCCATGCCACAATCAGGTATGTGTGTATGTGTCTGTTGTAATCATTTGATGAAATGTTGGAAGCCGTCATATACAACAAATAGTGTTCTATGCAACCATAAATACTGAAAGCATTTTTGGGCACAACTTAGTAGCTTCTGTTTGCAGCACTGAATGAGCGAAGCAAAGGAACTTCTTCCTTTGTAAAACTTTCTTGTCAATTTCTGGAGAAATGAAATGAAAAGAACCCCCATTCCTTTCCATGATGTGTTTTCTGTGCTGTTCAATTAACACAGAGGCACAGACAGACACATAACACACGAGCAAAAGGGACAGGCAGCTCAGAAACGCAGCAGGCAGATTATAGACAGATCGGTAACTGCACATGGGCAAAAGGCATAGGGAGAGAAATAGAGAATTCAAATTTGGGCTTACTCTTGGTCAAACTAATGCAAGAGAACATTGCTTTCTCATTGTTCCTTAATGAGACCATGGCATGCTTTGGTGGCTACTGGGGTTGTATTAATGCAGTAAATGATGCTCCAGGGTTCTCTTCCTAGTGCAGGATTCTCTGAGTTTCTGGTGCAGAAATTGTAGGGGGTTGTCAGGTCTGCTGGGCTTTTCTGTGGATCCTGGAGAGCCAGGCTCTTGTCCTTATGCCTGCAAGAAAAATGTTTCATCCACAGAGTCATCTCCTCAGCCTTTGAGATCTATATCTAACAAAGGACCTGCTATCTAGACTATATGGGCACTTTACAATCAGTAATAGACAACTCAATATCCCCAAAAGGACGACAGCGGAAATGACAGTCAACAAGCAAGTTGACACGCAGGCACTGACAGACTGCTATGACAGACTGGCCATAGCTTGGCAAACAAAAGAAACGAACTTTTCTGTGGATCTCAAAGACATTGTTGGTGATAAGGGGAGCCACAGCTCTAGACTGCTACCCTTAGCAGCCTGAGAAGTCTCTCTAGACCAGTAGTTTTCAATCTATGGGCCGTGACAACCCTTTGGAGGGTCACATGACTTTTTCCCAGGTACCACATATCAGATATATTGCATATCAGATATTGACACTGTGATTCATAACAGTAGTAAAATTACAGTTATGAAGTGGCAAAAAATAATTTCATTGTTGGGGGGGGGTTCACCATAACACTGTATTAAATGTATATTAGGAAGGTCGAGAGTCACTGCTCTAGACTCGTAGGGTGCATCGACTCAGGCCAAATCAGGACTCATGGTTTCAATGCTGAAAAGCATTTTCAGGATCAGAGTTGTAGAGCTTACGGAACATATTTTAGTGCAGATGTAAGCACAGGACTCGGGAGACAAAGAAGTGTCCAGAAGAAAGCTGTGCACACCAAAGAGTGTGGAGATGGCCTTCTCAAAGAAGAGCCTCAGAAAGTAAGACATACCCAGGGATGGAGATGGACCTTTTTGAGGGAGAGTTGTAACAAATAGTCTGAGCATTAGCCAATACTTTTTTTTAATGACTCTCAAATTACATATCAAAAGATTGACAAGAAACCCCTCCCCCCATCTCTTCCTCTCTGTGTATGAGATTGTGCTCCAGAGATGCCCAGAGTGGAATTGTAATCCTACACTACACCACACAGAAGCCACTAGGGTTGTACAAAATGTCCAGCACACGCCCTTTCTCCCTAAATAAGGGTTCTGGTGAGATTCCGAAAAAACTGTAGGTTTACAGCTGGGAAGGGAGAAAGGCCTGAAGCAGTCAGTCATTGTGTTGGGCTTCCTGTTGCCCTGCTGGGCACAAGCTTGCACCAGATTCAAGGATCATTTCTCTCCTTGTGTTCTCAAGACTTTCCCTTCCTTTCTAAGCCACCTCAATATCACTTTGGGTAAAAGAGGCCAGGCGCACACAAGGACCCCCTCTAGGTCTTTGCGCATGGGACTATTGGGAGAAGAGTTATGTGATAGGGCCGGGAGCAGTGCTTTGGACGGGCTTGAAAGCAAGGCCCAGGAGCATTTTTCTGGAAAAGATCAGTGTTCCTTTTCTAGACTAGTGTGCCTCAAGCACAGGAGCTGATTAGCTGGAAGGGATCCAAGGCCAGCCCTCCAAAGTGTGACTGCAGTGGTAGAGAGGACTGTGCTCTGTCCTCACTGCCTGTTCCAGTACAAGCATACCTATGACACCCTATATTAATATTAATTAGGCACACTAACTAATAAGCATGTCTACATAAAAACACAATGTAGGGACTGTGAAGAGTATACTGGAATGATAATGTTAATTGTTACCTATTTCTAGAACATCTAGCATTTTCACACCATGGATAACCCAACCGCTGGTGCTACAGCAAGGAAAAGGGAATTTCTGCTCACTGGGAGGTACACAGGAAACCTATAGCCCCCACTCTGTGTAAATTACACCTTTGTCTTACAAAAAAGAAAAACATCTGAAGGAGATCACACAAAAAAACCTCAAAACATCCAATTCTATCACCTTTAAAATAGTCATAGCGAGTTCCTTTGTAATGGTGGATACACACACACACACACACACACACACACATCAAGTAGGTCAGGAGGGAAACTGGGGAAGCTTTATTTTCCTCATAAACTCAGAATTTGACACTTTAAAATCTGCAAAAATTGATACCTGTTTAACTGATAAGAATACAGAAGAAGGTGTGTGTGTGTGTTGTTGTTGTTGTTGTTGTTGTTGTTGTTCTCAGTGCTATGAGCTTCAGGAGAGGATCAGTGGCTTTCATTTCAAATCCGTGGTTATTTCTAATGAGTGACCAGCAGAAACTCAGTTGGGGGACTCTCCAGTGCTTGGTTCATGTAACAACAGCACCATTGCCGGTCAAGCACAAAAGGCAATGTAAGAAAATACTGGAAAAGCAGGTGTTAAATAACAACAGGAGTGGAATTGTGACAGAAGTGATCAGTACTCCCTAATTACAGAAGTCTCACTTCACCCTTCCCCCACCTCCTCGTACACACAGAGAAGCAAAGTCAGATTCAATGTTGTCTAACTAACCAGCACACACAAAACTTCCCAGGAGAGGTGGGTACGACTTAGCTCAATCCATAAGACCCAAACACTCCTCAGTCCTCCCTCCACCCCAGCCAAGTGCTCCCATTGCATTTCTACACATCTTTCCTTTCCGGGCTCTGCTTGTAATATTTACAGAAGAGGCAGCGCCGGTAAACAGTTTCACACAATGAGGTGTGAGAGTTGATAGGGTCCTCCTCAGCCTCTGAACTCCCCTGACGAGCTGCCAGAAGTTGTTATGAATGGCCTGCCTGACAGGGTGATGGCTGATAAAGGAAAAACAAACAGCTCAAGTAATTCATGAAAACACACAGCGCTAAGACAAATCCGGTGGCGAGTGACAGTTGAGATAATGGAATTCTGGAAGCTTCTCTTAAGGGGTCCTCTCTGCACAGTCATTCTGCAAATAGATTCCCCTTAATGTAGCAGGATCCTCAACTTATTTCTACAAAAAAATTATTTATGGTGATGTCTGGTGGGAAGTCCTGGCGTTGGACTTCTATGAGGCAGTCAGTTCTCTATGCGCTCTCCCTCTCTCCAGAGCACCAAGAATTTTAGTGGATGGAGACCTATGACCGCCACTTAAAAAAAGAAAATATCCCATTTCCAGTTGGATTCCAGAAACATTTCTGAGGCATTTTTTTCTCTCATTTATAAACCATTTGCCACAACCCTTTGATTAGAAAATAAATATTGGCTTACGTACTCAACTGCTAATATTTTAAAAGAGAACAGTTTAAATGTGGTTGAAGTTAGTTTCCAAATCACAGCCCTTTTTTTGTGTTGATTTCCTTAAATCAGGCGTGACAAAGCAAGAAAGTATCAATTTGTTGATGTTTTGCCTTTGTGCCCAATGGTTTTCCATGAAATGCATTTGTGGTTTCTGTAGAAACAGCCCATTTCTTGATGTTTTAGGAAGCAGAAAAATCAAGACATATATAAGCATGCATATACACAAATCCATATAAGCATTTGTATACACATACTATCAGAGGAAGCGAGAGAAGGGGGTGGAAGGTAAAGGGAGCAGGGAGCTTGGGGGCAAATGGTCAAGAAGTGAGTGTGTGTGTATGTGTGTGTGTGTGTGTATGTGTGTGTGTGTTTGAAAGGCTTGACTTCTGAAGCCAAGTAGTCTTTCAAACATGTAGAAACTGGGTCCCACCAACCATCACCCAAATCACACCACACACACACACACACACACACATATTTTGAGGAGCTTCATAATTGATGTGGGTGCTTCTCTTGCAGAGTTTGAGGTTGACAGCTGTGCAAGTTTGCAGCTTATGATGATCCCTGGTTCACAGAAAGTTTGAAGCCCTGTCACAAGTGAGTTATTTCAAACTCTCTCAAAAGAAGTTATAAGTCTTCGTTCAAGTCTTTTTTTATTTTCCTCTCTTCCCTTCAGAGAAATCTTAGAGTCTTGAGCTTCCCAGGCCTTCCAGGAAGGTCCACCTCTTCCTCAAACATTTCTCTTTTACCCTAATAACTAGACTCATCCAACCACTGCACAGTGCTGGGCACTGTGCTGTCCTTGATTTTGAAAACATAGACAGAATAATAGCGATATGGTTCCCATAACAACCACAAAGACTCTTTAACATCTTGTGTATAGAACACTCCAGTCTGGATTCTATTTGTTTGTGAGAGAGGGACTCTTTAAGGAGGCCTGACTGGCTTTGCCGCTCATTATCCTCTTGCCCGTGTCTCTTGTAGGCTGGAATTTGTGGGTTATACCACCCTAGTTTTGCTCAGGATCAACTATTTGACTATTGCAACATGCAATCAAGTATCTTGAAGGAGAGTTCAGAGAGTCATTGGAAGGCTAGGCAATCAGGGAGCCTTTCAGGTGTGCATAGAACACAGCAAGAACCTACATCTTTTTGTTGTTGTTAATATTTATAGAGTCTTCTTTAACAGAAGGATCTTGAGACCTAATCCAACCATCAACCAGTCTCTTAGGTGTTGATACATTTTACCACATATACATCTCAAAATGTATGGCCTAAAGCCAAAAGTCATCAGATAAAATAGCTGCAATATATAGTTATGATAAGGGCTGGTTTCTTTAAATGAAAAGGCGTTTCTTGTTTGATTTTGATTTTTTTATTGTTTTTAATTGTACAAAATAATAATTTCTTCCTTAGAACATTTTCATGCGTGAATATACCCCTCTACCTTGCCCTTCTTACACTTTTCCCAGATGGGGTCCCTAAACTCGTCTTCCCCCCACGCCCCCAAATCTCCACCCCACCCCTTCACACACACACACACACACACACACACACACACACGCACACGCACACGCACACGCACACGCACACGCACACACGCGCGCGCGTGCGCGCGCACACACACACACACACACACACACCATCTCCTCCTCAGTACTCTGCAAACTCTGCATGAGAGACAAATGCCATATTTATCTTTCTTGGTCTCACTTCTCTTTCAAATGCTGATCTCCAGTTTCCCACATGGTGTGATCCCTTTACATTAGAAAATGCATACCTGCCGGTAGGTGATTTACACATTTTTCCCAGAGATGCTTACAAAGGCCCAGCTGATATTGGTCAATTTGTGAAGAGAGAGGAGTTGGCAGTAAAGGGGAGGAGACTATAGTCTTTTTTTAAAAGGTGTATTCTGTGCTTTTCATGTTCTAGAAGCACTGTGCATATACAGTGGAGACCGACAACATCCTGGCATTGAGTCTTTGAGCCATGTGGTCTTCGGGCCCAGCTGTAATAATATTAGGAGAAACTCTAGGGAGAAGTTATTCCCCAGGAGTTCATCTTCACCACTGAATGTCTTCTGGGAGGGAGGCATCCCACAGAGCAGCCAGATATCCTGGAGAGCCTTCTCCTGGGTCCTCAGGCTGAGACAAGAGGATCATAGATTCTAGGCCAGCCTGAGCTACAATAACAAGATTTTAAAAAGAAAGGAAAAAGAGTGTGTAGGTAGTGTGCTTTCTCTACTCCAGGGTTTTCCACCTGGTGGATTCTCCGTTCATAAGACGGCCCAGCCTGTGTATGTGGACAGGAACACAAACCATCAATTCTTGGGAACAAGAAGAGTGAGTCACAAGTCACTTGGTCACTATCCTCCCAGAAGCAAGCAATCTTTTGTTTTCCATTACATGGCGGTAGGCTAAAAGCAGGTGGTACAGGAAAGGCTTGGGTAAAGATTCAACATCATTTGGATATTCATTAATCCTCCCACCACTAGGGTATGGCTGGTAGACTGGTAAGGAGAGAAAAATCTGGAGAAAATTCCAGTGGGATGGGCCCACTGGTCCACTGGAGGGACCTGTAGCCCTGTGAACTTCAGACTGCCCCCATGTCCTAACAAAGAGGTCATAGAAGAAACGATGAAGGGGTGTTTGCAGCCTTGGACTGAGGTACAAGTTCTGCACCAGTGTCTTTGGAATCATGGCCAGGTGACTTCTCCCTGAGCCTCACTCTATTAGTCAGGACAGGCAAGGCTATGCTCAGGTAGTTGGCAAACTTCTGATCGCCAGTGGTTATATGCAATACAGGTTTAGTCTCTCACATGAAGGCCTCTGTAGATGGCAGGGTTCTAAGCGGCTGCTCTCCCTGTGGATCTCAGCAGGGAGGAGAGAGGAGGTGGGCATTCCTTTACTACTGGCCAAAACTAACTAGGTGGTCCCCAGCTATCTGTTCCCACACAAGGGTGCCTGGGAATGAAATCTTCTTGTGAGCCACTGAAACAAAAGCAGACGGGACTGTACAACAAAACTGGGCTATTGCTGCCACATTTAACGTTCTCATCTGCAAAGTGAGGCAATGCCCACATTACAGGGTGAGGGCTTCATAAGGATTCGTGAAAGGGCCATAATACACAATAATCGGTCAATACGCATTGACCGATTCACAGTCACTGAAGCCAAGGGCTCCTCATTCGCTGGGCCCTTGGATGAATTAGTAAGGGTTCTCTAGAGGAACAGAACTGAGAGGATAATTATACATATGTGTATAGACTTTGTTAAATTGGCTTATATTAATATAGTAACAACAGCCGTCTCACCCCTGAGAGGTGGAAGGCTATGCAGCTGCCGGTCTCTGAGGCTGGATCCTCAAAGTCAGAGAGGCTGGGAGCCTCTCAGTCTGCAGACCACAGGGCTGGACGTTTCGTCATGCTCAATGTGGTACCAAAGAAAGAGCCAGGATGCTTCTTAGAGAAATGCTGGTCCTCAGTCCTGGCTGGGAGCCTGAGAACACCAGTTCTGATATCTGCAAAGGAATCCACAGCAGCAAGGATGGAGAAGGTCAGGCCAGAAAGAAGGAAGGGTTGCTACTCTTCCTTTGCCATGCACCTAAAACAAAACAAAAAACAAAAATAGAAAAAATACGAAACAAAACAGACTGGAGAGATGGCTTAGCGGTTAAGGGCCACTGACTGCTCTTCCAGAGGTCCTGAGTTCAAATCCCAGCAACAACATGGTGGCTCACAACCATCTGTAATGGGATCCAGTGCCCTCTTCTGGTGTCTGAAGACAGCTACAGTGTACTTATATATAATAAATAAATAAGTCTTTAAAACAAACAAACAAACAAACAAACAAACAAACCCTGCTACTGGAATTCAGTAGCCATCCACATTCAGGGTAGGTCTTCCCACATCAAATAAGACAAGTATGGACCCCTACTCAGGTGGTTCTAAATTATGGCAAGTTGACATTAGAACCAGCGTCTTTAGGGGCTTGCTAAGTGTGCCTCAGGGTCTGTGGGCCTAAGGTGTAAGTTAGTGTTTCCATCAGTATGCCTTGGGCCATGGTGACATTTCATCCCCTGAAACACAATACTTGGAGAGCCTCAGGGTGTCATTGGGTGCTGAGACCTGACACAGAAAGGCCTGATCGCCTCTCTCTGGCATCTCTTGAACAGAGGCCTGTCCTAACATGTCCCTGGTATGCTCACCAGGAGCCAAGGGAAGTCAGCAAATTCCAGTGCTCACATGAGCAGGAACGCTACCATTCGATGTTAACGACCACAGAAGTATCAGTTGGTTCCTTCTTTATGCAGCATTCCGCTAAGTGGCTTGATTCTGGTTTGTATAACTACCACAGGATGAAGCCACTTTCACCTTTAAGTTGGTTAAGTAGGTCCCAGCTCTGTGGACGGTGAGGGTCAGATGGGATATGTTGTTAAACAGGCTATGATTAATCTTTAACTCCTGGGGAAAAGATGGAAGACAGGCAAGAAAGACTGAGGGTTGGGAGTATAACGCTATAGTAGAAAGTTTGTCTAATGTACACTGGGCCTTGGGTTTCATCCCCAGCATAGCCAATGAATGAATGAATGAATGAATAAGTAGAACCAGTCAAGATGGAGAGGGAGTTTTAGCTGCCCCACCCACACTTGGCTTCTCCCTATCATTCCCATACTTGGCTAGGGCTGTCTACGCAGCATTGTCGGCCTCTCCCCCAACCGACCCAGTTGTCCAGCTGAACACTTACTTACTAGGCCACAAGGCACTGATAGAATCTGATGCCCTAGAAATCACAATGTACCAGGAAGTAAGATAGCCACCATGGCAAGTTCAATCCCTGAGAGCGGGGAGTAGACACCAGCTCCCATCTCTAACCAAGAAACTGCCTGTAAATGATAGGCTAGAGCAAAGGAAAAATCAATTTCCCCATGTGGAATATGCCTGAGTACATTAACCACACCTCAGGGCAAAACACACACACACACACACACACACACAGTAAAAGGATGGGGTACAGCTGGATGGTGGAACCTTATGGCTGTTCCAGCCCGAGTTTGCTCCCCAACATCACAAAGTGGGGAGCCACAGGCAGGCTATGCTCCCAGCAGCAGACAGGGATACAGATCTGCCTTTACCTGATGATTTAGAACTGAGAACTCGGCTACAGTCAGGCAGAGTGCCCAGTGCCTCAGCCTCCCTGGCAGCCCCAGAGACTGCCATCCTTATCCCGGCCTGAGAGAAGTCAAAATGGTAAAGTGGCCCCAAAGGCCAAGTCCTGCACAGTCACATGCCCACCCCTTCCTTGGTACACAGAGCCCCATGCCCTGGAGTCCTTAGCCAACACAAAAGGAACTCAGTGATATCCTTGTAGACTTTTTGTTTTGTGGCTCTTTTTTTTTCCTTATCAGTCTCTTGCTTGTTTATTTTGATTTTTGATTGTGTATGTGTCTTACTGTTTTTGCTGTTGTTACTATTGTTTTTGTTTGTTTTAAAGAGAAGATAAAAACATTAAAGTTGCATTTGTAGGGAGGTGGGACGGTGTGGGAGGAGAAGAAAGGAAGTCAAAATATGGTGAATGAAAACAAGAATTTTCATAAATTTAAATAAAAGAAAAAAGAAGATAAGGATATTCAATAAAAACAGTTAAATAAAACAGAACAGAAAAGCAAGAGTGTTGGAGCTCCTTTCGTCAGCGAGTGCCTGCACAGCTCTGTGGGGCTCTAAGACTTCCTTCCACAGCATTCCGCTTGCCCGATTTGGGCCTCAGACCCACAAGACTGCATGACCGTTCCTCCATTCCATGGTGACCAGGAACATTTGGAAACTGGTTTGAAGAGTGTAATTATCATTTCTTATGGTCTTTTAGGCATTTGAGAAAAAAAATGGCAGCCACAACAGCTATCATGTCGCCCAAATCTAAGAGAAAGCCACTTGCATGCCCAGCTTATGTTACACTCGGGCACTGTGGGTCTGACTCGCAGTACTGTGCCACAGTTATGACACTCAGCCAAGGAATTAAACCCTTTCGACATACTACACTGGCCTCTGACAAGTTGCCAGTGTAAAATGACACAGCATGCTGAAAATGATAACCTTTATAACTGTGATAATATGTCGGCCCAAAGAGTCAGTTGATGCCACTTACAGACGCTAACATGGAATACTAAGAGTCATTGGTTGTATTCTAAAATTGTATCCTTTCACAATGATAACACACACACACACACACACACACACTAGTGACCAATTAATAAATATTGGGTACCTACCACACGTAGCCATGGTTTTAAGGACTTATGTGAGTCTCTCTCTCTCTCTCTCTCTCTCTCTCTCTCTCTCTCTCTCTCTCTCTCTCTCTCTCTCTCTCTCTCTCTCTCTCTCCCTGAAATAGTGATAAACTCATTATTACATGACTGGGAGCTGAACCATGTATCCCTCTCAGGTGTTGAAGTCACACAATATTTCAAGAGGTGACAGTCTGAAGACCAGGTCTTTCAGAAGATTGTTAGGCTCAAGAAAGATCCTTACAATTGGTCCTAGTCTAAACCATTGATGTTCTTAAGGAACATACTGCAGGACACTAGGAATAAAGCAATCTGCAAGCCCAGGGGTCAGACCTCCAGAGAGACCAACAAGGTCTTGGCTTTCCCTCCACAACTATGAGAGATCAATGCCTGTGGCTGAGATTGCTTCGCTCATGTTTTTTTTTTTTTTTTCTTAATGGAAGCCCTCACAAATGAATCCATACAGGACACACTAAATTAATGGCATAGCAACCAGCAATAGTTAGTGTTCAGTTAATGGTCTCACCATGGGCTCTGGTTGAGAATAAAAACGTACTAGAGAACCTTAAGTTTGGCTGATAAGCAACATGTCCTAAGGATGTCTTGCTTCCTTCCACAGCATTGTGCTTGCCTGATTTGGGCCTCAGAACCACAAGTGACTGCAAGGTTGTTCCTCCATTTCATGGTGACCAGGAATATTTGGAAACTGGTTTGAAGGGTGTTTCTTTTCCAGTAAGTAGACTGTGAAACATCAGTTGAAGACTGAATGCACTCAATGCTCTGGACTAATAAGGTCTACATGTTGACTGAAGGTCAGTGTCTATAACAGTTCATTGTGTCAGGAAGGTGAATTTTCATGTGTCCAGACTCTTTCTTGTCTTGTGATTCCTACAGCATATGCTTTAAGTCCAGTTTGTGGATAGCAACATCGACCATGTTGACAGTAATGCCCAAAGTTACGACACACACACACACACACACACACACACACAGTGGAGACACGGACATGAGTCTGTGTGACTGAGGAAAGAGGAGGACATTGAAAATTTCTTGGATGAAGCTACTTGAGGTGGAGCCCCCACATAAGTTTTTCTTAAGAGTCCAGTCACATGAGTTGACGTTTGTGTTGAGAAAGTTTACAAGGCTAGGCTTGGGAAAGTGCAGTGCCATGGGTTATGGACAGTTTCAGGATGGGAGGCTACTAGTGAATGAACTGCACAGTCACCAGTCTGGATGTGGGGCGCAGGCTAAGGAGCTTCCAACCCTTAGCTTCTAATTTCAAGTCCAGCTAAGCTCTGACAACTCGAATATTGGATGTAATTCAACACCCTGTTAGACGTGCTGAATGCACTAATTTTCTGTATATGTATATTTCTTATGACATTTAAGCTTGTTATTTGAGAACAGAAGGAAAAACTACTATGCCATCAAAGCCCATTTGCTGGTCACAATCTAGGTTACTATAAGATCTCAACTCACTAATACACAGAACCCAAGTTAATCAGAAGGCGGCAAGTCACCAGGGTGGGCAGGCTTTGAGATGCCATACAGCAGTAAGTCTGAGGCTCACACACTGGTGCTCAGTAGCTTTACCACCTATAAATGCTGCTTAATGTTTGAATACATTAATGTGTAATTGAATATGGAATACAGAAGTACATGACCTAGGGGATGGACCCTAGATTTGAGGGGAATCTACGGGTCTGCTATACCCAAACTCAGTTTGCTTCTATGCTAGGAACTGTTAGAAACAGAAAGGAGTTCTGAGTGAAGAGTCACTAGCATCGCCTTCAGAGTGACAAGTCAAAGTGTCTCCAGAAAGATATTGAAGAGTCTGAGATAGTGGGGGCGAGCCCTCAAGGAGCCAAACTGTGGCTTCCATGAAGAAACCACAAGCACAATTGTAATCATAGTTAACCCCAGGGACAAACAAAGGGTGGAAATAGAGGAACAGCACCAGGGAACTGGACTCAGGCCAAGGAAGGGGCACTGGGAGAGCCCATCCCTTTCCTCACCAAGATCACTATCAACAGCCCCACCCAAGTCTCCACTCATGCCCCTGCAGCAGGAAGACAGAAATGGGACCTCAGGGTTCCAGCCGGCTGTGCTGGTCAATCTGGATTGTCAACTTGAGGGAATTTAGCATCACAGAGCCAAACCTCTGGATTCAGCTGTGACAATGTCCAGAGTGGGTTAATTGGGGTAAGATGCCCTACTTTGAAGGATGGAAGAAGAGAAAGCTGAACAGCACCATTCACCATTCTCTGCTTCTTGGTTTTGGAAACCGTGAGTGTCCTCTGTTCCTGCTGCCATGCCTTCTCTGTCACCACAGGTGGTGTCAGCTCCAACTATGACTCAAAACAAATCCTCCCTGTGGTTGCTTCTGTCAGATATCTCATAGCATCGAGAAAAGCACCCAAGTAGAGAGCACTGCTCCTTCAGAAGGATCATGGTCAGACCACGCAAAAGAAGTCAGTCTTTCACTTCTCATAGGCCTAGTGGTCACAGTCCTACGAGGCTGGCTGGATGAAGCTGTTATATAGAGCCACCTTTCATTTGTCACACTGGGGATTGAACCCAGGGCCACACAGATGCCCGGCCGTCACTGTGTCACTGAGCTAGGCCTCCAGCACTCTTTTCACAGTCCTATTTTGAAACAATATTTTACCAAGGGACCTAAGTTGGCCTGGAGCTCACTCTGTAGTCTGATCAGGCCTTGAACTTGTGATCTTCCTGTCTTAACCTCCAGAGTTGCTGGGATACAACCTGTACCCCGCCCCAGGCCTAGCATGCAAGTAACCTTTTTTATAGTGTTTAAAAAGTGAGAAATGTTAATGAAGAGTCAGTAGTGTACCTTTAAATTGTCATCTAAAATGTAAAATGTCATCTAGAACTAAATTATATTGGCTTGTTCTCAACATAGAAAACTGTCTAGAAGACTTTAAAAGCTGTTTCCATTTTTGGAAACTAGCAACAGACAGAAAAACAAACAAACAAATGAGACAAGCTAGTCACAAATAGGACTTCAGGAACTGGGGTGTCCACATAGTGTGTATTTATACCAGTCTCCTGGGTGCTCCCCAGCGGAGCGCTCTGAAGGCTACAGATGGTGTGTTTCCAGGTGCCGTGTAGGCAGCACCTTTGCACGGCAGCCTTGCCCACCACCAGGGTCCTGTCCTGCTGTGGAAAAGACTCAGAGCAGCTGCTTTCTTCTCAGCAGCAAAGGGATGAACTCCTCTGAAGAACAGGAGCTCTGGCGCCCACTCAGCGTCACCATTATCCATACATCCCAACTTGAAACAACAGTGAGGCATCAAGTTGCCACTTCCAGGCCAGTGTAACCTGCCATTTGAATGTTGGGGTTTCCGCGGTCTTATCTGGAGAAGCCCCTCAAGTCTCTCTGTCCTTCAGCTCCTTTATGCTTCTAGGAACCAGAAAGGGCAAGGATCAAAGATGAACACGGACAGCATAAGGGGTGACCCTGTCCATTACCGTTTCCTCTCCTCTGCAGCCCAGGAAGAGCTGGAAGTCATACACTCCATTATAGGAAAGGATGACTTAGCTGCAGCAAAGACAGCATGCCCAACTACTCAGCACAGGGCCACAGGCAGCAGTGACAAGTTCCCCCGGATGTGGATCACCTTCCTTCAATTTTCTTTTCCTTCTACCCTCAAACCCTTTCGGATAGCAGGAACAGACTGAAAGGAGGGCAGTGAAGAACTGTCTTATGGCCTCGGTTGAAATTGTGTACGACACTGAAGATTCTAGAGTCAGGTGTTCCCGTTTTTATTTATGTTGTTCTATGAACATAAAGGATGGTGTCAGGAACGCAAAGATCATTTGCAAAGCTGACCACTGGACTAGGAGATTCATTCTCCATCAGAAGGACATATAGAGCCTGTTGTTCACATTATTCCTTTGTCCTGGAGACAAGGGGATGACTGTACATGTGTCAGTGACGCCAGCCAGCCTCAGGCTCCCGTGCACCTTGATAAGCACTACAGTAGACCTAGTCCTATGGCTGCGTGTGACAAGCCCACTCCAAAGTGACAGCACTCAGTGCCAGTAGCAATTGCTTGGTGGCTGCAAACAGTGGGCTTCCACCCCTGCTCAGTGCTGACAGGAGGTGAGTCAGACGGATGACCTTGTGGAGTGTTCCTGCCTCGGAGGTACCAGTCCCTTGACAGTGGCCTCGTGCAGTTGGGTAATAAAGATGTAGAACTCTCAAACTACCTCTCCAGCACCATGTCTGCCTGTGTGCCACCATGCTTCCAGCCATGATGATAATGGACTAAACCTCTGAACCTGTGAGCCAGCCCCGGTTAAATGTTGTCTTGTATAAGAATGACTTGGTCATGGTATCTCTTCATAGCAACAGATACTGTTGAAACTGTAAGATATATCCTTAAGGGAATTTAATACCATAGTACATGCTATCCAGGTAGCAGATGTCAGGCACATAGTAAATAACCAATATGACATTATTGGTGAATACATTGAGTCAACCTTCTTTGTCCATAGGCAGTCCTTAAGCTTGCAAT
The DNA here is from genome assembly GCF_947179515.1 of Apodemus sylvaticus. NCBI lineage: Eukaryota > Metazoa > Chordata > Mammalia > Rodentia > Muridae > Apodemus > Apodemus sylvaticus. Next base: position 38,072,594 of record NC_067492.1, on the reverse strand, counting down.
TCAAGCTTGCTTTGCTTCCTTGTTTGGCAGCATTAAAGACTGAACCCAGGGCCTCTTACGTGCTAGGTGAGTGCTCTCCCACTGATTTACAGTCTAGCCTTGGGATTCAAACTATTAATAGGCACAGGGTTTTGAAGTTTGTACATTGCTTGCAGCAAGGCAATTAAGAATTAGCTCCATTGCATGAAGACAGACAACCTAATGAAAAGCCAAGGGTCTCATTTCTGCTGCTGATGGTTCTCTTTCCTGGGGTTCGTCTGTCCAAATCTTTATTCCTGGGTTAGTCATTAGGGCCTGCCCTATCCTTCCCACAGGGACTGCGTACTGAGCATCGACACTGCTGCTTACATAGCATCCTGGGATCAGCACTTTCCCAAGGGCTAGACCTAGATGCTGCCCCTGGGCCCACACACGCCAGAATAAGGAACAGGAGGCACACAAACCTTAGAAGGAATGAGCTAGAGGTGCCATGACTCTGCCAGGGCTTGCAGGCAGCCTACCTACAGCACCCATGTGCACAACTGTCCAGTCCACGCATGCCCCCCATACATTGTCCCTCTTCTTCCTTGGTGTCTGTCCCAGGTAGACATGACCTGGTGAAACCTGTTCAGAGACAAGATGGGGGTTGGGCCTTTGGTGTCTCACCACCAGGGAGAGAATGCTCAGAGACTCAGGGAGAGAGACAACCATCTCTATGGTTTCAATACTAGATAGGCATTTCCTCTGAGCTCCGCCCCTGCTCTTGCTTCCTGAGTGTTCACAGGGTCTCACCAAGGCTCCCCCATCACTGGCTCACCCCACACAAGCACTCTAACATGCCTCTGCTAGAGTTTCAGAGCCCTGGAAGCTGATCTTTATCTGCTATAGCTCATTTTCCTAAGAACATATATTGTATCTTGCCATTAGACTGTGACCTGATCTTCCATGTTCTGAACAGGTCTCCACCTGTGTCTGCAGACCGAGGCTTCTTCACTAGATCCCTTCCTGAGATCTCTGGCGTTCCTACTGCCCAGATCCAAACAGTCCCATCTCCTAGCCTTATTTACGTAGCTCCTGTATCCCTCAGATATTGTCTTAAGCACTGCCTCTTACCTAAGTGATATACTTCCCACACCTAAAGCCAGTGGTGCAAATTAGGAAATGACCCCACCCTCTTTGCCTCAAGCTGCTGTTTGTATTTGCTGGAAAATGGTCAAGATAAGTGTGCAAATTTTCACCATGTTGACAATATAAGGACCCCAAGGAAGACCATTCGCCAAGCACTGAGTCATTTGGTTAGTGGTGGCACCAGTGAGATATGAAAGCTGTTGTTCATCCTTCCCTGTTCTCCAGTAGGACTGAGTTAGGATGTATATTATAACCAATTAATGTGTCACACACATTAAAATACCTTTGCTTTTCTTCAGAGTGAGATGGACTAAATTATTTTTGTGGGGGACTGAGTGGTAATGTTGGACGAGCATGCATAACATCCTGGGTTTGATTCCCATAAGTACAAGAACACATGCAGGCATATATATTGTGTGTATATATACATATATACACACACAAAAAAACATATCTATCTATCTATCTATCTATCTATCTATCTGAGAGAGTAATAACCACTACACAAACAAATGTACTTATACCTACAGATTTCATGTTCTTTGAAAACGTTTATTGAGCAATTGATTTTATTGTATGTATGTGGATGTATACACTTGTAAAGGTCAGAGGGCAACTTTTTGGAGTTGGTTCTCACCTTCCACTCCTTTGCTCCTTTGTCGGCAGCTCTGAGTATCTGGGTGGGCGGCTTCCAGATGATCTCCTGCCTCTGCCTCCTGTCTTCCTGTAGGAGTGCTGGGATTCACGACACAGCATCAAGCTTTCTACATGGATTTGGAGGAACAAACTCCTGTCCTCACCCTTGTATAGAGGTGCTTTTCCCTTCTCAGCCATCCCCCAGCCTCAGGTCTCATATTCTTTACAAAGAGATCCTGTCTTCTTATGAAGAGGTAACTTTACAGTGGCAAAGCTTGCTGACATTAAATGGTTATCCAAATGGTTGAAACCAAGAAACATCTTGTGCCCTCTGAGAAGATGAACTGAGGAGAACTGTATTAGCTGTGTTGACCGGAAGGAAACATCAACTGGAAGGAAATTCTACAACAGGTATAGACCCATCACCAACAACTGTGCTTTGGGAACAAAACAAGAAGACTCTTCTACATTCATGAGATCAAAGAGACAGGAAAATAACCCAAAGGGATGAGTTTTGACTGGACCTTTACAAAGGAACCTGAGGTCACCACTGAGATGTGAATATAGGTATAGGCGGTCAGAGATGTGTATCACTGTAAAATGCACCCGATTGATTGGGGAACAGAACATCCCGAGATCCCCATGAGTGAAGGAAAGCAAGTGCAACAGAATGTGGACAGTTCCTGAGTCAGGAAGAACAGACAAGACTTCATTCACTACTGTGGTTTGCATCAGGAAGAACAGACAAGACTTCGTTCACTACTGTGGTTTGCATAGGTTTAAAACGTTCAAGACAGATCTTGTGAGAAATGTTTTAGTGGCTTGGATAGATATATTAGTTGTATAGGGACAAGTAGGCATGGTGTACATTTTGCATCAAGACAGGGGATATCCAGTTTAAATGACAGACGAAATGATCGAGCACTTCCAGGACAGTGTTGTGAGCAAGAGCAGAGGCATAGACAGAGCAGATGTTAAATCTCTTGGAGGGGAGGGTGCACAGAAATGGAAGAGACCCCAAGTTGAAAAGTAACTGAGCATTGCATACACTTAATCTTTCCTCCTAATCTCTGCAAACTTATTACAGAAAAATTCAAAAAGAAAAAGACAACACGGATACTACTGGATAATGTCAAGACATCAAGATCAAGGTATCAAAAGTATTTTCAAAAATTTTTTTATGGGTATGTATGTTTGCCTGCATGTAAGTTTGTGTAGAAAGTGCATGCAGTACCTCTAAAGGCCAGAAGAGGGTGCTGGATTCCCTGAAACTGGAGTAACAGACATTAAGCCACCACATGGGTGCTGGGAATTGAACCTGGGTCCTCTGGAAGAGCAACCAGTGCTCCTAACAGCTGAATCATCGTTCTAGGCCCCACAAATAATGTTAAAGGAAATAATCATTGGGCAAAAGGAAGGTGTACAGAACTGATGAACTGCCTCTAGTGTGAAGCTTAACCTGAATCCTGCAGACAGAATGATAAAACTGAGCTCAATGAAAATGGTGATACTGGACTCAAAGGCCAGGTACGGGGTGGGCCAGGGGCCAGGGCTGGCACTAGGACACACCGAGCATCGATCTGCATGTAGCAGTCGTGCTCCTAAAACTCCTACGTCCAGAGAACTATCCAAACAGGGGAAATTAAAGGAGAGGTTCCAGTTGCAGGTAGTTAAGGAGCACGGGCTGACAGGGCAGGTGGGATAATGCATGTTGGAGTTTGGTTTCTTTGAGACAGAGTCTCAGTAGCTCAGGCTGGCCTCAAATTTGTGATCCCCCTGCTCCAACTTCTGCAGTGCTGACTTTGCAGGCTTGTGGCACCATGTCTGACCCAGTATAATTTATGCTTAAGTAAGTTAAGTAACAAGTTTAAGTCCTTGTTTTCATATTTGATTACCTCCTTATGCTTCCTTTTCCCGAGAGCGCCATCTATTTTATTCTTGCTTCATGAGAATCTATTCTTGTTTCATTGATACAGATTCCTGTTTGTTTCAGTCCTTCCTTCATATTGAAAGATTTCCTTAAGAAGTCTGTGTTCCTTAACTATAATCCTTAAAATGCATATCTATTGAAAGAAATTGTAAGACAATGATACATTTCCTTTATAAATCTCTCAGTGGCACTCGATATCAACGAAATTCATCATTATTTCTTTGATGAAAATAAAAATAGAGACAAAGGAAGGGTCAGCAAAATGGCTCTGCAGGTAGAAGTGCTTGACTGACTTTACATTCCAGAATCCACAGTGGAAGGCAAGAACTAACTCCTAGAAACTATCCTCTCACCTCCACACATGCCAGGAAATGCAAGTACCTTCACACACACACACACACACACACACATCACTGCTGCCATCACAACTAACAATGAATTTAAAATATTTTTTAAAGTAACTGAAACACTAAGGTAAACTACAACCCAAGCAGGTATATAAATAAATTGCTGTAACGAGAATGAAGGTCTTCCTTCTCAACGGAATGAAGTTAACTTGGAGGTGAAAAGACTCAGATCTGACAAGACACCTAGACAGTGACTGTTAGCAGGGTGGGGCCAGACAATGTGCCTAGATAAAACACAGAAGTCAGGAAGTCATTCACTGTCAAGGCTGGGCCAGACTTGGTTTAGCCCTGACAGTGAACGCCTCAGTTTGCACCCTATAGGCATGACAGGTGTCAAGCCCATACTCCAGGCACAGTAGGTCGAAGCTACAAGTGTGCTTCCCTAACTGGAGAAAGGCCCTGGGGACAATTCACTGCCTAGGGCCTGGGGCACTGGGAGAAATAATGCCACTCTTCTAACACAGGAGAGAAAGAATCCCAGGGCAGTTCCCAGCCAGGACCCACAGCACTGTGTTCCTCCCACAATCAAAGGTGACAAAGAGTCAAGATGTGACAATCAGAGGAGCATCTGCCAAGACAACATGGTGGGAGAAAAACTGTCCTCCTGTGAAACTGAGTGCCGGGGCTCCATGAAACAGAGTAAGTTAATTATCCTAATGATGTTGAACATTCCCTTTTAAGCCCATTGTGTGAGCGCAGGCTTGTGTCACAGCTTGTGAGTGGAAGTCAGAGACCATCTTCTGGGAAGTGGTTCTTGCTGCATCCTGCACAGTGCTCCAGGAAACCCCACTGTGATGGCAAATGAAGACAGACACACGGACAAAGAACCTGGGAAGGAGTGGGCTGTACTAGTTCCAATGCACCTACCAAGCACCCTGCAAACTCAGGAGGAGGGGCTCTTCTCAGTAGGAGGCCTGTTGGGGAGCTGTCTCTGGGTCCAGGTTGTGGATATCCCTGAGAAAGCTGTGCTCAATGCCTTCTGCACACGGCCATTTCCCTGAGCCTGACAACACACATGCACTGGGGACTTCATCCACCCCCAGATGTTTGCTCCTTTCACTGTGGATCAAATTCTGGTTGTCAATTTCACTCAGCAAGGCCTTGCACCCACTGGGCCATCCATAGGCCCATTGTGTATTCCTTATGATTGTGTGTGTCTTCTCCACTGAGAATAGTGCACACACAGTAAGCTTGCTTTTGGTTCCAAATGAGTGGGTTTATTAAATACCAAGTAAAAGCAAATGATGGAGGTAGCAGGCAGCAGATAAAGAGCTGAACATCATCTGGCAGGAATGACACCTCTAAGTCCTGTGTGCGGAGGTTGTGGCCGGAAGGCTGACCTATGAAAGCAAGGCTGAGCTTAGCGGATAATCCACAGCCTAAGCTAGCTATAAAACGTCAAGAGAGGTGAAGAAAGAACTAGGCATTCAGTCAGCGCACCCAGGCCAGGCTAATCTTACAAACCAAAGCAGAGCAGAAGGTACAGTGGAGAGGCTCAGACAGCACTGGGAACACTAATATTCTTTTACAAACCACTTACTGTTTATTTATGTGCACAAGCATTGGAGCTGCATGTTATGTACATAACAATCACACCCGGTGCCTGGGAGGGTCAGAAGAGGGCACTGGATCCCCTGAAGTGGAAGTCATAGATAAGTTGGAAGCAGTTACGTGGTCCTCTGTAAGAGCAGCTTGTGTTCTTAACCACTGAGCCATCACTTCAGCCCCTAAAATATTTTTAAACTAAAAAGCCAATAAAACTCTGGTAAGTGTGACAAAGAAATGTAGAAACTAAAATAAACTGTATTTGGATTAAGAAAGTGGACACAGAGCTGGAGAGACTGCTCAGCTCTTCCAGAGGACCTGGTTCCATTTCTCACTCCCTCATGGTGGCTCACAACTGTCTGTGACTCCAGTTCTAGAGGGTCTGCCGCCCTCTTCTGACCTCCAAGGGTACTGCTCACACATGGTGCACAGACATGCATGCAGGCAAAGCACTCATATATTAAATAAATAAATTGGACACAGACACAGGCATTGAGGATATTTCTAAGTAAAAGTTCTATGTAGAGTTTTACAAAGATAAGTTGAAAATCTTAAGTGGATTTTAAAAAATAAAAAAAAAATTTACTACCAAATATTTATCCTCTTCTATGCTCCAAAAGTGGAATTCATATTCATTCATTCATTCATTCATTCATTCATGGACTATGCCTAACCCAGGATAGTAATTCTCACACTTAGTGAGAATTAGGTTATTTTCATGCCCCCATGGAAACTATATACTGACTACATCCCCCAAACAAACCCTCAGCCAACTTTAAAATATTGTTTGCAAGTTGGTTTTAAGGCTTGTCTAAGAAAAGTAAATGTTAGGAAATAAAATTTCTTTTGAAATAGGAAAGGGGATTTTCCTAAGCAGCAAGCAGACCCATGGGCATTGGTGGTGTTGAAAGCTCACAGGAGTTAGCCTGAAGCATCCGGAGACGACAGGCAAGAACAAGGGTCTCGCCTTCACCTCTGCAGCCTTCTTCTAAGCATTGGCTTTCTGAGATGTTTTTAAATTTTGTTTTGTTTTTGATATGTTTCACTCATGTTCCTGGCAATCCTCCTGTCTCAGTGTGAACCATCTGTCTAGCTCGTATTAGTTTTCTATTGCTGTGGTAACAAATCACTGCCCGGCACACTTCATTCTTACAGATCAGGGAGAAGCAGGGTATGGGCCAAGTTTCGCTTTCTCCAGGATTGTACAGGGCCTACAGTCAGTCCTGTCCTCTTCATTAGCCGTGGCTTCCTGCAGTCCTTGGCTTGAGGCCTTGCCTCTCAGGTGCAAAGCCAGAGGGCTCTGCCGCCTTTCTCAGCCTGCAACCTTCTCAAACTGCCTCCCTCGCCTCCCTTTTCCACATTTAACAGTGCTCGTGATGACTCTAGGATCCCCTGGGTCACAGTCAGCCTTGGCTGAGTCCCAGTGCAGCCGCAACCTTAGCTCCCCTTGTGACTGGCCGTTCCCACACTTGTGAGGGAGGTGTCAGGCTGATCTGGAACTCTCCTGTCCCAGCTTGGGATGCACTCCCCATGTCTGAATGAGGATGATAAAATTAGATGTGCATGGCAGACATCATTTTAATTAAGAGACTTAACTTACTCTTGTAACAAAACCTTAGAATGTTATAAGGTGAGGCCGTTTACAAATGGAATATCTAAGAACTGGCTGTGGAGAGATGAGCTGAACACGGGAGGGGCCATGGTGTTAGAGCTGAACACGGAGGGCACATTCAGCCTGCAGAGGAGGAAGAGAAGAGCCCACAAGAGGAAGCTTCAGAAGACATTGCAAGTCAAAGATTTGGCTTTTATCCAGTCCACATACACTGCATATCTCACCTGAGTCTAAGAAGGAAATTAATAGAATGGAAAGCTGTATAGGAAAATGTATTTACATCCCTGGGTAGTAAACGCCTTCCTTATATACCAGTCCACAAAGCAAATCTATGTAATATTAACATAAAATGAAAACACTGGAGAGAGACTGAGGGAAAAAAATGAGTGTCTTTATCAGGGACACCCACACTGAAGGTCTGTCATCCCAGCTGTGTGGAGGCTGAGGCAGGAGGGGGTCCAGGTCAAGTCTTCCTGGGAGGCTGAGTGAGTTCAGTCTTGCCCAACTGCATGAGGTTCTGTTGCAAAAGAGAACAAAGGCGGTGGGGCTGTAGCTCAGGGAGAGAGCGCTTGCCTAGCACAGGACGTTCAAACCCCAGCTCCCCAAAAACAAGAAGACAAGACAGCCACAATCAGATCTCCATGCAGCCTGAGAGGGCCACGATACCACAACAAACCGAGAATAGACATGCACAGCTTAGTTCTCAGAGGAAAGGTGACAGCGACAGTGCGGGGAAACAACAACCCAAGCCACATGCAAGGAAGGTGCTGGGGGTGTCCATCTGTGTGGGCACAAGAGACAATAGCTAATAGCACACTCTGGTGGCCCTGGGCAGTGTAATCCCTTTGTGCCTCAGTTTCCTTACATAAAACAGAGCTAATAATATATCTTAACTCTCAGTGAGTTACTAAGGGCATTCTGAATGACATCCGGCAGAGCAGTGGTGAACTCCACGATGGCCCACTCTTCTGGGAGACACCCACAGAGCTCTGTGCTCACCCACACTCATTCACACTCACAACGATGGTCAGCACAGCATCATTTGCTCTGGCAAAACGGAAGTACTTTGAATGACATTGGCAGCCAACAGATAAATACATTTTGCACTTGCACAATATGAACTCCCTGTTCAAAACTACTAATCAACAGGCAGTGAGGTGGCTCATCCGGTGAAGAGGCTTGTTGCCCTTTGATCTCCATAACAAAGAGAACCAACTCCTGCATGTTTTCTTCTGACCAGCATGTGTAGTGTGGGCATGCACACACATCTACAGGCTCATATATGCAAGCACACTTGCGTGCAAGTGAGCACTCACACACAGTTTGGCACATGACTCCCCATGAGTAAGTGTAACAATGAAAAAAAACCTATGTGTGTGATCTGGGGCACCAATGCAGGAGAAAAAGCAGGACTCTGTAAGATTATCTTTGTTAAATGTACTCTATAGTATGACCTATAAACATAGACCCACATGTGCCCAGAGCAAGCTGGCTAGGTACACTAGACGATCATTGAGCTTTGGATTCAACCAACGAGACCTGCCTCAATAAATATAGTGGGAAGTGATACATTTAATGTCAACTGTCAACCTGCGGCCGTCATACTGATATAGGCGTACACATGCATGTCCCATGCACCTGCAACAAACAAACAAACAAACAAACAAAGAGCCAAAAAGTTTGTAGTCAAGGGAGACCACCAACCAGGGAAACGGGACTGGGTGAGTGTTAAGGAAGGCTTATGAAATCAAATCTTTTTTAGTTTAAAAAGTAAACACGTAGTGTTTTGAAAAAATGCTTAAAAATTGATATAAAATCACGATCAGCTAGAATAGTCAAGAACAGACACAGGAATGACAGAAAATTGGAGGAAAGTTGTGACATTATTTCTTGTGACTTTTATTTTCCTGGGAATGATGAAGGCAAAGGAACTGCCCCTCCCAAGTGTCAGCTCACGTTTGGGCGTTCAAGTTCTCTGAAATGTGGCCTAGGAATGTCAAAACCAGACATCTTTCTATGTCTGACATTCTACAATAAGTGTCTCATTCCTTGTTTCCACTGTAGATCATATTTTGGAAGTTCTGGCTCACCAGGAAGGTAATGCTTGCAAATTTAAAACATGGCCCTTCAATATTACTTAGCTGACGTAAACAAATTAAAATAAGGCCAGCCTAAGCCAGTTGTGTTTATCATCCTGATCCCCTCGGAAAACGAGAGGTGAAGTCAAATACCCTTTAATACTATTTATTAGTGGAGTAATATAATACATTTTGACAGCTTTAACAGGCAGCTGTTAAAGTCTCTACAGGGTCTGTTTAGAATGAAACAGAGTGTGAGACAGTGCTCTAACTGGTTCTACGAACAGCTCAGCCATCAACTATATCCTAACCAAGTACTTTTTATCCAGCTAATTTACGGAGTGAATCCCTCAGGGTCTCCAGTGTCTAGCACTGCAGCTCATTAGAGTCCAATATCCAACTTTTCTCATTGTAGCACTGAAAGCATATGTGCTTAAAATATAATTAAATGAAAAACAAACAAGTCCTTAGTCTCTGACAGTCCAGTATTTTTAAATTGACAAAGGCACGAACTTATATGTGGTGATTTAGAAAGGAGGATGAATTTCAGCCATTTACAGCAAGACATTTGCCCAACCATTCATCCTGCATGCAATTAGGACGCTAAAGACTTGGGCTGTGAGTTCCTCGTGGGAATTAAACTTGCGGGTCTCTTACGAACGCGCGCGTAGCGTGGTGAGACTTGCTGTCCGATGAGGTGTCTTATTGAAACGTCCCAGGCCGCCTTGCCTGTCACAGCTGTCCTTTCAGCAGCCGCACTCACAGTGTATAGCTTTCATTACGAAAATAGAAATTTGTGTCCTAAGTGCTGTTACATTACTAATGCTAAATATTTAATTCCCTGGGGTTCCAATTATGGTTGAGCGCTGGCAACACTGATTCTACTCTCTAATAACAACTGTAAAGGCAATTGGAGCATTTTTCAATTAATTAAATACATAGTGAACGAGTAACCTCTTGTCATTTTGCCCTCCAGGACCTGAGCTAATTGCTGTAGAATAAAATGTTTTGAAAATTAACTGATATTCTGGGCTGCACACAGTTATACCATTAAATTACAGTTTGCACAGTGAAGTTTGTCTTCTGATAGTTACACTCCACGGGCTGCAGCTGTGAGAAAGTACCTGGTATTATGGGCTTAGCGGGTCCTCCAATTAGGGCCAAGTTGAAAGCCGAGCACGGCCTTTCGGAACCCATCAGTATCAATGATGGTTGCGCTCCTCACAGCTAAGCGGAACGGATTTCCGCAAGGAAAGTTCCCCAGACTTCACCACGAACACGAACTCTCCTGGCTTCAACATTCTGAAAGTGGGTTCAACAGAATCCCTATCACTAATTATATTCACACACAGAACTTCAAAACTAAAGTTTTAGATTTCTTTTCTATTTTTTTTTCCCACAAGAGAAAGCGGCAAACTGGCCGTCTGGGAAAGGCTGCCTTTTGAAGCACGGCCTTGCAGCTTCTGGTTTCACTCTAGAACAACACCATAAATAAGCCCCCAATTGATGTCTCAGCTGAGAGGGATGAATCATAAAAGCAGACGCCACATTGAAAATAAACCTTTTTCTGAAGTACAATGAAATTCGATTAAAGAGCTAGTCTCCTCATAGCCAGTGTCGCCCGCCGACAGGTGTTCCATAGCCCCGGCTCTTGATTGGCCATAATCTGAAATCCATGCTGGGAAGCGGATGCCCTCTCGCAGCTGTCTGTCTAGCAGGGATGACCCCCTAAACAGGTTTCACTGAATTAGGAGGCTCTACAGAAGCACTCCACTCGGGAAGGAAGGCACTGAAAGTGAAATTAATCACTCTGGGAGAGAGAGAAGAAATAATAGAGAAAATTTAATCATTTCCATACCAATCTTTAGGGTTTAAATCTTTAATATTTCTAAGATTATAGTAACATCTTTGAGAAATGAATCTTAATTACAGGATTAGCATGGAAGTACCAGCCAGTTAATATAAATAGATCAGCCTAAATTGCTGATCTCTCTTAGACTAAACTGGATAATGAGGACTTTTACAATTGTGAGGTTGAGTTGACTTCTCAAGAACTAATGTCAAGATCACTGGAAAATACACATGGCCATAGAGAAAAGAAAAATACAAGTTTTTGGAGGTTTATTGAAGTATTAATCCATACAAAATATAACATCTTAATAGACCACTGGTTTGATATATTCTGTCATTAACAATTCTTTATTCGCTGTTGGATATCATTAAATATTCTTAACATGATAAACCCCTGACTCTGTAAACAAGGGCCTGCTGAGATGGTCCAGTGGATAAAGGCTCTTGCGGCCAAGCCAAATGACCTGGGCTCAATTCCTGGGGCCCACATGGTGGGAGGAGAGAACTGAGTCCTGAGAACTGTTCCACATTCTGCCCATGGCATGCACACACACATACACGCACTCTAGAACACACACACACACACACACACACACACAATCAAATCCACATGTACAAGTAATTACTTGCCAAAGGCACTTCTGTTTTACAGACTCTCAAAACTATATTTTTAAACTGAAAAGAGAATTTTCACTTTTACTATAAGTGACCCAGTACTGTTTTTGAATTGAGAACTATACCAGGAGCTTAATGATTATCTGCCTACTATGTATAAACCCTAGGTTCAATCTCCAGCATCAAGGAAAAGAAATAAATGGACTGGACTTCATTCCCAAATGCTCACGTTCCTCTCTTTGAAAACCAATAATTTTATTAACTAATAGCATGGTAAGGCTGGTGTGAGGGTGTCCACCCATGACCCAGCACTTGGAAAATGAAGGTAGCAGGTTCTCAAAACAAAGGCCAGCCTGGGCTACACCAGGAGATGCTCTCTCCAAATAATAACACATAAACAAATATATGGCCCAAACCAACTAAACAAATAAAAGCACTGCATCTACCGTCCTCACTAGAGCAGAGTATTTGGTACTAACCTGATTACTTGCCTGACCAGCCAGTTAGAGTCAGTCACTAGATCCCACAAGTGTCCTCTTCACTGTCCAGCCACATCTGCCCTCGGGATCACATGCTCCTTGGATCATGTTTCCTCTCCTTCCTCCCCCTCAGTGTGACCCTGCATAGCAGACCACGAGCAGAGGCTTTGGTAGCCCCTACCCACACAGCCGTAACTAGGTCTTACCTGCTATTCAGCCTACACTCTTACTTTGGAATAGAAAGCAAACCCCAAGGCCTTGGAAACAGAGGCTCTAGGTCCACCTGAAGGAACTAACTGTGGTATGATGTGGGGCCAATCTCCTGAGGCTCCGGCTTCTCCAGTCCCTCAGTTCAGAGAAATGAACAGCTTCATTCCTGAATGCTCTGAAGACTTGAGGACACAAGTCACTGAAGACTCCAGAGCATGTGAAAAGGGACTATGAGTCCTGAGGTTTCCAGCCTAAGGGTCACCTGCTGGCACACCCACAGTGCTGGTGTCATGGACGGAGTGTATACTGCACCTAACAACACACAGCAGAGAGAAGAATTAGAGTCACTGTGGGTCTTTCAGGAGCTTTCTAAGAATTAAAGCTTTAGCTTTAGTCCCCAAGAGGACAAGCCCAAAGAAGGTCTGTTTGGGACTGGGAAGTGAAGGAAGAGATCTGAGGCTGCTCTCCCAGGTAGCACTTGCCTAGCATGCACAGGTGCTTTGCTCTGTACGCAGCTCCACAAAGACTGACAGAGAAGGAGGGCTGAGAAGACAGATGCTGTCACCATAAAGGCAGCTTAAGCCAACCTGTAGATGTGGCCTGCTCCGAGCTTGCCTTTTCTATTCTTGAGGGTGTTTAATCCTTAAATCCCAGACTCCGTCCTCTGACTAGAATGGGTCCTGGAGGGAAATAGGGGACACCAAAGACAAGAAAGGAGTAGTCAGAGCATGACCCCATCCTGTCACTTGAGTGGTAAAAACAAAACAAAACTCACAGAACTGCATGCTGGTCCTTAAGGTGGTGCTTGCAAGGGACCACTTCACATTAGAGGCCAGTTCTATTACAAATCTACAAAGTTTAGGGCATAGGGAACCTACAGCAGGACCAGGAGAACTACTGCTCGAAGCAATGGAGGGCGCAGAATCAGTTCAAGGAATGTCAGAAAGAACTAAAATAAATGGACACCAAGTCCTCCAAGCAGTCCAGCCTGTACTGGGAACCCTGGGTTAGTGTCGACACTGGGTGAGATTCTGCTCATAATCTCAGAGGTCCCTTAGCGAGATTTCCAACATCATCAGCCACTGCTAACGCTTAAGACGGGCTATCCTGAAAACCCCTTTCCCTGAGGGCTGCAGATCACAGTAGTTTGGGCACACTTAGATAGTTTTATAGTTAATATACTGTGGTTTAAATAAATATAGCTCAGTGTAAGCATTTTCTGCTGAAAATACATATGCCATAAAATGACAAATCAAACAGGCCAGTAATGAAGTCAATATTCGATAGCTCAGGCATAACTGTGCATATACATAGCCTTAGCATAAACTCATAAGCTAGCCCTCTTTGAAAAGGAGGATAAATGTATTTACAATGGAATTTCAAAAAAAAAAAGCTGAATGTAACCTTGTACACACTACACTTCAGGTGAGAAGAGGTCTGGGAAAGCAAACCCAGCCCATGCATCCGTGTGCTCAGTTAACATTCTGCACTGTTTTGGTTCAGTGTCATGTTCCCCACAGTAGATGCTTAATAAGCTGTCCTTGAGCAGAGGAGAGCTATCAGGGTATTGTCAGCTTCCTTGGGAGACATCTAGAGATTAAAACATAAAACCCCTGAAAACAAGGGTCTGAAGTATACTACACACCGACTCTGAAGGCTACTGGGTAATAGTGTGTTGCTTTGGTTGGATTTAATGGGACAAGGGAGTGGCTGGCCTGAAGATCCTTGGCATAGGTGACAGGAATATAGGGTCCCTGTGCTCTCAAAACCAGGCCGTTCTGAAGACCCCGACTCTCCTTCCCCAGGCATCCAGAGAGCTTTGCCTTCCCTTGTACCTTTGAGGCAACTGTAAGGATGAGTTCTCTGCCATCAAATCTTCATTTACTTGTCTTTCTCCTGCTCTCATGATCCTGTCTTCAGAATGGAAATATTGCTAGAGTCCACTGCTTTGCTCTGAAGTTTGAACTTGCTGTTAAGACTCCTGCCACTGTAACAAGACCCAAGAGAAAGGAACTATGAGGAGGAAATGCTTATTTGTGCTCATAATTTTGGAGGTTAAGCCCTGATCAGTTGGCTCACTGCCTTGGGTCTATAACAAGACCACATGTTCATAGCAGGAGGGCACAATGGAGTCACACTTCTGACACTGTAAGCAGAAGAAGAGATGAGAATCCCAAAATATCCTTTGAGGTCACACCACTGATTACCTACAAGCTTGCTTAAGGCCGTAATCTTCACAGGTTCTGTGATCTCCCAAGAGTACCATCTTGAGGGCCCAGCTTTTATAAGAGACCTTTGGGAAACATTTCAAATTCAAACTTCAGAAACTGTGGAGAGATTTTCACACCTCATAGAATCATAAACTGGGGTAGGGAATAATGCCCAATTATGCATCTCTAACTGCTTTATTTCTGCTTTTTGTCTTTTGTGACAAATTAATATATTTTCTAAAGAAGCTTTGTAGTTTTGAGCCTTACATATAAAGAACTTGGAGGTGCTCCTGAGAAGTCAACCAATTTGAAAACTCAATGACTTCTCTTGAGTCTGAGGTCCCAGAGAAAGATGCTACCTCCAAAGTTGGAGAGAGCCAGACAGATCGGAGAATGGCTATTGTCACAGGAGCCCTGTGGGACAAGAGCTGGGAGGAGACAGGCCCAGCCTGGGACTGGCCATGGTGGAAGCTTGCAGTCAACTGTGGCTGGGAAGAAGTGTGAGCACCCAGCAACCGGAGCTTTATGCTTTTGGGGTGTCTCTCCAGAGCCAATACTGCAGAATAATCTTCCTTGAGTTTCTGGCAGAGGAAGGGAAAATAAGCACCGTGAGATATGCCAGAACAGTCTATTTCATTCTGTTCTTACTAACAAGATCCACCCAGTAGAAGAATTTCTCAACCTAGTCTAACCTGCAAGGTTCCACCTGTGAGAACCCAGCTGAGCCACAGTCAGGCTCCTCTGGGCTCCCCCAGCATCCAGCTCTGGCCACCCAGGCCCACTACACTGAGCGTGCTTCTCCTCCTCTCCACAGCGCATCCCTGAAGGCTGCAGGTCCTCTTACCCAGCTCCTTGCCCCAGCCACCACAAGGAAATTACAAGGCCCAGTAAGGAGCAAATGCATACTTTGAGCAGCGTGAGCTGGGACCAAATGCAGACAACAAGGCAGACCTTTAAGACAAGGGGAACTGCCATGGCCTAAGAGATCCTGTCACCTCCAAAGCTCTTGTGTTGGAAACTCAGTCCTCAACATAAGAGCATTTGGAGGTGGATCTGAATGAGATGATGTCGTGAGTGGATTAATGGTGCTATAAAAAGAGCTTGAAGGAGAGGGTTCCTCTTCTCACCCCCTGTCGTTCGAGGACACACAGAAAGGCCTTCACCAGCCTTCAGAACTATGGAAATAAATCCCCTTCCTTCTAATTACTCATCCTGTCACCCTGTTATAGCAACACAGGTCAGCTAAGACACTGAGCAGACAAACAACTCTAGTGGATAAAGAAGAGGGTGTATGAGGACAGATGAGAAATGTAAGCAGAAAGAAAAACTCAAAAAGGAACAAAACACAGATCCCAGAGATCCAAGAGAAACATGTTTTCATTGTATGTACCAGACTGAGGAAAAGACTCTCGGAGAAAGGAGATACAAACTGCCCAAACTGAATCACATGGAAAAAAGAAAAAACAAACAAACAAACAAACAGAAACTGTAACAGCTTGGGCAAGAATCACAACCCTTAGGAGACAGAGGTAGGTGGTACTCTATGAGTTCCAGGACAGCCAGCACACAGTGAGATCACGCCTGCAAAACTAACAAACAAAGAAGTAAATAAATATTACAGAGACTATTAAGAACATAGAGACATGCTTAGGTTGAATGAACAAAACAACTTGGATTTACGGATTTTAAAGAAGGAAGAACACTGAGGAGGAAGTGAGGATGACACGGCTGGTCTAAGATGATAGATGACACTGTTCAAACAGTGACATCATGCGTGGGTTAACTGGGCAGGAGAGATGCCTTGAGTTGCAATGAGGACTGAGGGAGAAGTGGCTCCTGGAGGAGACAGAGGAGGGCGGTCAAAGTCAGACACCTATGCCCAGGCGATGGAGAGTACTGAGGTGCCTGGTCTTCAGAGCGAGTTACAGGACAGCCAGGATCACACACACACACATACACACACACACACACACACACTCACACACACACAAACCCTGTCTCACAAAACAAACCAAAATGAACTGTCTTGTCACATCATGATGCATTTTGTAAAGAATTGTATTTTATGTAAAGAAATGAGAATATCAATTACTCCTTGAAATTCCTTTCCACGAGTCTTCCCAAAATATATGGCTTTGCAAGACATTATCATGTCTCAGTAAGTAAAATATAACTCAGAATAATTCCCACAAGGGCTGGGTAGGAATTGGAGCTTTTTCTTCCATTAAGCATTATGTAAAGTAGCTACATTTCTCGGGGACTGTGTGCCTAAAAAGGATTACTTTTACTCCTTTGGTTCTCTCTTTCTCTAAGTGCATAGTTGAATTTAAAGAGCAGGCCCTGCAGCCCCACCAACCTGACACCAAGTGGCGAATTCTGAGCTGAGGTGGAATGGCTGAAGCGGGATCTAGGTGTCCAGATGTCACGGTGCAACTTTGATGACCAGTCTTTGTTGAACCTAGAAAACTGCCCCAAATTTTCCTGGGTGACCCGTGGCCTGCACAGCACCTTCTCAACAGTGTGCATACCTGAAAAGAGATAGGAAATCTAAAAAGCATTAAGGATGAATGAGCAAAACTGAGATTCTGAAACAATGTGTTTTTCTATTTAACTACAAATAATTTATGATAGCCTCTATGTTTTCAAATCATTAACCAATGCAGTTGATATAAGAACTCCATGAAAATTTAGATAATCTCCTTGAAAAATAATCACCTAGAGAATTATAGTGTAGTCCACAATTTCACTAATAGCTATTTTATCCCAGGAAAATAAACTTATATTCACATAAAAACTGAAACATGACTGGGTACAACAGCTTTATCTATCACAGTCAAAGCCCAGAAATAACTATGAAGTCACAACCATAAGGGGTTAAACTGTAGATGTGGGGCTGTGGGGAGGGGGAGAAGGAGGCAGAGGCATGGCCACAAAGGGGCGAGATGAGGTCTTTGTGGTGATGGAAATGTTCCTATTTAGATTTTTCAACATCAATATCTAGGCTGTGACATTAAATACACAGCAAAATAAATATAACTTCTGGGAAAAACTGTGGAAAGGGTTCAAGGACATTTCTATTATTTTGTACAACTTTCTTTGAATGTATAATTATTTCAAAATGTGAAGTTTAATTAAAGAAAATTAAGAAGAGGGCCCAGGTATGGTGACACAGACTTTAATTCTAGCACTTAAGAGCCAAAGGCAGGCAGATGTCTAGGTTTGAGGCCAGACTATTCTACATAGAAAGTTCCAGAACAGCCAGGACTATACAGAAAAGCAAAACAAAAACAATAGCAAAAACAACCCACATATACACGGAGAGAGGGAGACAGAGAAGAGGGGAGGAGGGAGAGGGGAGAGGGAAGGGGAGGGAGAAAATAAGAGGGAGGAAGGGAGGGAAAGAACAAAAAACCCAAGAAGGGAAACATTCTAGTTACTGGTTTTGCTTTGCTATACTGAAATCTAAGCTTCAGAAATGACCCCAGGGTTTGGAGTCTTTGTAACAACTATGGAGGTGGATGAAGTACAAACTGGGCCAGGGAGACAAAACCCAAAGCAATTTCTGCACTGGTTCCTCGTCTATGAGCATCTCTAGATAGACACACCTTCCAGTTCCTGCCACCACATTAGAGGCACCCTCTGCAGACTAATCCTTCCCTTTTTAATGGATGCTACAAAGACTCCTATGATGACAATTCCCAGCTGGCAAGGAAATACATTATAGCTACTCAAAGGGAGAAGGGATACCAACCTTCTTTACACAAATCTGATGTTCCCCCACACGGTGAAGGCTCTGCCAGGAGAGGAGGTGATTTTCTTCCAGAATCTGACCTGCACTGATAGATTTGTTCAGGAAGAAATCTTCTATTGGGAGGCTGTAATATAGAGAATCAAAGAGAATATGTGGATGCCTGTCATTTTTTTCTCCTATAACTATAATAGAGACAGGTTAGAAAGTGAATTTAGGCCTACCTAATGGTATCTGATTACTACAGGAATCATGAAAGCAAAAGAATTTTTAGAATTCTTTTTAATCATCAATATTCAATCAAATAAAGACATTTTATTTTAGAAAAAAGAATTAACACATAAAATTTATTTCACTTTACTATTCTTTGATTAAAGCAGCAAATATTTAACTGCATTGTAATATTAAGCATTTTCAATAAAGCTAGCGACATAGAAGCACCTCATGTTTGTGGTAACTGTGGACTGGCACTGGGAGAATACTGTAATTCATAGACAGCTACCTCCAGACCAGCATCACCTGAGCAAGTGCCCATGACCTCCGTGTCCTTTGCATCTAGACAGAAACAGATCTCAGGAAACCTGGGAACTGTAGCTGAGTCTAAAAATAGTAATTATTTGTCATGATCATTGTCAGTCCTTAATATCTTGTACATTACTGGATGCAACTTCACTTGGCCATGTTGCTTCATGTGTGAGAGAAGACACATTACTAATGAAGTGTGGACACCAAGGGAACACGCTACCTGTGAAAGCATTTTAATAACTTGGTCATGGGGTGAAGTGTTCCCTCTAACTGCTTCCTTAAGATGTTTCAGTAACAAAAATATGCAGGGTGAATGCAATGCAGCCTTTGCAAACACCAAGGCTACAGGCTGAATAAGGGACTGAACCTCCCCTAGAAGGGGTGGTATAGTTCCACAAGTGGTGAAGGTCATATGGAAAATAGAATTATATGCTCTATATATGCTATAATTTGTTCCTATATTCAATTATCATGGAAGGTCAGGTGAAACACAGTAAAGTGAATTATGGAAAAAAATCAAGTAGATTGGTATGAACCATGTCAGAGTAAACTGTCTTAATAGATAACAAATAAAATTTTTGAAGGTAGCGGTCTTTCTTCATTTATAACTTTCAACTAGTTCTATGTAATCACATGAATAATTTTAAAACTAAACTGTTTTCTGCAAATAGTTTTTCACTAAAGGAGAACTGAGACAGGGTTTTTTTTTTTTTTTAAGGAATGAAAAGAGATAGAGATAAGTCTAATATTCAAGGGAAGAATTTTCTCCAAAAAGCCTTGACTTTAACTACTTAAATTAAGGCTACATGATTCTACATGTACTGTAAAATGAAGAGCTACAAATGAAGAGAAGGGATGCTAGGCACCACTGATGCTTACCCCAGATAAACTAAACAAAAACACAGATGGTTTTGCTTAACACAGATTGCTCTGATGAAAGATACTTTACTTAAAAATCTATGGAAGGAGAACTGTATTTGTTTTCCCTTAAAAGATATAATTCTGTGGTTATTAGACTTACTTAAAAACTATCAGTGCAATGTAACTGGCTGAAGATTCTAGGCTACTGGTTCTGGTGGCACTTTCCTCCCATTTCTTTATTTTAAATTCCCTGTGGTGAGGAGGTGATGGTGTGGAGGTGAACCCTTAGAGGCAGGGCTACGTATCGACACCCTTTGGCAAACCCACTTCATGCAGAATACAACAAAGAGAAGAGACAGGCCACCCATGCCACACCTTCCGCAGTTCTTAGGGAACAGTGAAACAATGGTTCTCTGTTCTCAAGCTCCTTGTTTTCACCATTTAGATATTAGTTGCATTTTCAGGTTTTTTCCCCACATTTCCAGGGTCATGTCATCAGGGGGCAAGCACAGTCGGCAGACTTCCCTTAAATCAACTCGGTTTTTAATTTCTAAAAGGATTTTACATATTGATTTTATGACTCAGTTGTCATAAATCGAGTTAGGTTCCCATGAAATATCATTGTGTTATTGTTTTTGAATATGTCTTTTCCTGGTAAACGTCACTAGCCTGACTCACCACGCTTTCTCCTTACCAGTGAGACATGGGATACAAGTCGGACCAGAATCTTTATACACTCCATGTATAAATACCCAAGTCTATTTCTTGTTCAAAAGACTTTATGTATTGAGATCTTAGTCCATAAAAAGTCGAGGATTACATGAAAGAAGGGAACAAAATCCGATGAAAATCTGCAGTGATGTCTAAAACCCAGTACTCGGGATTAATCTTCACTTGCAGAGAAAGGGATCTGGTGTCAAGGCAGAGGTGGCCCTGACATACATAAAACACTGCACATTAACAACAGCCACGTGACACGTCTCAATAGAACCCAGTATCATCTATCGATGGCGTTGTGTGTATCTTCGTTTTAATGTAGAAACTGTAAAAATATTAGGCCAGTTCAAGATAACATCACACAAACCTAGTAAATCTATGACTAAAATGAACACTCAAAATAAGACATGAGGAGACCCTTAAAACCAAGGGCCCAGCATTGAGACTCCAGACCTCACAAGTGACCCCATCATTCCTGGTGGGGTGCTTATAAAAACTGCATTTCCCTAGCTAGCTGTGAGGAATGAAAAGCTTCTTACAAGCAGCTAAAAAGAAAGTCTTTACCATGCCCCTTGAAAAAGCTCATTTTCACATTACTCAAGCTTCATTATGCTAAATCAATATTCGTTTAGTCACTGGGGTTATTGACATATTTTAAAATAAAAGTATACCCTTCAGCTACTGCACTCATTACAGGTAATTTGTCTTGTCAGAGAGCAGGGAATATTATCTTAGTCTTTCAGAGGCTGACAGCCCATGGAAATACCTCCCTATGGTTACAACTGTAAATAATTTTAAGGTAAAATATTGAAAAATCAATGACTGTTTCCTGCAATCTGTCACAAACAAATCAATCATAATCTGTACTGCCATCAAGTATGATTTGAAGGAGATGGGAGCAGATGTAATTCTTGGCTGGAGTCTCTCATTTCAAAATCACTTCACATAATGGTCTCATCATTTAAAGACTTAACAGTCAGTGCAACTGCCACTGTAACATCCAGTTGGACAAAACCACAAGGTGGGGGAGGAGAAAATGCCATCAGTATTATGTTAACAAACATTTAATTTAAATGGTTGGTGCATTAGTAAATTTCCGCTGTGAACAGTTTTACTTGCCCCTTTCATAGCTTGAAATTAATCAAGGCTGCTTTTCCATGTCCTGATGGGTAGGGAGTTAGCCTACGACTCCAAGTGTACTCTAAAACACTTGTGCCTTTTATTTAAAAAAATTACAGAGAATAAAATTTGGAATTAACAAGACACGTGGGTTCCAGAATATTTTAAAATTCTATCCCTACAACAATGACAAAAAATAGTGTCATACAAATCAAGATCATACTCGTATGATCTGAAAAAAGATAAGCTGAAAGGTCTCAGATACCCAAATGTTGAATTATACATTTTTGTTCTATTAATAAACATAGTCAACTTTGTAATGTTGTAATGTTCTAAATGTCCAGTAAGACCTTGTCAGCTGTAAAACACTCTGTATCTAGACACAAGCTGCACTGTCAAATACTGTATTAAAAGCAGGAGTAATAACCCGACCATGCCAGGTGTGAGGTTGGTCATGGTCACAATACTGATTCCTTGTGCCAATGTAAACTGCCTTCCAGATAAGTGCTCTGCTATGGGCATTTTCTGACTACATTGTAATGGTTTCCCAGCTGCTGACACCCTGTGAATAGACATGGAGAAAAGAATTTAAAACTAATATTCCTCCCTCTGTTCCAGGACTCCCTCCAACATCACTGGACTTACAGACTACCCACCGTCTTTTCTGAAGGTTTGTGATTATAAATGTGCTCTTGTACCTTTAACAGAAGAAATCAATTTGAGCTACCACATTCTTACCATTTTCCTAATTATATAATTAGACACCATGAAGCCCTTTTCTGTTTTATTAATGTTCCTTACTAGATATAGGTCAGGGGGTAAAAATTTGTAATGACAGGGAAAATGTTGCTTTTCTTAAAAAGAAAAGCAAACAGATATAAATATTATTAAACTATTGAGGTCTGTGTCAACATTCCCAGACAAAGTAATTGATCTTGTAAATGGACTGATTTATAACTGAACTTTCTTGGTCAACATGGTAGCACACGGCCAGAAGACAGGCCTCTCCTGAAGACGCTCCTGAAGGAGCACAATGGTGTTTTTCAGGAATCTTAGATTTCAATGCCAGAAGTAGGTTTCAAGACAAAAATGCACATGGGTAAATTATCAGAGATGCCATCCAGAATATAGCAGAGCCTTTTCTTCTGTGTGAGCCCCAGCAACAGCTGCAGAGAACACAGTAGCTAACCTAGTACGGTGGGAAGGGAGAAGATGGGCCTGGCAGGGCCAACAGAGCTCAGGCTGAAACCAGGCAAAGAAACCATGGCCAGCTTGCCCCAGGCAGGCTGTTGCTGGGGTCTCTGTATCCCAGGGCCAAGCCCTGGGCGGGGCGGGGTGGGGCTGCTGGTGGTCAGCCAGCCTGGAGAATCCATCCCTAGGTTAATGCAACAAAGGAAGAGGAGGTGAGTGAGGACAGGGGAGAGCAGGCTGGGTGCATGTCAGTCTGAAACTGAAATGGCATCTGCTCGAGCCGTGCAGGACGCCATCACAGATCTAATTCGCAGAAAGAAGCTATTTTAAGGGCGCTGAGTAGGCCGAAATGCTATTTCTCAGCTCTCTAAACACAGCCCGTGGCTCTGGGAGAAGCAGGCTCACAGAGTGAGCAGGAAAAAAAAAAAAAAAACAAAAACAAAAAACAAAAAACAAAACAAAAAACCAAAAACCAAAAACCAAAAAAAACCCCAGGATGGTTCCCATGGCTCAAAATTAAAGAAACTCATCTACTGGACAGAGTTCTCATGTATGATAAGGTTCAGGATTACAGAGGAAAGTGCTCTTGACAAGAGATAATATTACCTGGCTGTCTTCTGACTCACAGCCTTCCACCAGGCAGTCAGGGGCTCCATGACGAACTGTGATTCTTAAAGAGAAAACGGCCACAGTTAGCTTCATCTCTCGCTCTCACCACTTCCTTCCTTCATGGAATTACAACTTAATTACTGATACCTCAATTGATTTTATTCCTGGATGATGCATTTCTTAAAAGGCATACTCCTTGGCTATTTCCACTAGAGAACATTTAATACAACCTTCTCATTTCATCAGCCATAACCTATTACTACAGAAATGATAGCTCTTGATATGTTCAACAGTGCCCCCACCCCACATCTACTTCATATAAGAGGAAGAGTCAGAAGCATTTGAATACCTTTAATAAAATCTGAATCTTAATTGTAAATCCAGCTCACAATAGAGGTGAAACTTGACAAACCCGAATGTTTAGATATTTCTTATTTATAATATATGTGTGTGTATATCTATATGCATATATATCTGTATCTATGTATAATCCCAATAATTATCCTTAGGAGAAAAAAAGAAAACCAAACTTCAGTCCTCTTATGCTTAAATTCAACAACTCTATCATGATTTAAAAGCAAATCAGACCCTGAGCTTTGGTAAACAATGAGGTGCCTGATTTCTGCCTGCCTAACATTTTCCTTACGTGTGTTGTGCTTCTAGCTTGCTAAGATGCTTCAGCCCAGAGTTCTAATCAGTACCAGGAACACAAGTCTATTATTTACAAACAAATAGCATTTCACACTACAGCCTAGACCACACGAATGCCTATAACAACAATTTACAGAAAAGAATTTGTTCTGGCAAAGGCTAGACTAACTAGGCTGCCTTCAGTAAAATTAGCTTGTTATTTGGGATGGGTGGGTGGATCAGCTACCAACTTTATTGCTAATAAATGTTGCAATTCACTAAGGGTCGTTGCTCTATCCCTTAGAAAGCACAAATATTCTGCAAAGTAATTCTTTCTCAATCACCAGTACCCAAAAGTCCTAATTTGAATAACAATGACAAGCTTCGCATATACCTGTATACTTTCAATCATTAAGAGCTTGATACTTATGGTTGGTGCTAAAGTTATTCTTAAAAGAACTAGATCATAAAAAATAATTTCAAAATGTGATTTGTTTTAAACTATTATTTCCTTTAAACAGCAATTTAATTTCTATTAAATATCACAAACTTGGTCTTGATTTTAATTGTAAAACCCGGTTTATAAATCTCACTATCCAATGATATCATTCAAATAAATTATTCAATGCAATCCCAAGACAAATGATAAATTATTCAGTTATTCACAAATTGACAATTTTTAAATTTACTGAATTCCTATTTAGTGCACTAATAGCATAATCAAAGCCCTCCCTCAGGTGGCACTGCCCCCTGCCCATGCCTCACCCCTCTTCCTGATCTGCACTGTGGGAAAGCTGCCTTGGTACTGTTCGGAAGCTTCACACACAGGTGCACCCAGAACATTCAGATAAGTCCTGGGAAGTGCAAGAAAAAAATCTCAGTCCATATGGGAAACAACCCCAGAGTTTGGAAGTAAACTTAGCTGAAATACCTAAATATGTTATAGAAACGTTGTAGTTATCACCTGTACAGGAAATCGAAATGATTCTGTATAAGAGAACCTAGAATACTAGCAATACTTTGGGGATATTAGGTATGAATGTCTAATGTAATTTTCTTCAAGGTATCACTCCATATTACGGTAAATAAACAAATAGGAGCTGTATCAAGGTACGGAATATCATTAGCCAGAGAAAAGGCTAGAAAAATGGATTACGCAAATGACAGCTGCAGGAGAAAATGATATTCTCCCTCTTGAACAAATGTTAAGTGCATCCTCACTAATAAAGACTTACACCCAAACTGTATTACCATATACTGGGTTTCAATTTTGAATCATCTAAGTTGATTTGCAAGCTAAATTGTTGCGGAGATATACTAGAGCTATGAAACAGCCAATTTATACAGAAATAAGTCGTCAGTATTGCACTTCAGAGGAGAGCTGGGGAAGCAAACTACTCATTATTGAACAAGGAAAAAAATCACCACTAGATTTTACATGTTCATAGAGATGTGTCAGCCACTGTTCTGTTCAGAAAAACTATTCTCCACCAAAACGATGCTAAAACCAGAAGCTAATGCAGTGTAGAAACTGAAGAGAAATAAATAATGACAGACATACTACCTCTCAAAGCAGGTGAAGCTATTCAGAATTAAAACATTATTCCAATTATGACACTGTGCTCATAATCTACTTTAAACAACACAGTCAATTCACAAAGGATTACAGCATTTCATTCATTTCCAGTTCATCAACTTAAAGAACATTATCATTTTTCTTAAGATATACAGAACATACAAACATTCATAATTGTACTATTAATTAAAATGGAAGAATTCATTTGTATTAATAGTCTATCTCTTTAAACACAATATATCTAATTTAAAAATAACCCTTGCACAATAACATAAAAGATGGGGACTGTAGCTGCCAGAGAAAACATTTTGATGGGGGGAGGTAGGGGGAATAAATAAAGCAATTATCTCAAAATGAACGCTCTTGTTTCAGTTTCAGCAGGCAAGGCTAAGTAAGTCTTCCTTTGATTTTAGCTCCCCGTGTAATTCTAACCAGCTAATTATCCTTGAAGTCCAGAATCAGCCGTGACTCTCCACCTGGCCTTTCCCATCAGATGCCCAGGGTCCCTCCACTTTCATTTCCTCTTTCTACCCTGGGGTTTAATGGTAAAGGAAAGCACGGACACATCTTACACAAATGCTGATTGACAGCCAGCTTCCAGGAAATGTCGAGCTACAGAGAGGAGGGAAAATTTTAATGTAGCACTTATGTTAAACGGTCCGAAGTGCAGGGCAAGCCAAGGGTAAGTGGCCACCAGCGTCCCCCTTTGTTGTTGTTTTCACACCAACCAAGTGGAGGACGGTGATATTATTTTAATGAGTGCCCAGGTTATAGCCTGGGTACTAAATACAGTATCATCGTTTGCCTACCAGTTAAAATCTACAATACAGTATTCTGGAAGGAGTGAAAGTTTTCCTCATTTCTACAAACAAAAAGGCAGCATTCCATAAACACTGTAGCTATGCAGTTGATAATATGAAAAGAGAATTATTTTGCATCACCAAAGGCTCTGGGGAAGACTGTTCCCTTCCTCAGACCTTCTGAGGGATACATTTCTCATCTATTTACCTTTTCAGTATTTCTCTGTTTCTTGCACACTAGACACGTCTTCCTCAACAGATTGATTCTGACCATTAATGACTGTCTGCCTAACAATACAGCCCTCTATTTTATGCTTTTCTTTAGAAATTGAGAGCCATTATTCCACAAAGACAGAGCACAAAGAAAGCCGACACAGAGTATTGCCAAAAAGCCACAAGTAGTATCAGAACATGCCAGAACACTTAACATTAAACCATCATTCCTCTCTAAAACTTCTGTTGCCAAACTGCTCACAAAATCTGGAAGCTCAAAGACAGGCTTCAAGAGCAATTAAAGTCTCCAAAAGCAAAACTGTACAAAATTATGCCCTCTTCTTGTGTCGCCATTTATAGACAACATTTTCTCTGGATCTTAATTAAGATAACGATGCACACCTGTGTCAACATTCTCCAGCAAGACAGCCTTATCAATCATAATCCTTTAAGTACACTCGAAAACAGCAAAGCGACAGGACAGAAGCAATCTGTTGCCTCTCCCGATGCTGGTGTTGTGTCTCTGCCACAAGAACGATGAGATCTTTAAAATCCAGCAGATCTACTTTTGTAAGTCTTTAAAGTTTTAACTGTAAACAGCTATTACACTAAATAAACAGGCGTCACCTCCTTTGCACTTGATAGAAACAATGACAGCCCTACTTGTCCAGAACTTGAAGAGCGAGTCCATGCCAGATCCTGGCAACACAATCGTGGGTCTTATTTTAAAGCTCTATGTTTTAAGAGCTAGGCATAACTGGATCCGTGCAGACACGACAAACCAATAAACCCTTGGCAAGTTTTTAAAATGCAGCTTAACAAGCCTATATTAAAAACAATCAGAGTAACCTATCCCTAGTTCGACATGTTTAGAAATATACAAATGCAGTAGTAAGGGGAAATAAAAGTCTTGGTTACTTGGCATGGGGGAATAGAGGTCCTACCTCTGCTGGTGTATAAAAGAGCTTCAGCGACAAGAGCCCCAGAACTACAGCTAATAAGTGAACAATTTCCCAAATTGAACAGAAAGGAAAAATGTGTGTGTGTGTGTGTGGTGGGGGGTCGATTCTCCCCTAGTATCAAGATAAAAAGTTAAAACCTTGTGTTTGCCAGCAAGAATGTGTTTACCAAGCAAAAATATAAAAGCTTTCTTGTAAACAGTGAGAAAAAACGCCAGATACTATCTGAATTCCGTCTGCCTGCTAATGACCAGCTTTAGCCTTTCCTCACTTATTAACACGATTCTGTATCAGAAGCAGGCGGCCGAGGCCAGCAGAGCAGCAGAGCCATCAGTGTGCAAATAAAGCAGAAAATAGAGACATCCTTAAGAAATGAGCCTTAAATTTGATATAGAGCAGAGGTGACAACCACGGAAACAAAACCATAAATGCTAAATGTTTCAATATCTTGCAGGATTCTTTCTAGTCCTTCACACCAAAAAGAAGAGAGGAGAAAAATATAGAGTGGGGAACAAGATGGGGAGGGGGAGACAGAGACAGCCAAGTTGCCCAAGTGGCAGGATTATGTAATGAGGATGTCTGCGTGACAGACTTGGGCTCTCGGTGACACAAACCTCCTTGGCTCGCTTTCAGAAGTCTTCGTCCTGGACCAGAGCCGAGACACTGAAGCCGGGGACACTCGTGGGCCAAGGAGACACGCCCACGCGCGCCTGCCTGCACGCAGACCGCGGGGCCGAGCTGCGTCCACGCCATCGGCTTGGTGCGCGGCTCTGCGCGGGTCGCGGACGCTCCCTCGTGGCAGGTCGCGCCGACCGTTAGCCCGGCTGAGCGGGCGGAGCCGAGGGGCGGTGCGGCCGCGGGAGGCGGGGACCCGCGCGTCGGGGCGGGGACGCTCCCTGTAGAACCCCGGCCTACCCTGAAACCGGAATGGTCAGCCCGAGAGGCAGCCCCAGGCCGCCGCACGCTCCCCGTGGCTCCGGTTCCGCGTGCCGCTCAGTCTAGCCCACAGCCGCCCGCTTCAGCGGCCGACCGCTTCTGGTCTCCATGACAATACGCAGCCAAAGACCCTCCCAGCCACGCCCCTTCGGCACTGAAACTCCGAGGGAAGCGGACTACGTCATCCAGAGGTGGGGCTAGTGGAGGCCAACGCCCAATCAGAGGCGAAGCTGCGTAGGGGAAGGGCGGGGTGAGCCTAGAGGTTCTTGGAGAATGTAGTCCGCGGGGGTCCAACCCCTTGGGGGCGGAACCTGTATCCAGAGTGCTAAGTGAGGGGCAGTCTGCGCGCGTGCGTGAAGGCGCGCTGCGGTGCGGGTCCCTGTGCGGTCCGAGTGGGGTTAGTGTGTACCACGGCCCTAGCTAAGCAAACTGCTAGCGGGCCAGTGAGAATCATTACAGGAAACTTTGTGTAGAGTTACGCTCCGGCCTGCGCGTGGCTGGGTTGTGAAAGGCCACAAAATGCTTTATGTGTGCACTCTGCCGCCGGCGGTCCTGGTTCACCAGCGCCCCTGTCTGTCCCATAGCTTCAGTGCGTCTGTAATTTGCGGCGGGAGGTGGAGATCAGGGGCGAGGGTCTGTTTTGCTTTCTCACTGTGTGGCCGTGGGGGGTTTCGGGGGTGGTTCCGAGAACTCTGCCTGTGACTCTTTGGTGTGTGTTTGCCAGGCCAGCGCCTCGCTGAACAAACAGCGGTTGGGTTGGACACTGTTCTGCCCAGTGTTTGCAGTGGAACTGGGGCAGGGGCGAGCGAGGGGGAAGGCGACTTAGTGGAACAAAAGGGACCGAGATCCCACACCCTGACGAGGACCCACAGACCTGATGGGGCGAGCTGCCCCTAGTTAGCCATAAGAAGCAGGCGACGCTACTTGGGATAGCAAGGAGGCCGGGGGCGTCTGGGGGGATCTACTTGGGTAGAACAGCTTCTCTGTCGGGCACTTCTTGCCCACTGCCTTCCTCGCTCCAGAGAAAAGCCACACCCCCAGACAGAGACCCCAGAGTCTCCTCTCTCGCCTCCTCTGGCCGTCTGGCAGAGGCTGGTGGAAGGAAGGCCCAGCAAGGGCCCTCCAGCTTGGGCCTGGCTCTTGCCCACCTACTGCAGCGCCTGGCGCAGAAAGGCGGTCATCTCGGCCTCGCTGTGCCCTGAGCGCCGGCATCCGTCGACTCTCCCTGGGATCTGAATTCCAGGTCTCCAGCTCAACCTAGAAACCTCCGGCAGGAGGGAGAAGCCACCGTGGAGCGTGGAGGAAGAAGAACCACCTCCCAGCCCAGCTTTTGGGAGAACAAGACGTCCGCCAACTTCGCTGTTCGCACTGGTGAGGAGGGCGCAGAGCGTTCTCGGGAGCGCAGCCCCCTGCATCTTTCCCTTTGTGTTGCCGAGCGGCCCGAGCCACGACTAAGGCCAGTTGTGCGTCGAGATTGCCGCTCCGCCCAGAGTTAGCAAGACGAGAGGAAAGTTGGAAGCGATCGGCGCGCTTGGGATGTGATTGTCATCCTGGGGCCGGCGCTGGAGAGTCTGAGAAAGAGAGAAGGAGAGGAAGAGTCGGGGAGGGAGGAGGGGGAGGCCGGGCAGAGGAGGAGAGGGGGGTGGCGGAGGAGAGGCGGGCGCTAGGGAGGGGCGAGGGGAGCGCCAGTGAGCGGGAGAGGAGCCGGGGAGGAACAGGGAGAGGGCGAGACTCGCCTGGCGGCCGGGTTGGCTGCCGCCGGCCAGAGGCTCCTGCCAGTCCCCCCACCGACTACACCCCGGGAAGGAGGAGCTTCGCGCGCGCACAAGGCGTCAGAATCCTCAATTTCCAACTTAGCATCTTGGCAGGACCTTTGCAAAGCCAAAAGCAGAGCCCCCCGGTGCAAAGAGCGAGGGAGGGGGGGTGGGGGGAGAGAAAGCCTAGCCCGGGCAAGCGGGGCGCGCAGAGGAGCGGGCGCGGCGGTCGCAGCCGGAGGCGCGCGGGAAGCCAACCAGGAGGCGCCGCGGGCCGGAGCCCGGGAGCCGGGGCTCGAAGAGCTGCGGCCCGGGGCAGCCAGAGGCCAGGTGCCCGCTCGCTCGCCCTCGCAGGGCGCCGCCCGGCTCGTCGGCCGCCGCGGCGCGGCGCGCCCCATGCCCGTGTGTGGCCATGTCCTACCCGCAGGGCTACTTGTACCAGCCGTCCGCCTCGCTGGCGCTCTACTCGTGCCCCGCATACAGCACCAGCGTCATTTCGGGGCCCCGCACGGATGAGCTCGGCCGCTCTTCTTCGGGCTCCGCATTCTCGCCCTACGCTGGCTCCACTGCCTTCACGGCTCCCTCTCCGGGCTACAACTCGCACCTCCAGTACGGCGCCGACCCCGCGGCTGCGGCCGCCGCCGCCTTCTCGTACGTGGTGAGTGTGAGCTGGGTCCGAGGCGGGCGGGCGGGCGAGCGGGCGAGCGGGCAGCCGAGGCCAGGCCTGCAGAGCCCGGCTGCGGTAGACACGGGCCTAGGCGCCACCTTACTCGCCCGCCAAGCTTCGCGGCCCTTGCAGAGTTGAGCAATTGTCTTGTTCGGCTTCACTCGAGCCGCGGGCTCCGGAGTGGCTCTGGCGAAAGCCGCGTCTTGCTAGGATCGCCGAGGTGAAGGGAAGGGTTTGGGGCGCGGGGGAGGCCGGATTGGTCTTTACTATAAAGAACAGCATTTGACCCAAAGCTCTGAGACAACCTGCAAATTTCTTCTTTTTCCTCTTTCTTTCTTTTGGTTTTGCCATTTTGGAAAAGTAGTTCAAAAGAAGCAGACCTGAATTCTGAACAGTAGTAGCATGCTAAATCTATGTAAATGTGTTTGGCCTCGCCTTTAATTAATCCCCCAAAATGTTGCAAATCCGTAATCCTATCTTCGCAATCCGATTTGGAAGTATTAAATTTCTGAACCGTCCAGCGAGGTGCGGTGGATCCGGGTTTTTACGGCAGGGTGTGCTTTCTGGAAAAGCGCAACGGCTTCGGTTAGGGATAGCATTTTAAGACCGTCGGAGTGCAGGCTAAGGCTCAGCTTGTCCACAGCGTTTCTTTGAAGATTAAAGAAAGCCTTTACTTCCCTTGTTGTATCCCTTGCGCCCAACATGCGGCCGCTCTGGAGCAGAGCTCTGAGTCGCTTCTGAGGCTGCTCAGGCCTCTAAGAGAACCGTGGGCCCTTCCGCAGAGGCCAGATCTGAGACCTGGGCACCGAGGTCCCCCAGCAGATGGTGGCCTCCAAGGTGGTGTGCCAAGCCCTGAACAGCCTCAGGGACCCTGAAGGGCCAGATTAAAAAACTGGAGGGCCCTGTTGCCTTCTGAGGAGGGGGAAGGTGGTCACTCTTCTGTTTAAACCAGGCAGCTCTGCCTGCTTCAGGGGAAGCTGGAGTGCGGGCCGCGCTGGCACGCAGAACCAGGGACAGAGAGAAAGTGGGTTTCAGCCTTTTGGGTGGCTATGTAGCCCACACCCTTACTCACCTCATTTCTGCCTGTTCCCCACAGGGCTCTCCCTACGACCACACTCCCGGTATGGCGGGTTCCTTGGGATATCACCCTTACGCCGCACCTCTGGGCTCCTATCCTTACGGGGACCCCGCGTACCGGAAGAACGCCACTCGGGACGCTACAGCCACCCTCAAGGCGTGGCTCAACGAGCACCGCAAGAACCCCTACCCCACCAAGGGCGAGAAGATCATGCTGGCCATCATCACCAAGATGACCCTCACCCAGGTGTCCACCTGGTTCGCCAACGCGCGCCGGCGTCTCAAGAAGGAGAACAAGATGACGTGGACGCCAAGGAACCGCAGCGAGGACGAGGAGGAGGAGGAGAACATTGATCTGGAGAAGAACGACGAGGATGAGCCACAGAAGCCCGAGGACAAGGGCGACCTCGAGGGCCCCGAAGCAGGTTGGTGGATGCGGGAAAGGGTGTGTTGAGCGGGACTCGAAAGGCAAAGGGGGCCTGGAGGGGGCGCGCACGGGTCCCTGCCTCTGCTGGCAGGAACCCGGGCCGGGCCGCGTGGCCTCCACGCCTCTGACAGCCTGGGTTTCGTCCTCAGGAGGAGCAGAGCAGAAGGCGACTGCGGGCTGCGAACGGCTGCAGGGGCCGCTCAGCCCCGCGGGCAAAGAGACGGAAGGCAGCCTCAGCGACTCGGATTTTAAGGAGTCGCCCTCCGAAGGCCGCCACGATGAGCTGCCCAGGCCCCCGCGCGCGGGCGAGCCTTCCCCAGCTGGGCCCGCAACCGCGCGTCTGGCGGAGGACGCGGGTCCTCACTACCCCGCGGGTGCGCCGGCTCCCGGCCCGCACCCGTCCGCGGGAGAGCTGCCCCCAGGCTCGGGCGGATCCTCGGTCATCCACTCGCCACCGCCACCTCCCCCACCGCCTCCGGCCGTGCTAGCCAAGCCCAAACTGTGGTCTCTGGCAGAGATAGCAACATCCTCGGACAAGGTCAAGGACGGGGGCGGAGGGAGCGAGGGCTCTCCGTGCCCACCATGCCCTGGGCCCATGGGCGGGCAAACCCTTGGAGGCAGCCGCGCGTCTCCTGCCCCGGCGCCCGCACGCTCACCCTCGGCGCAGTGTCCCTTTCCGGGCGGGACCGTACTGTCCCGGCCTCTCTATTACACGGCGCCATTCTATCCGGGCTACACGAACTATGGCTCCTTCGGACATCTTCACGGCCACCCGGGGCCAGGGCCAGGCCCTACAGCGGGTCCTGGCTCTCATTTCAATGGATTAAACCAGACGGTGTTGAATCGTGCGGACGTTTTGGCTAAAGACCCGAAAATGTTGCGGAGCCAGTCTCAGCTAGACCTGTGCAAAGACTCCCCCTATGAATTGAAGAAAGGTATGTCCGACATTTAACTCTGGTATGGTATCTCCGGACTTTCCTAATTTATTAAAACCATGGCCTTGGCAGTTATTTTTCCATCACCAAGAAAGAGAATGAGAAAAATAATAATAAACTACCCCTTATTCAGAAGTTTATAGTTTATGGGGATGGATGGCATAAAAATGTATACATCTCCACACTCGAAAAAAAAAATGTTTTAGCCAACTGAAAAGAAAAAAAAAACTTAAGAGGATTTGTATTAAATCTTATTCTGTATATTTAATGTAGCATTTTTGTATTTAAATTGATAATTCAGTATCTTTGAAGTAAATTATGAAATCAAGACACCTGTACAGGCATTTAATGTTTTTTGTAATATAAATATATACATTTGTGTTCCCCCAAACTGTTTCATAGTTTAAAAATACAAGTTTAATTTAATTTTTTACACCTATTGATTTTTTCTGGGTATGAGCTAAAGTATTATTACAGAAAGGAAACAGGTTATACGCTTAGATTTAAAAAGTAAGAGAAACTGCAGTGGTCTTTGTAAAATGCAAAATATTTAATTAAAGGAGATTTTAACATAACTAGAGCCATTCATTACTTCTCAGAAACCTCAATAAATTGTCAATTGCCTTGGTCAAAAGGTGCCACTGTAACTTTTTTCAAAGTGGGAATGAAAGGTGGAGTCACGGACAGTGTGTTGGGGCAGGGGACAGGACGGTAATTTGATCACAAACCCGGAAGGAGCGGCCCAGTCTGGGACCGAGGATTTGGATCATCCTTTCCGTGTGCTTGAGGGGGCGATTGGACCCTGGAGGAACAAGAAGAGACCCAAGTGTGTGACCCAAGTGTGTTCCAGAAGGGAAAGAAAGATGACAAACCAAGGCAGAGTCGCGCACCACCCAAGAGCCATCGCTTAACCTAATTACTTCCAATCAGTGTCGTGTTTTATGCAAAGCAATCAGCTGGTGAACTTTGCTAATGAGTTCGATTTTATGCCGGATTTAGCCCTTATTACTATTTCAAAGGTGCTGTTAGCTAATGCGGGCAAGGAGCGTTAGGGGATGCCAAGTGGGAAGGCTTCCCCAAGGCAGCATCTCCTCTACCCCTTCAAAAGTGGGCATTGATCTCTTCTTTGGATTTGATTAAATCAGTGACTGTTCTATCTGCGACCGTGAGGGTGGCCTGCGGCCTTGTGGATGGAGGCGCAGCCTCCTAGCAGGGACCGCAAACCCGCAACGCGACGGTTCCCCCCTTTCACAGGTAGGTGTCACACTTGTCCTGAATTTCGAGCCTGTATTTTTTTTTTTCCAGAGTCGGAGATCTGAGAGTGGGCAGAAGGGGGTGGGAGGTGGAGGGAGCATCCTAGTCGCTAGGGGCAGTGAAAGGAGTCCCCAGTGGGAGTCGGAGGCCCCTCCCCCATGGGCCCCGTTTTGGATAAGTGGCTTCAAAAGCTCCAGGCCATTTGCGTAGATAAAGAGGCCATTGTGGACTTGATGAGGCTTGTCGTCGCTTTAGCGCTTTTCCCAGCTTCGATTGCTACAAAAGTGTTTTTGAGGGTTTATTTTTTTTTTTCTTTCTCGTTTTAGTCCGCTTTATTTCAGCTCAGTGCAAACGTGAGATACATCTCGGTACTAAATGACCAAGGGACAGTACCCAGCGCCAGCGCCACCACCCACCAACCCCTAGGTTCAGGCTTAGTTACCCCGTTGGCATCTCCATTTTGCACCTGAGATACGGAGTCGCCGTCCCTTTTACTTCATGGGAAATTTTCCCTGGTAATGGAGGGGGGGGGGGTGCGGTACAGAAAAACAATTACAGCGAGGGGAATTGATTTGACTGACTGTATGTAGGGACAGAACTGTTTGCACACAATGGTAGCATAATTAGGCCAAAGCAGAATGTACATATTTGCATTTCTCTTCCTTACTTTTGCCCTACTCGGGTTTTAAGCACACCCCAAACACACACCGCGCCTGTTGCTTTTAAACCTGCAACAGGATTCATTTCGCTTATTCGAATTGAAACGCGTTTAAAAGCTGTGTTAGCCAGAGGCTTTAAGGGTTTTTTTTTTTTTTTTTGGTTTTGTTTGTTTGTTTGTTTGTTGTTTTTAAATCTGAGTTTAACTTAGAAAATTCTCACAGGGAAAATGGTTCTAAAGCTGGTAGTGTGAACGATTAAATATACATGAAACGATCGTATTTTATTTTGTCTCTTTAATTATAAATGATTTTTAAAAAACAATTGCATTCCAGAGATGACTTGCCCTGCCCCCCTTTCCCCTTCGCGCCCCCTCTCCCCAGCCTAGTTCACAATCGGCTCCCCACCCCCCCACCCCCCACCCCTCGTGTTTACGCAGCCCCAGGAGCCATCTTCTTTTCTGAAAAGTTTGAAGAATAAGCAGTCCGTTTTTCTTAAGGGAAAGTTTAGAGACCACATCAACGCGGCGGGGTTTTGGAAGCACTGGTCCTAACTCTGCCCAACGATTTTTAAAAAGAAAATTACAGGCCTCCTTGTGTTCCTGGGGAATATGCAAATGACGTGGCGCTGCATGCCCCGGGTCTGCGGCAGAGGGCTGGGGCTACAGCCGCATGCCCTCCGGGCTGCCTGGGAACGCGAGCAGCGCCCGCCGCAGAGTGCGCGCCCTTTCTCCGCATGCAGGGGCTGCAGGCTCCGGGCTAGGCAATGCTAGCCCAGGGCCTGGACAGCTGTTCTCCTGAGTCTCTGTCCCCTGCGTGCATCTCTCCTGAGCCTGGCATCTGAAGTCCGCGGTTTTCTTTGCGTATCTCAACTACTGCGCACACTCCCACAGAAGTCCGAGGTTTTCTTTCTTGCAGAACTAGCTTTCGGTGGCCAGTGGTTTTTCTGGTTGCTAGAGATTTTCTAATTTGGAGGTAGCCTGCTGGACAGGTCCGAGCTTGGGACGTGTAGAAAATAACACCTATGTTTAATCCCAGAAGTAGTTGTGTCCCATGTCCCCGAAGAACCTCCATTTTGATTCTCGTCTGGGGCAGTTTAGGGGACGATGTATCTTGGATGCACGAGGTGCTTCTTGTCATTGATGGGGTCGGGGGGATTTTGTTCGAAGACTTGGATCTGGGAAGGAAAGACGCGCGAGAGACAGAGCCTAAAATATCTCTAAACTACCTCGAAGCTGAGTTGTACTGGTGTCAACCACCTGCGCCCAGCTAGTCCAGTTTTGGGGAGACCCCTCCCCCCTTCAGAAACCCTACGTTGGCACTTGAGGACTAAAAGGAGCCGAATCCCAGCGGGTCCTAGAACTTCTCCTTGTGGGTCTCTATGGTCTGTCTCCTGAGGCTGAGTTCCATCCCTTAACCCCTTGTGCCGGCCAAATCAGTTTAAGGGATTTATTTAGTAGTCAAAGAAGAAATAGCCCGGTGGTATCTCGAGGCATGCCAGGGCCTTGAGAGGTGGCAAGGGGGGCGCTGCTCCCAGATGTCGGATACTAGGACCTAGAAAAAGTGGTTTTCCAGCTCGAGTGAAGAGCCTCTGCGAGGACTGCTACCCTGTAAACACCTTCGGAGCATTCATTGCCCTTTTCTACCCAAATCTTGGGGCTCAAAAGATTGGGGTGGTCCTGCGTGTAGTTTGGGTCCAAACCAGGTCTCCCACCTCACCTATCCTCCCCCAACCCCGCGCGCAAGTAGCAGGTAACCTGGAGAAAGCTAGGAGCAGGTAACTTCAAAGCACCCAAAGTGAAAGGAACAGAATTGAACTTCCAAGAGGAGCCCCGGGGCCTGCAGGTTAGGAAGGGCGCCGCCTACTGGTCCCCGGAGCCAAGGGGTTCGCAGCAAGAAGGAGCCGAGCCAAAGCGTCCCAGGCCCTCCTTCACCACCCGGCCACGGCTCTGCACTTCAGCAGGGTGACCGACCTCAAGCTCCTTCCACTAGCCATGCTGCCTAAGCTCTGGACTCCGCGACCTAGTTAGCACCGGGAAATTGGGTACAGGCCTTGACTAAATTAGCTTTAACTCTAGTCCCAGCTAGCTCACTCGCTGTTTCAAAAGTCAGGCAGCAGACAATTGAGAAGTGTGGGCAACCAAGAAGCCTTCAGGTTCGGGGCTTGAGTAGCCTGCAGAAGGTGGGCTTCGCGCAAGTGGTCCGATTCGTTTCAGGGGGTACCCCATGTCTGCTTCCTTGTGCGATCGCGTGCCAGGAATCCCACAACGTCCTGTTTAATGTGTGGTTTGTCATTCGGGAGGAGCCTACCAGGCCACTAACACCGGTTTGGCCCCGTGTGGACATTACAAAATAAGGGAATGCGAATTTCCCTTTGCCTTTACTTCTGACTCTCTGGTTTCAACAGTACCTTTAATGGCAAAGCTTGCCGAGCTCCCGCAGCTAGCGCAGTAAGGCGCAGAAGTGCTAAGGGGTGGACAAGGAGGAGGCAGGGCGTGCCCTCGGACTGCCTCAGAGCCTCTCTTGCCTCTCAGCCATCGAAGGCGGACAGCTGACCCCAAGGGGACCTTACCGACCTCCCCTTTCACTTGCCAAAGCTTTGGCACGATTCCTAGGCCGGCCCTGAATGTCTACCTCTGTGACCAGGTTAGACCCGCTCTCCTTTTCGTTTTCGCTATAAATACAAACCTGGGCCATGGACAGTGGGCAGGCCGGGATTGTGGCCTAACAAGAGAAGTCCCCTGGGGTAGGTCTACAACTCCACCCAGCCTGCTCCACAGGGCTCCCCGTGAGTCTTTCCCTTCTCTTGGGCTGCAGTCCCCAATCCTGGGTTCCCCAAAGCCGCTCGCCCGCCCGGCGGCGCTGATTTCTGACGCCGAACGAGCCCAGCGCGCCCAGACGTCACTTTCCCAGTGAAATCTGCTTTTATTTGCTCCGAGCAAACCCCAGGCTCTCAGCGCTCCCGCCTGATGGATGCAAATGTAAATGTGCACTTATTTAATTGGATCAGGCCCCAAGATAAAAGAGATAAACGGCTCCCCGTTTGCTAACTTATTTTCTGAGGCATGCAGCGCCGCGTGGAGGGGAAGCTAATGAAGGCGCGCCGAGGCGCTCAGCTCTGCAACTCTTCCGCAGCCCTGGTGTACAGAAAGGCCTGCGCCACCTCGTCGCCCTCCTCTATCCAGGCCCTCCAAGCCTGGTGGGGTTCCCTGGGGACTCTTTGGGCGGCTGGAAAGATGAGAAGGCCCGGGGCTGCTGTCTCTCTGGCAAATTCGGGTCGCATCGTTCTACACCTCTTTTCTCACCCACCCCCTGTGCTAAGCACATTAGATGGAAAATTCCCCCACCCCAGACACCTCTTTCTCCTCAGGTGGAGGGTTCAGAGAGAAAGATGCCTGGCTGTGGATGCGAGTGAGTGGAAAGCGGATCGTCTCTCTGGCCTTCAGAGTCAGGAGGAACGGTCCTCAACACGGAAGAAATCCCCTTTTCTGTTCCCCCACAGGGCCTTCTTTTGGAGCCCGAGGTTGCTTTCAGAATCGTCTGGAATCCCTGGATTAACTCTTCCTCTCCTCCAAATACTGTACACACTTCACACGACACAGTAATTTCTATGTGACTCGCAGACCAGAGAAACTATTCCAAAGGAAAGGACTGTCTGGCGCCTTTTCTCCTTGAGACAGTAGTTTAGACCTTTAGAAGCAGCGGATCCTCGTGGGCCTCAAGGTTGCTTCTAAATTTGAGGTTCCGCTTTCCTGGAAAAAGTTTCTCTTCTGTTCAGATATATGGTCGTTGATGAAGCAGCCTGAAAATAATGAGTGTAAAGGAGAGGAGAGGGGGGCTCTTGGATGGAGGTGCTCTCCCAATAGACCCAGCTCCCAGAAACTGGGCTGGACCGGAGAGCTGGAGTTCCTCGAGGGGCTGGGCTGGGCAGCACCGGTGTCTGTCGC
Source organism: Apodemus sylvaticus (assembly GCF_947179515.1). Lineage (NCBI taxonomy): Eukaryota > Metazoa > Chordata > Mammalia > Rodentia > Muridae > Apodemus > Apodemus sylvaticus. The sequence continues at coordinate 38,033,313 of NC_067492.1, read as the reverse complement.
TGCCACGCTGGGTCTCTGCGAGCTGATGGATAGGCTTGTCACGAAAGCTGTGCGCGCGGAGCATTTACCTCGCTAAACTGAAATTACTGTCTTTTCAGGGGCTAATTTGTGTAACTCCCATGGAGGGGCCTGGAGGGGGTTTGATGAGGCATAAAATGATGATTAATGAATTTATTGGCCGCTGCTCATCAAACAAGGGCTCAGAGCTTGCTTACACACCCGGAGCCTGGCGGCGGCGCTCAATTCAGCTGGGATTCAGCCTCGGGGCTCCAATGCCTACAAGGTTTCCCCCTACGAGGCCAGCTTTGGATACTTTGCTTCCCTTGAACCCAGGATGCTTCCTGTGGGCGGTCATGGACCCCAGATTCAGAAATGGGCATGGGATCCCCGGGGTGGGGGCGGGGTGGAGGTGGGTTCTGGAAGAGGAGAGCAGCTTCTAGCTGCCCGCCATCGCCCCCTGCAGGCAGTATGTTCAAGGCTGGGGCAGGGCTGGGGCTGATGTAGGAAGAATCCTCTGGGACTGCCAGGTGACTGTGAAGCCTGAGATGGCTTTTGGAGCGTTGAGCATGAACTCTATTCCTGATATATCATAGCTACTGGGTGGGCAGAGGCGGCCTAGCGCTGTCCTCCTAAAGTGCTCTTGGACAGTCTCAATAACCAGTCTGAACTTGATGTCCTCATCTGTGAAAAGAGACTGAAATCCCTCATTCCCACCACCATCGGGAGGGGGGGAGGGATTCGACACATGGAGGCCTTCAGGATAGCTTTTAGGGTAGTACTCTCTCCCTATCTCTGGTCTGGGGCGAAGGCCAAGAGGAGGGATACCGTGTGTGACACTCCTCTTCATTTCCCCTGGTCAGTAGCCCCAGCTGGAGCCTGAGGAGGAGCTGTGGGAAGCCTAGAAAGGCAGTCACACCCACCGGTGATCTGCTGGGCTGACAGGAAAGTAAGCTGACAGGAGCTGCTTCTGAGTCTTTCACTGCAGCCCTCGGTGGCTCCAGGAAATCTCTGCACCCTTGGCCAGGCAACCCTTCGTCTCTAGGCACCTGTCTTTTGGAATACAGTTACTAGGACCTTTGGGCTACTTACTCCCTTTGGTCTCAATTAAGAATCCGTAGCCTCTAAGGCGTCTACGTTTACCTTGGAGTCTTTGCGCAGAATTCAACACGCTCACTGCCTGCCTTCCTTGTACCTATTCACACCATCTGTCCCAGACTTCCAAAAGAAAATCCACCCTTGCTTCCAAGACACCCACCTTGTTGCAAGAGAAGGCAGGAAAGACCTCGGCATTGAGCCCTCCAGGGTATTCTCACAGTGGTCTTCTTGTTAGCGCAGATTTACATCAACCCTCTGTCCTTCCTCTGCCTACTGCTTGCTGAGTATCTAGGATGGGCTAATAATGCCGTTGCAGGAGCAAATCAGAACCTTCTTGCTTCTTCACTTCAGAGGCCTAGACAATAGCTCAACACGTAAGCCATGAAGACTCCACACTATATTTGTGTGATGAGGGTTATAGGGCAAATAGAGAGGGTAAGAAGTGGGTTCTTTTAGTGGAGGCAACTCAGCAAACTCCCCTGGGATATGACCATGTGAGAGGCCCCCCTGCCCCATCCCTTAGGAAGATGCTAGGGAGCCTGGCCTAAATTTGGAAATTTGGAGGAAGGAAGAGTTCTAAGCACCAGGAATAGAAAATGTAAACTTTCTGAGGTGGGGGCAGATTTCATGGAGATGTTTGGGGGACAAGGCCAGGGCTCAAGCCAAGAGCAATTTACATAGGGCCTTGTAGGTCTAGGAGTTTTAAACAAGAGTTTAAAACGTGTAGGTTTAGTGTTCTTGATAAAAGACAGGTGATGTGGAGGGTTGTGGGTATCCGACTCATATTTATAAGCATCCTGGTTTTATGCACTGAGCTTCTGGTGTGTGTGTGTGTATGTGTGTGTTAGTATAAGCAGGAGCAGGTTAGGAGACCAGTATAGAGAATCCTGAGGGAGGAATACACCTTGGACAAGCTAGCTCTACCACTAGCTAGAGTCAAGGAGAAAGCACAGTCTTCTCAGATAGAAGAAATCCAGATATTCTTTGATATGACATCCAAGCTGGTGGCTCTCAAGGATGTGATGGGATGCCAATGCCAGAATTCTTAAGTGCTCAGGGTAAGATGCCTGTGTCTATGGTTGATTCCAAAGTGGATGCTTTCTCTCCCAAAGCCACAGATGATCCCAGGCTGTGATCAGATTTCCCCTTTTGTTTACCACCCCCACTCACCCCCAGCCCCAGGAGAGCATCTGAAGTTAGGGAAAAGACAATGACATGTCCTAGCTCCGGGAGTCATAGGCAGAGGCATAGCCCCCATGCAGGTCTCCTAACTCCGCCGTGTCCAAGCTAAGTTCTCCAGTATATCTGTATTTTAACAGAGAACTCTCCGAAACAAAATGCCCTAACAGAGAGGAATGAATTCATAATGCCGGAATCGCAGACACTGTGACAGGCTGTCAAGGGAGATATTTTTAGGCTGGGCCTGGAAACATCTTAGCCTTCCTCAAATGCTGCTGGCGGAGGGAGGGCTGCTTCCTCAACACTTCGTGTGTGAAGTACAGATGAGGGGGAGCCAGAACGCACCGTGTGTGTGTGTGTGTGTGTGTGTCTCAGAGACTCGACAACAAGGAGGGACAGAGGCCCTTTCCCTGCCAGGTCCTTGTCTGTCCTGGATAATTGCTATCTGACAGGATATGCTCATTTCTCCAGTCTGAAGTGACTTCTGTCTGCCTACAATTTTCTCTCATAGCAGAAGGCAAGAATTAATATTCCTTTGTCCATCTTCTTACAGAGTGGATCCCACCAAACAAAGGTTTGAGCTGGGGCAAACTGTGAGTCGCCAGTCTTTTGGGCATTTGTTTTACATATCTTATTTTGACACCTCAGCTTTACTGCTTTTATTCATTGCCTTTCTTGACTTCTGTGCTATATACATAATACATATATATATATGTTTATATACACATATATACATATATACATATATATGTATACACACGCACATATAGTCGTCGGCTTGGGGATTTGTTTTATTCTGTAAATTATCAGTTCTTTGTTCCCACAGGAACCTGTAGGCCCTTAGGAACAATGTCTTGACATCTTTCAGGCAGATTCAGGCATCTCTTGGCTCTAGATTCTAAATACCTTCATGGTTCCAGAATGTTCCAAACACCTTCTCAGCTAACAGGGTTTGACATCAGACCCATTCCCTCTGCTCTTTCAAAGACTTTTCTTTTTTTAGATCCAAACCGCAAGAGTTTTTGTTGTTGCCGTTTGTTTTTGTTTGCCCTGTGTTTGTATCGAATAAATCCAGACCCCGGTGGTGACGAGGCTCTTCCCAAATTCTCGTGTGTGTGGCAACAGACACTGGCAGCTGAGGACCAATTTATGGGTCCCACGGGTTGACTCACGGCAGCTTGGAGAAAAGGGCTCATTTGAATAACTCCCACCTCTCTGCTCCTATGAAGAGTGCGGCAGACAATTCATAAGCTTGCTTTATGTTGGTGGATAGAGTTACTTTCCCGTTTACATCCCTTCTTCCTTTCTGTCAAGGGTTTCTGCAAGCTTCACGGTCTGCAGAGACAGAGTCCACCAGGGAGGGGAAAGGCAGGACACCAAGAGCAGGCCACTGCCTGCTCACCCCAGGGAAGATCAGGAAGCAGAGTAGGAAGGGTGCTGATGCTAAGTCCAGGAGGAAGGGTGCTGATGCTAAGTCCACTGTCGAGTCCCTTTTATTTGTTCTTTCCCATCCTCTTTTCTTCATTTTGGCAAAGGTCCATGTTACAGGGCCATCTGAGAAGGTTCTGCAGGGTTCGAGGATAGCCTTTGCTTGACCCAAATCTTCTCAAAGCCAGCTCCAGTTCTACCTCCATCTTTTTAGATCAGGGCTGCTCACTGGTGGGATTATATACTCCACTGGTTCAAATTTTGTACCATGTACTAATTTTGAGGGCACTGTTATGGGTACTCTGATAGGTGCACCTGACAATGGCAGAAAGGGATGCAGGTGAACTTGCTCCCTCCCTGCCAGGGTCTTTCAGGGTCTCTGCAAATTCCTGTCCTTCTGCTTTGAATGCTGTCCTTGAAGTTACATAGTTATCTTTTGGGAATCATCTTATGATATGTGGAGCGCCTGTTATTGATGTTGTATGTATGTGTGTGTACTTGTATGTGTGTGTATGTGTTTGTGTGTGCATCTGTGTATCTCTCTCTCTTGAGTGTGTCTGTGTGTGCGTCTGTGTGTGTTTCTATGTCTGTCTGTCTTGCTGAGTTGTGTATGTTTGTAAGGGTGGTTTTTATGCATCTATGTCTGTGTGTCTGTGTACATGTATTTATGTGTGCATCTATGTGTGTTGTGCATGTATGTTGTGCATGTTGTGCTTGTGTGTGTGTCTATGTGCAGTGCCCAGGGCTTTTCAGATTCTAGGCAAGTGCCCTATCCCCGAGCTTCTCTTCCAGCTTGAGACAAGGATGTCCCTGTCACCCAGGCTGACCTGGAACTCCTGGGCTCAAGAGATCCTCCTGCCTCAGCCTTCTGAAGAGCTGCCACTGTAGCAGCCCACCAGGCATAGTGTCACCACGCTTTGGGAAAGAGTACCAGCTTCTTTGACAGATGTGGAAACTGAGGACCTGAGACATGAAGCTTCTTATTAACATCTCACAGCCCATGGGCAGCAGAGCTAGGACAGCTGCCTGTCCTCCTGACCCGCTTTCTGTCCTCCCGACCCGCTCTCTGTCCTCCCGACCCGCTCTCTGTCCTCCCGACCCGCTCTCTGTCCTCCTGACCCGCTCTCTGTCCTCCTGACCTGTTGCCTCCATTTCTTGCCAGCTCCCTGAGAGATTTTCTCCTTCATTTTCTTTTCCTTCCTTCCTTCCCTCCTTGTTTTCTCTTCCTTCCTTCCTTCCTTCCTTCCTTCCTTCTTTTTTCCTTTCTTCCCTTCCCTTCCCTCCTTCCCTTCCTTCCCTCCCTCCCTCCCTGCCTCCCTCCCTCTCTGTCTCGTTTTCTTTTTCTTTCTTTCTTTCTTTCTTTCTTTCTTTCTTTCTTTCTTTCTTTCTTTCTTTCTTTCTTTCTTTCTTTCTTTCTTTCTTTCTCTCTCTCTCTCTCTCTCTCTCTCTCTCTCTCTCTCTCTTTCTGTTCTTCTTCCTTCATTTCTTCCCTTCTTTGTCTTTCTTTCCCCCCTCTCTCTGTGACTCTTTTGTTCACAATACTCCGTGCACCATTTGCATTCCTATAGCCCATGGAGCAGAAGGGGCTTCGCATCCCCTGGAACTGGAGTTACAGTTGTGAGCCACATGGAAGTACACAGGTTGGACCTGGGTCCTCTGGAAGAGCAGCCTTCACTCTTAATCACTGAGCCATCTCTCCAGCCCCCGGGGGGGGGGGGACTACTTTCTTAATGATATTCTGTACTCCAAACCCATTCCAGAATAAGCTTCTGGGGATCCAGGACTGGACAGAAGGACACTGGACAGAAGATGGCCTGCTCAGGAGGAGCTTGAGTCCCTCCTATTCTTTTAGTCTGTGATGTCACTTCATTTTGGTGTCTGGAACTATCCTTTAGAGGTGAAAGGCCTTGGCCTATTTTGCCTGTTACAACAGAGGGAGGGTGGAGGGGCAGATAGAAGCTAGATCTTCATCTCAGAGAGAAAAACGTGTGGACTGGTGGGGTTGGTGGTTCTGAGGACCCCAGGATGGACCCGAATGAGCGGTTGCCATCTCCTCCCAAGAGGGTTTGCCTGCAAGCGTCCTCCTGCTCCTGTACTTCCCTCTCACAAGCAGGGCTTCCATGTCCTCCTCCCTGCAGCCACACAGGAGTGACACAGGGACCCTGATCAGTGTTCCTAAGTGAAGGCCATTGGGCTCCAAACTTGTCATCACTTAAGTCAATCCTTTCTCCTCTCTCTTTTTTTCCTCCCTGCATGGGTAACCGGGTTCCATTCCCCAGCCTGTAAGGAAGTCATGCCTTCCAATGGTGTTACTTCATGACTGATTAAGCAGGCAGAACCTTCTTACTCTAAGCCACACACTCAACTCCTGAGCATCCTTCTTTTGCGTAAGCAACCACATGCAACTCTAAAATGTCCCCAAATAAGCCACCCCCTCCCAATCACAGCATCTTCTACATCCTCACTCAGCCTCCAATGGACACAGAGATATTCCCTCATACTGTCTTCAAATTGTCTCTCAAGTCCTCAGTATCCTCTCAAGGGACTTGTGTCAATGTCCTTCCCGCTACACTCTAGTCTGAGCCTTGGTGTCTGGCAGGGACAAAACCATGTTTCTTGCTGTGGTCTCCTTGCCAAGTGGCCATTGCAGCACCAGGGCAGAGCCTGGAGCTTGCCTTGCTGGGTACTCAGCACAGATCGATGGAAATAAAGTCAAATCTGCTGATGTCAGGCCAGTGTGTTCAAAGAATGTGGTCCTGGACTCAGAATGCACTCCGGACTCAGACTAATACACCTTCAAGCCCTGGCAACTGACCTCTGTTGTTTGAAACACAATAATGATTGGTAAAATGACCAAAGGTGGAGACAGAAAGGCCCTGAACCAGGACCTATGAGACAGGAAGAACCACAAAACCTTTTTGTCCACCTGGTCCTTCTTCTCCACATAGACCACTCATTCACCAGCTGTGGGGCGAGTCCCTCTGCCCTTCTGGGCATCAGTAACACAGCTGTTGGCCGGGATAATGACTACCCAACAGGGATGGCTTCCTAGGGTGACAAAATGGCTGAGACTGTCCCAGATCGTGTAGTCTACTCTCCCCGCCTTGTCGTTTGCCAGTTCAAGTCTCTTTTTGCTGACCTACCATGTTTAAGATGTCTTGAGTTTAAAGAAAAAAATTGAGGAATGTGTTTTAAGACATACTCCTTACAACATGATTTCATTACTTAAACTGCCTGCTGACTCATCCGCCCTTGGTAACCGATTCTTTCTTTACCAATAACTTTAATTACATCAATCTCTCATGCCTCAAACAGCTGAATAATGAAAACTCCCAGAGGTGACAGCATGGACTCATGTCACACAAGCAAGGACTTGTGGCTGCAGAACTGCCTTTTCTTTCCCTTTCTAAGAGCACTCAGAACTTCAAACAGAAGGCATATGTTTAGTTTTTAAGATTTACTACCTGTCAGTCTGCCTCCCTATCTATCTGTCACTAGCAATCTTCAGAGTGGGAGGAAACGACTATCTATAACTTCTTGAATTCTGTCAAATCTTTTCATCTTCTGACATTTCTAAGTCATGAGTCCCAAGTCTGCCCCCAGGGTTAAACACACTGTACACAAGAGTTCCAACACTCATTTCTTTTACTGAAAGCTGCTAATTGCACCGTTCAAGAGTAAAGATGTTACCTAAACAATTATCTTGTTAGGAGTAATAATAGCTACCTTATTAAGCACTTCATATGTGCCAATTATTGCAGCAAAGGATGGCAGCGGGGCCTCAGCAAACCCCATTGCTGGTATCATCCCCATTTTACAGATGAAGAAATGAAGGCTCCACTGAAGGTTTTATTTGAAAGATGCCTAGCAAGGGGAAGAGTCTGGAAATTGTTTGCTGTTAATTTCTGCGTGGAGACAGATCCAAGAAAGGGTGGCAGGCCCCTTTAAATTTGAGGACTTAAGGATAGGCTGGCTGTTTTCCTGGCTCTCTGCCCCAAAGAGAATAGAATAAGGAACTTACTAAGCTTAAAATCTTGCCTGCTTCTGAAAGCAGACAGTGATTATCAGTGGGAGGAGCGAGGCGTGCAAGGGGTTGGGTGTCTTACAGAGCCCTACTCCAGAGTGCACTCTCTTTCTGTCTTCTCCCAGCCCGGGACCTCCCATCCCAGACTGTGGCATTACCCTCCCTATTATTCTCTGTCAGCAGGCCATCCTTACATCTTTCTCACATTCTTACCTTATTAGTCAGGAGGCAAGGAGTTATAGTAGAGCATAGGGCATCAGAGTGACAGAAACCACACTTTAAAGGCCTCAGCGGTTGCTGCTGTCATTTGAGGTCCTTTATTCATTTGACCACGTGTTCGACATAGGCCCAAGTCTCCAGGCTTCTCCTGGTACCCTTGTGTTGGGATTGGGTTGCTTAAATGCTCATTTTCCTCCAGGCTGGTTCCTCAGCCTCAAACCATGGGCTGAAACAAACACATCATTTGTTGTTTCTGTCAGGTAGTTTGTTAACAGCCACAGGGAAGGAAACTAATACAACCTTGGGTGTCCCTACACTCAGTGCTCCGTTTTTCTACAGAATGAGACACAGTCATAGCGTTAAAGACGCTTTCTATTTCAGTGACAGGCTCTTGATGTTGAAGGCCAGGCTAGCCTAGGACTCCTGATCCTCCTGTCTCAGGCTCCTGAATGCTGGAAGCATAGGTTCACCCCTCCCCATTCCCCCACCCCCACCCCTGGCTTAGGGAGGACACATAGGGCTGCTGTGAGAATTCAAGGTGATCATCAGAGACATTTTCATAGGCCTCTCAAGTGGAGGGCCCAGGCCTCACCTGAGAGAGAACTTACCAGGAACTCACACTTGCCCCACCCCCTGCATTAGTTCCCCCAACAATGGTCTCTCACTCCCTTTTTTCTAAGGGATTCCTCATTTTGTTTGAGGGTGACAGCCCCAGAGAATAAATCACTTATACCAGAGCTAGTTATAAGAATTGCATGCCTCCCTGTAAAAGGCTGGCTTTGCCAGTTTTCCTTGTAGCTCAGAGGCTGTGGAACCCCTTTTGGAGAGGTGCATTGAAGAACTGCCTTCTGCATCTCTGCACCTTAGGCTGTTAAAATGGGGAGGTGGTGCAGAGCCAGAAGCAGAAGTTCCTCTTTTTCTGTTTCAAAGATATTTTAGGTTCACATGTAAGGATAATTTCCCGGCCTCAGTCGTTTAATGACCCTCTATAGCCCCAGGAGATGGGTTCCTGATAGGCGCATAATGAGTGACATGCCGTTGGTCCTACTGAAAGGAAGTATATCGCTCAGACTGCTACTCTGGCTTTTTACAGGCAGCTTCTGAAACATGTCTACAGAACAATACATAGAAAGCCACCAGGTCAGAGCAGTGGATACAGGGCATTTTATTTGTTTGGCGTTCTTAAGAATCACAAAACAAAACAAAACAGACAAAACCACCACCACCAACAACAACAAAAACAGTAAATAGATTCCATCTTAGGTCCTGAATTTCTCCCTGGATTCAGTTCGTATACTTTGGATGCTCTTAATTCAGTTTCTGGTCCAGGGCAAGACTAGTAGCTGAGGCAGAGCCAAGACTCCTTTCTTTGAGTACAGAGACTGGCCCTGGGGAAATCCAGGCCTACAATACGGTTATGAAAATGGGAGAGTCATAGAAGCTTCCATAGCTTTCATCCCACTGTACCCCACTGACATTGAATGCTGGGACTGTGACGGTCGAGAATGAAGGGCCAATGGAAGACAACACAGCTGAAACCTGGAAGGAGACCAGATCTGAGAGGCTTTGACTCCACGCATTAAGATTTGCCTGCCCGAAATCTGCCGGGGCTACCACCAGACTTCTGGTTGAGGGAGTCAGTATTTCTGTTCATTTACGTAGCCCAAGTTTCGAGTCCCAGTCCCAGAATGCTAGGGGTCATCAGAGAAATAGATATGCAGGCTTTTCCCAGGCACTCTGGTTGTCCTCCCAAGTGGCTCCATGAGTCAGGAAGTGAGAAGTGTCGCTTCCGATGACAGACATGGCTCCATTTACCCGTCATGCTGTTCCTGGTGCCAATAACTCCAGACAGAAGATATCGGACTGAGGTCTTGCTTAACTTTAATGGATGAATACCACGAGGGAGAAGCCAACATTTGTTTGAAGTCATTGAGACGCTGGGTCATTTGTTACAGCATCAAACCTTGTCCTGTCCTTAGAGACATACTCAAGGTTCTGGTTTTATTCCTCCCTCCTCCTGCCTCTTGTCTTTTGCATCTTTCTCGTCCTTATCCCCTCCCCTCCCCCTCCCCACCCCTCTTCTTCTCCCTTCCTTCCTTCCCTTGCTTCCTTGCTCTGGCCGTTATAATCACGTCTTAACTTCTTTCTGTCAACAGATCATTAAAAGTCTTCTGTGATTGCTCATCCCCTGCCTTCCCAGCAATATCCAGGCAGACATTGGCAGGAGCTAGCCAGCCTGCCCCGGCAAAGTTGTACCCTTGGCATCCTCACTGGTGCCAATCAATTACAGCTGTCAGTCATTCCTTCTCGCCAGTACTAGTCCCAGCAGGCCGACTTCCCAATCATATTACGAGACTCACAGGGTTCCAAGTTCGGGAATAAAAACCCTCTTCAGAAATTCCTATTCGTTATCTTATATATATATAAACTCCGCAAGATTCTGAAGTCTGTGGCGTGGTATTAATAGCACGTTGTTCTTCTAAGACAAAGATACCAGCAATGGAAAGAACCTCAGCTTTAGCTGTTAATGAGCCAGTTCTGGAGCTGATGAACTCCCAAAGCCAGTGGTCTACAGATCTGTACCTCTTACTGTATCTGAGAGCCTGGCTCACAGTTCTGGAAAAAGACTAAGTGCCCTTGAAAACAAAAAATATAAAGATAAATCGTCGCTGAAGCTTTGTAAGCACTCTATAGGACATTGGTAAGTATGGGGGTCTCAAAGCACATCCTCGTGATGGGAACCGCGTGACGGGAGCTGCCGGGACTGTCACCACCACCACAGCACCAGCTAATTGTTACCATATAGGAATGTGGACATAATGCTGCCAGCCTGGTCCCCCTAACCCCATCCTGAAGGGAAACTTGGAATCTAGATACATTTCCAATGGTATTGCATGTTCCCTAAAACACTATGAAGTTCTAGCTTAATTGTAATGGTTTGAGTACGATCTGCCCCCTTCCTCAAGAGGCTGATCTATTAAAGATTGGTCCTGGGCTAGTGGTTCCATTTAGAGGGGTGGTAGAAACTGTACGGGACCCTCTTGAAAGGAGGACACTGCAGAGCAGGTCCCTGGACCGTTCTTCCCCTTTTCCTTGTGCACTTTGTGCTTCTGGTTCACGGCAGTGGAGAAGTCACATAGTTGTCAGTCCCATAGCCTCACTGCCATGATGTTCTGCTAAACACACAGGGACCAGACCAGGCATCATGGACTGAAACTCTCCACAACGTCAAGCCAAAAGAAGTCTTTCTTCACACAGGGATTTCATCCTGGGGATAAGCAAGGCAACGGATATGGTCACAGCTACAGAAAAACACTTAACAGCACATAACACACAGGTGCTTTTGTCTCCTCCCGGCCTGGACCAACCATCTTCATTCTACCGATTAGGAAAGCAAGTTCAAAAGGACCCAAAGTCACCCTTTTGAGACTTGAACTTCTAGTCAGTAGCTGTGTCCTCACAGCTACAGTAGGTGACATATAGGCTAAGTGTGTGGGAAGGAATCACACATCCATTTCTATGATATAGGCTAGCAGCAGGAATGGGCTGCAACCTTTTTCATAGTTTCTTCACTGGGATCCTGTGACTGGGTGGTGAGAAGGGATGGAGCCTGAGGATACAGCTCCGTGGGAGAGCTCTCATCCATCACGTGCGACCCTGAGTCCAATCTCTAGCATGAAAAGAGGAGAGAGAGCTGACAGGGTGAGAGGAAGGGAGAGCAGGAGAAACAGAGACAGACAGACACACACAGAGAGAAAGACAAAGAGAAGAAGGAGAAGGGAGAGAGAGAGGGAGAGGGAGGAGGAGCAGGAGGGGAGAGGAGGGAGAGAAGGAGAAGAAGAAGAAGAAGAAGAAGAAGAAGAAGAAGAAGAAGAAGAAGAAGAAGAAGAAGAAGAAGAAGAAGAAAAGATGTAAAGTGATGGTGTTCTATCTCCCAGCCAGCACCCCCACACACACAAGTCCTGCCATTTTAGAAACCACCAAGGTAAAAGAAAACAAAACAAACAAACAAACAAAACAAAAGAACAAAACCAAACAGACCACAAGATGGGACACGTCTGCCTCTCTCATTCATCACCTGAAGATGACTGCTCTCGTCAGGAGCTCCATTTCTGCTTGACATCAAAGACAGACAAGCTTCCACTGTGGTCGGAGCTGTTATATGGACAGGTTCCTCATTGTCCTTAGCGCAACTAGCACCATCTTAACCAATACGAACAGGAGTGCAGTACAGGAGGCAGGAGGAGTTTGTCTTCACCTGGATTTGGTGGGTCTTGGCTGAGGACACGGCTCTGGGTTTGGTTTCCAGGATGGAGTGAGGCGACCCCGAGTGTCACCATGGCTTGCACCCCACCCCACCTGATGCTTGGCTTTCAAGGCGGGGCTTGTTCATTCTTCAGCTGAGGTGAGGACCCCATCATTCTGCCCCTGGAGAGAGGCAAGAGACAGAGCAAAGTGCTTGGCCTGTGGAGGCCACACACCCTCCTCCAAGATGGGAGTCAACATGTTTGGGAACATCAAAGGCAGTTCAATATCTTTAGCATAAGGAGATTAACATTTACAAAGGGTTGCCCTTCAGCCTATTCCTGGGAATTGGCAGATATAGCCAGAAGGGACAATTAACTTCACCCCTCTGCCTTGGGGTCTTATGGCATTTTCTATTAGAGTCTCTCTCTCTCTCTCTCTCTCTCTCTCTCTCTCTCTCTCTCTCTCTCTCTCTCTCTCTCTCTCTCTCTCTCTCTCATTCTCTTTTGGCCCTCACTGCTTAGTCCTGGCTGACTTGGAAATGGTAGTCCTCCTGCCTCAGCTTTCTGAGTATTTTCTGGTGCCAGAGGTAATCGGGGATTGTCTTCATTTTCAGTGAGAACCTTGTACACACAGAGAGACACTGCCGTGCACTGGGCAGGGAGGGGCATCATGGGTAGAAGTCCCCCGGGGAGGAGACTGTCCTTCTCTGTACCAGGCTCTGCTACTCCGAGCAGGGAGGGAGGAAGAGAAGGTACCCAGGCTTCCTGCATCCACAGCCAGCACCCTCCTACGCCGGCCTATCAGCAAAGACACGTAGAGAAGGGTGAAGCACGGGCCTGTCTGCAGCAAGAGGCCAAGAGTTCCTTACCACATGCCAAGTCCCAGCAACAGCGGCAGTGGATAGGGACCAAAATCCCTCCCAGCTGCTGGAAACCGTAGCCTATTCAGAGATAATTGGCAATTAGTTAAACAACTCCTGTTTAGAAAGGCCTCCTCTCCACCCTCCGAGACAGCTGTGTTTAAAAGGGGGTGGGGTTTCTCCTAAATATGAAACCCTATCTTCCAGTCCATAAGCCACCATAGAAGTTGGGGAGCTGAAGAGTTAAGGGACAGAAAAACTGTCCAGAAAAAGGAAACTCTTTCTAACATCCCCCTGCTCCCCTCTCTCTTGCAAGCCATGCAGAGGTCAAGAGCAGACTCTTGAGACCTGATAACCCCAGGTGTGGGCACCTGTTTTGCCACTTATCAGTTTCAGGGACTTGGGCAGGTAACTTTGACTCTCTGAGTCTCCGTGTGGATGGGGATAAAAGCGCTATGAGGATTTGAGGAGGTATTGCATAGGGTTGGAGCGCAGTGCCCAGGAGTGTTGCCTCTTAGGGATTCAGAGCTTCCTTAAGCTCAGATACCCTATCTCGGCCCTCATCGCCCGCCCTCTATGGTTTATCTCTGGCCTACTGCTTCAGATTGGTCCTCATTCCACCCACGTTCCCTGGGCTCTAATGGCCAAGAAAAAAAAATGACGCCCTAGGCCTCAGTTTCCTAATCTGTAAAATAAGCCCCCTGAACTACAGTCTCCCTTACATGCCTATCAGTCTCTAGGTTAGGCCTTAGAAGACCCTCCTGCAGTACATTTGGTCCCAAATCCCCTCAGTTCGGACACACATCACCTCCTCTAATACAAACCCTCCAGGTCAGGCCACAATGTGGCGAGGAAAACCTCCAGGGAATAGTTTTATTTTCTGTGGTCAAGTCTCCCTAGTGTCATACAAGAAGGCAGCTCCTTTTTGGTCCAATCGGAACCATGTTTTTTAAAAATAGAAAGAGTCCTGTGTGGGGATGAGGGAGAGAAGGAAGTGGTATTTAAGATGGATTCCCAGATTCTTTCATTGTCAGTAGACCTAATCCTATACCCACTGTGGGACATTGCCTGGGATGGATACCTGCTGCCCCCTGCAGGCAGGGCAGCCAATAGAGGTGTCTAAACTCTTCTTTTACTTTGATTGAATGACTTGTTGAAGCAAAGTAGGTGACTAAGCCTCACTACCTTGTTCTCTTCCTACCCTCTGCACCAGCTCTACACCACCCTCTCCCTTCTCTTTTTTTTAATTGATGGGGGTTTGCTGTTGTGTTACTGTAATGTTAACCTACCTTATGTTAGAGTTAGCAATTATCATCGTTCAAAGTCATCTTGATCTCCCTTGCTAGGTTGATATCCTAGAAGACCGAACTCCTATTGATCTGTAAAGCCCAAATGGCCGGGTCCAAAATCCGGGTATTTCACGCATGTGAATGACCCTCTCAAGAGCCTCGAATGAGTGACTAGTGGGAAGAGTGAGCGACAAGTGTTGCCTGTTTAGTGGCTACCACATACCAGGCAGGAGAGCAAGTTCTTTCTAGATCTTAGTTCATGTATGACATGAGTGAGAGAGGGTGAGTAGTCCCTTGTGCTTTGGCTCCAGCTCAAACCTGGTGATGTTTCCTTTCTAGGAGATGGGGAACGCTGATATATATTACCAGCGCCGAGTCCTGGATACCTTGAGGGTCAATGCAGACCAGGCCTTGTCTCAGCAAAGGTCACACGGGGATGATTGTCAGAGCTGGGGATTGTTCTAAGAGCTGCCCCAGCTCTTGTTGGAACCCTGAGACCTGCAAGTATAGGTTACCCTAGCATCGAGCTGAGCGGGCAGCTGGGTTTCTCCCAAGAACAATGGGAACACCTGCCTGCCTTATGAGGATCATTCTATGGGGTATAAGGAGAATATGTCCATCTGTCTGTCTGTCCATCTGTCCGTCCATCCATCCATTCATCCATCCATCTGTCTATCCATCCATTCATCCATCCATCTATCTATCCATCCATTCATCCATCTATTCATCCATCTATCCGTGTATCTCCTAGATTACCTTCTATTGTTGTAATAAACACCATGGCCAAAAGCTACTTGGGGGAGAAAAGGGTTTGTTCTCACTCATAGTCCACCGAGGGAAGCTGATGTAGGAATGGGAGTAATGGGGAACCTGGAGGTGGGAACTGAAGAAGAGACCATGGCAGAATGAATGCTACATACTGGCTCGCTCCATGCGGTGATTTGGATGAGATTGGCCCCTAAAGGCTCCGATAATTACATAGTTGGTTCTCAGCTGGTGGAACTGTTTAGGGGAGCATTGGGAGGGTGGAGCTTGTTGGAGGAGGTGTGTCACTTGGGGTGGTCTTTGAGTTTCAATAGACTCTCAATATTCCCAGCATGCTCTCTGCTTCCTACTTGCCAATCCAGATGTGATTTCCCAGCTGTCACTGTGGTCTTTACTCACAAAATGGACCGCAAATTTTGGGAGCCATAAGCCCAAATTAAGCACTTTCTTTTGTAAGTTAATTTGATCATGGCGTCTTAGCACAGAAATAGACAAGTAACTAAGACACTCCCCATGGCTTGCTCAGCTGGCTTTATACAACCCAGGATCACATGTCCAGGGGTGGCACTGCCCATAGTGGTCTCGCCCCTTCCACATCAAGAAAATGCCCCACAAACTTGCCTACAGGTCAGTCTAATGGGGGTATTTTCTCAATTGAAGTTTCCGTTTTCTAGATACCTCTAGTTTGTGTCTAGTTTATAACAAAACTAAGCACTGCAATTTATCTGTTTGTTTGTTTGTTTATTGTACACAAAGAAGCCAGAGGTTGATCCTAGGTGTCTTCGTATATCACAATCCACTCCAACACCTTTAATTGATTGATTGATTGATTGATTGATTGATTGATTTGTGTGTGTGTGTGTGTGTGTGTGTGTGTGTATACACACCCCCAGCTACTCTGTGCGAACGGTCATCTAAGGAAACCTTGCAGAAGTCAGTTCTCTCCATCCTCCACGAGGGTTTCAGAGATCAAACCCAGGTCATGGGTTTGGTGGCAAGCACCGTCACTGCTGAGCTATCTCGCCTGCCCTCTCCACCTTTTGCCCTGAGACAAGATCTCTCGATGAATCCAGAGCTCAAAGATCGGCTAGTCTGGCTTGCAGTAAGCCTGTTCCTATCCTTCCAGCACTGGAATTACAGGTACCCGCACCATGGGTGCTGGGAGCTGGACTTGGCTTGCCCTGCTTGTACAGTGAGCACGTTCTCCTCCGAGCCCTTCCCTCAGCCATCAATAGGACTTTTAAGACAGTAGCTTGAACAGTTTCTCCAGCTGGTTTCATGGACATATAGAATTTCAAAGAACTTCCTGGGACATTGTCTATTCTACTTTATATGGTGGTAGTGGGTATCGAACCAAGAAACTCACGAATTCTGGTACTTACCAGAATTCTACTACCAAGTCACATATTCTATCCCAGGCCTCATCATCTGCTTCCATCTTGAAAATGCCTCCATTTTTCCCCATGTCCTCTCCCGTCTCCCTCAGGAAGTAAAATGTGTATCACCTAAAACATTTCACAGAGGAGTAGACTGAGGTCACAGTGCAAGGCAGAGACAATACTTGGGGTCACTGGTCCAGATATTTCTTTATTTCAGTGCCTTTTGCAGGGAAAACAAACCAACCACTGACTACCAGTTTGATGCCCACAGAGAGGAGGTACCACTGCGTGTGGAGACAGGGTGACAGGAGGCCAGTACAGTGGAGAGGTCTGACTAGACAGGGGGCGGGGAGGATCCTGAGAAGTTTGGCAGAAGGAAAAGTGACAACTGAGAAGGGTGTCAAGACCCGGGGACAGATTTTTTCAGAGCGTCTGAGAACAGAAGGAGCACCTTGAGAGGCCTGGGCCCAGCATCCTCACCTCCAGCTACTCCTCACCTCCAGCTTCTCAACCTGGTACAACTATTCTCAGGTCTCTGACTTCAGTGGGGTCGTCTGTAAGTAGGGACTGAGCTTGTCTGACCCAGTAAGATTGTCAGGAGTATCCCTGAGATGACCACACTGGGATACACAGATCAGCCACTTAGATACATTTATGGGAAGGAAACTGCTTGTCTTGTCACACAGTGCACAAGGGACACACAGGCACTGTCTGCCTTGTAGGCCTCAGCTATATTTTGCTTTCTTATAGGCTCCAGAGTTCCTGTCATTTGAAAACCTCACTCACAGGAGGTATTCTGTGGACTCCGGACCGAGGTAACCTAACTACGTGGCAAGCCAAGACTGTCCTTGTCACCCACAGCAAATCTCAGCCAAGTGCCTGATAACCTTGGGGCCTCAGAGGAGACCTAGCAGGAGACAATCTCGTTGTTGCTTTGCGTCTCCTTTTTTAGCACCTAAGCTGAGGGTGGGTTCTGATGAACACTTACCCCAAGGAGAAGCCACTGAGATCACAGGCCACAGCTTAGTGCCCTCAGCCCCAGCCCATTGCTCCTAGATATCTCTCTTGGACATTCACAGTTGGTGTCTTTGGCCCCATCCCAAGCCTACCGGCCCCAGATCCACCCTTTTCTGTGGCCCAATGGCAGCTCCCTGCCTCTGAGGCCAAGAAAAGCCAACCATCTTCGAGCCATCAACAAACGCAATAGAAATTAGAGACGGAAGGAGAGAGAGTCAGATGCATAATTTATGGCATGGTGGTGTGTGAGTGACAGGCAGCTGCAGGAGGCCTCTACACCTTATCGATCCTTTCAAAAACCCGAGAAAGGGCCGTGCTGGGGGCCAGGGCAGGCTTGGAAGGGGCAGGTGGGGGCAAGGCCATTAAGGACATGGTGCGACCAGGCCAGCTGCCCGGGTGGGTGGGGGGGCTCGGGCAGGTGGGGCATACAGACACACGCCTCCGATCGATGACACGATGTCAAAACATAAAATGCATGCTTTGGCTCTTAAGCCAAATGTGCGTAAGATTTTTAAAAGCATTGATTCAGGACGGATCAATGGAAATCCTGGCATATTTTTCTTTTGCCCTGTGCAAAAAGGGAGTTGATCACACTTCTTAGCAGAGTGCCCTGCAGGGGCAGCCAGGGTAAGTGCTCTGTGAGGGTGCACTCCCCTCTGCCTGGAGAGACGGCCAGGAGCCTGCCTCCAGCCTTCCTGTCCAGGTGGAGGTCACCGGCTAGGAGCAGAGGCTCCCTGGTTTATTTATGTCGATAGTCGCATACAATGCCTTCAGGGTGCACTTGTGGGCATCCAAGGACAATGACACTGTGTCCAATTCTTAAGCCAGTCCTGACAGCTCTGTCTTCAAAGTATATTCAGGATGCCACAGTCTCCAGTCCCACTCTACTATTTCTGTTACGTTGTCCATTCTCGCTTGCTCTTTCTGATCCCTCACTTCTGCCTCCTCCAGGGCTCTTGGCCTGGTCTTTATATCTATCTATGGTCACATAGGGATCTCACACTGGCCCTCGGGGGAGCTCTCATCTCAGCCTGAGTAATCTGTCCTGCCTTGTCTGCCTACACACGCTCTGCCCTGCCCCTCCTCTCCACATCCCGTATCTGCTTGCTCACAGGATGTCTCCTTCATGGTGCTGGCCCCCCAGGTGTTCAGCCTGGTAACCAATGCCCCTGTGCCCTGGATGGCCTTAGAGCATCCTCTTCTTCCCATCCTTACTGTTGTTTAAAGTGTGGCTGTGAGATTGTCGTTTGCCATCTGCAGTTTTCTGTAGAATGGGGTCCCACCAGGGCAGAGACTCATTTGCCTTCTTCACTGACATCTTTACAGAAGTTAGAATAGGTGGCTAAGGAGATAACTCAGTGAAGTGTTGATTTTTCAAAATCAAGGATTTGAATTCAATCCCCCAGAATCCATATGAAAGGAATGAAGGAAGGAAGGAAGGAAGGAAGGAAGGAAGGAAGGAAGGCAGGAAGGAATGAATGGATGAAGGAAGGAAGGAAGGAAGGAAGGAAGGAAGGAAGGAAGGAAGAAAAGACCAAGGCATGGTAGTTTACACCTGTAATTCATCTGGGGACGTAGAGATGGGTAGATCCCTGGGGTTTACTGTCAACCAGTCTAGACTCCTTGGCAGTTTGCAAGTCAATAACAGACTGCCTCAAAAAATAAACGAAAATGGACTCTTATGCATGGAAGAATATGGTTATCTCCTGTCCTACACCCCCCAGCCCCCCACACTATAATGGAAGTACATGTACAGCAGGTCTTTTTTCAAGGAAGGAGAGAACTAGGAAAGAGGCAAAGAGAGAGGGCTAGAGGAAGGAGGCCACACCCAAGCAGGGTGAGCATCACACAGTGAAGGCTCCCACAGTGCGCTAGCTCTCAAATACAGAAGGCAAAGAAAGTCTGCAGAACATCTCTTCTGGGGGTTCGTCCTGAGAGCTTCGAAGCAAGCTCCTCAGCCACGAAGGGAAGCTGCTCTTTCTTGAGAGGGGGCATACATCTTTCTGTCTGGTTCTCACAAACCCTCCCTTGCCTCACTCCCACCCACAGCTGATAGGGTGTGGCCAGGCTGAATCCAGGGCACATAGAGGATACAGGTGTAAGGCTAAGGCTTTGCCTGACATTCTGAGAGTCCTTGGCTCTTCATCATCACAATTTTGTGATGTTTGCTCTCTTGTATGTGCGGGTGCATGTATGTGTACATGTATGTATGCACGTGTAAGTTAGATTGTAACCTGTTGCTACTTCTCCCATGTCCTCCTTGTATTGCATGCTGGGTTTTACTGTTGTCTCTCTTAAGTCTTTACCTGAGTTGGATGGTCACACACTAAGATAGAGGTTGTGGGGGAGAAGGGGAGGGGAAGGGTGAAGAAGAGGGAAGAGGAGGGAGGGACGGAGGGAGGGAGAGAGAGCAAGCGAGCACATGCCTGGCCCTGTTTCCCTCCCCAAACCTCTGCTGGCCCCATCCTAGAGAGCAGAGGGCCTAGAATCATCTTATTTAGCCAGAGCTCAAAAAGACAATTATTTAATTATTTTCCTAAGTACTATTTTTAAGAAGCCAGTCTTATTCCATTTGCTCCTCATAGAACCGCTCAGTCACCAGCTGGGCAGAGGCATGCTGAGATGGGCAGGGCCCGCAAAGCTGACCCTGTCTGTATCCCAAAGCTGACAGTGGGATCAGCACTGATCCCATAGCAAGGTACCCACTTTCTACACAATCAACATCTGAGATCGGGCACCATGGAGTGTGCCCTAATGAAAACCCCTACCACACAACTTCAACCCAGGGTAAAGGGTGGGGCTGGGAGGAAGGGAAAGCATCTTCTCCCAAGTTCTCAGTGTCCAGGTAGCACCAGCAAACATTCAGCATCCTGTGTTGTTCAGGGTCCCAAAGGCCCATGTTTCTACAGCTACCCTCCTTCACACTAGAATCATTGTACCTCCTTCCTTTGTTGGGTGCTCTGGAAGTCTAGAGAAGACCCTTGGCCAGCAGAGAGGCAGCAAAACCCAAGGAACCTGGAGCAGACTATATTTGCCATTACCCTATGTCTAGCCAAATAACCTTTCTGATTCAGGCTTCCTCTTCTGTACCTGGACGAGGAGCAATAGTCCTTTCATGTGCTTATACACGTGTTACCATATATGACACACCGTGGACCATTCAAGGTACATTTGTCTGCTCTTTCACATCCCCAGTCTTGGGTTACACACCTCTACCACAGCAAGCCTGTCAGGCCAGGCGCTGGACACAAGTCTCCTAAGGGTCACTTCAGGTTGTCAGGGTACAGAGTGGGGGGTCACAGGGACAAAACCCAGAGAATAAAGGGTAGAAAGGGAAGCAGGGCTCCAGCCAGAAGCAGATGCCTGTGGGCCATCAGTATATCTACTTGCGTGTCACCTCTGTGGGGTTCTCTGGGTCTGGGTGTTCTGCTCCTTGGAGGTCCTTTGAAAATAACCACATACACATGGTCTTCCTTGCTGAGCTTCTAGTTTTCTGTCATCAGTGTGAGTCACACGTGTGTCTGTCTATTGGCTCAGATAGCAAGATGGGTCCCATAAGACCACTGAGTACACAGAACCTGTGGCCACACCCATTTCAGTTTTTGACCTTCCCTTTGAGAAGTAAAGGTGAACTACACTTCCCATAATCCTTTATTGACTGACTGTCGCGTGGGTCCAGCCAATGAGAGCTCCCGGTGAGAAGCTGGGGGCAGAAAGACTAGAGAAACCAGTATCATTCTGGCTCTGGTTATTGTGAGTGGTAGGTCTGGAAGAATTTGTGTCTGCCCTGGACCTCCTGTCAATCCCAGGTGAGGCAGGCTGTAACCTGCCTCTGCCTGCGGCCTCGGTCACAGCTAAGCACTCGGTAGCACTCTTCTTCCTTGGGTCCCTGCAGCCCTGGCCTGCCTCACCTTCTCATTTCATTATCAGTTCTTGTAGCAAAATTAGTTTGGCTTCCTCAGCTGAGTGCACCAGTGTGAGATTCCTTTCCCCGGATACTGACCCAAGTAGACGCAGGCTCAGGCCGACCTGCTCAGTGCCCACCATTGTGGCCCAGCAGGGGCAGGTACCTGAGTTCAGCATGGCCCCGCCTTCTCTTGGTTTAGGGAGAGCAAAGGGTCTGGATTTTCATAGCATATCTGCTTTTACACAGTAGCAATGGATTTGGATTTTAATAGGGTATTCTGAGGGTGGCGGAACACTTTGCCTTGTCTGCAAATCTGCGTCAGTTGCCAGTTGACTCCTCTCCTGCTGTTTCTTAGGCTACTACTTCCCAAGGATGGAAGTAGGACTGAGCAGATGCTGTGGCCGCTCTGGTGACTGGCAAAGAGCAAGTGGGCTTCTCTTCATTGTTATCGTTCCTTGAGTGCTAACCAGTTGACTAAGGCTGCTCACTCCCCATGATGATAGATGGACAAGCTAGTGTTTCTTTTTTTCCACTCCCGTTGAGTTGATGGGTCTTCTAATTGTTTAGCATTTTATTTTAAAATCGGAGTCTAAGCCAGAACTATGATCCAGCTCTCCAGCCCAGAATGCATCTATTCTGGCCTCGGGACTTGAATTTATTCCAGTAATAGGTTAGAGGTTTGGCCTCCCTTTGGAGGATCATTCCAGGCTAGGCAGTCTGTGGTTTAGGAACTGCTATCTGATGACATCTGTCCATCCAGGGAGTATTTATCAGCTATACAGGGTGGTTGGTGCTGGACAGAGTCATCAGTGAAACTCACCAAGACTGTCCTATTCTCATGGCAAAAAGAAGCAGGTAAATACATGTTATGGTTTTAGGTGTCTGTAAGGGTTATAGAAAAAGTAGATACTGGGCTGGAGAGATGGCTCAGTGGCTAAGAGCACTGACTGTTCTTCCGAAGGTCCTGAGTTCAAGTCCCAACAACCACATGGTGGCTCACAACCATCTGTAACAAGATCTGACTCCCTCTTGTGGAGTGTCTGAAGACAGCTACAGTGTACTTACATATAATAAATAAGTAAATCTTTTTTTAAAAAAAGAAAGAAAAGTAGATACATAGGATAAAGGGCAAGGGGATACTCCTTATTGGCTGTTCTGGGAGAGCCTTGTGAGAATGACATCTAAATTTACATTTACCTGTTATAGTTGTGCAGGAAGAATGTTCTAGAATGTTCCAGATTGAAGGTCAACAAGTGCCTGCCGAGGGAAGGATCCACAAAGAGGAGGTTAGAACATATAAATCCAAGGCACAGGATAATGACAGGAGACAGAGCCCGTGTGTGCAGCAGAACTGGTTCTTCCAAAGCTTCATGTAAAAAGACATGGAAAGGATTTGAGGTTTGATTCTGAGGGGATGGGAAGCCATTTCTGACCAAGAAGGTCCTTTGCCTGTCACTCAGCCGTGGCTATTTCTGGGATGAGGTGCTCACAGAGACCAGAAGCAGGTAACCTCCTCAGATTTGCTCTTCTACCAGGATGATATCAAATTTGAAGGCTGCTTCTGCCTGCCTCCAGCCACTGTTGACTGGAGGGCTCTATGGTGGTTTAGACACAGGAGCTTGGTGGGATGGTGCACAGTGCTCTGGACATTTCATTCCATCCTTTTCAGGTTCTGTGTTTCAGGGCTGGAGGTGGGGAAGAGTTTGGTAGCAAGCAGTTCTCTCTGCTGCTTAGGGGTTGGCTAAACTGAGATTATCCTTTGTGTCCAACTGGTAGACCTTGAACACATTGCTTACCTTCCCCAGAGGTTTCCCATCTCTCAAAGAGTAAACAGAGCACCCTCCTATAACTGAGAATGTTCAGTAAGATGATGTGTAGAAGGACTTGGATCTGGGGCTCAATGCAGCATACATAAATATTTTTCCTATCTCAATAAGGGAAAGGCTGTCTGAGTACAGACTCTGGAAGAGAGAGGTGAGGGTTGTCTCAGCTTAGTGCTTGATCACAGAATTGCTGTTAGAAGCTGCTTTCTCTACCCAGGACTTCCAGGGTGAGCTCAGAGTCTCACTGAGGCAACCAACAGGGGCGTTATATACTATTTTCTCTTGGACTCTAAGCTAAACCAGCCACTCCACTGGACGCATGGAGTTTGTCTTAAACCTCAGAAAAAAATTCTCAGTCCTGAGTCTCATTTGGCCCAGATGCACAGCTTTTGCATCTAGGTAGACAAGTAAGGCCTCTGGAACCGAGTTGGAAGGAAAACAAGTGATGGCGGTCATTGCTTAGAAGATAGTTTCAACCAAGCTAATATTGTGTTTATTCCACATGAATCTCAACTGTCAGGAAACAGTGCATTCCCAGCATAGTATGCTACAACTTCTGCACTGCCATTTGAGACAGAGCTCTTCATTTCAGAGACAAAGACAGTGGGTTGGCAATGTCAGCCAGAACATTTAGGGTTCTACCACAATTGAGTGTCTGGCTTCTACTTTTCCCCCTCCAGTGTTGTCACTAAGTCCTTCCCTCTTGTCAAAGTCACCCAAACTCGCCCTCATGAAGAACCCTCTGCAGGGCCCCTGACTGATGTCTACCCCCGCCTTCTCCAATTGACTTCCCACAGACAAGTCAGACAGGTCTTTAAACGAGATGGAGATACCATCAAACACTGTGTGCGCATAGCAGTATCCTGGATGCTAGAGATCCAGCATCATATGCTGGCTGCTGGCTACTCTGGCTGCCTGTTGCTAGAAGGCTGAAATTCTAAATGCCTGTCTGCAGTGTGACTCAGCAACTTACTATGTACAAAGCCCCAGGTTCAATACCCTGCACCCTAGATCCCCTCAAAAGGGTGGGACTCACCTCAAAGTGTAATGGGAGAATGAAAAAATGTGTTCTATCAGAGAGAGAGAAAGAGAGAGAGAGAGAGAGAGAGAGAGAGAGAGAGAGAGAGAGAGAGAGAGAGAGAGAGAGAGGCAATAAAGACAGTGTTCTCTACTTGGTCTGCAACTGGACGTCCATGCAGTTAATCATCCACCCTTGGGTGGTTTGGAGCATGAAAGGGGTGCTGCCAATTGTCACCCCTAGCTTGGTGTAGTGATACACACAAAATCCCAGCACTCAAGGGCCTGAGATAGGAGGATACCAAATTTTAGGCCATCAGAGCTATAGTACAAGAATCTGTCCCTTGAGAAAACAAAGAAACTCCAAACAACTAAGCAAATAAGCAAACAACTCCAAACAACCAAAGAATCAAAATGAAAATAAAAAATAATAAAAGAAAAAAGAATCCCATCTGGATACCAAGTGTGAGCTGAGAAGGCATTTTAGCCCCTGCCTGTCCTGCCTGTAAGCCCCCTTAGGATCTGTCCCTACTTGCCTGTCTTGTCTAACTTAAACTCTTTACAGTTTCCACTGTCACTTCCTATGACCCCAAAGGTCCAGGCTTAGCACTGTAAGTGCTCCAAGTTTCTTCTTACTTTGAGGTCCTTCCTATCACCCGACAGGTGACATTTTTCTAGGGTGGGGACAGCTAGGGTGCTCCAACCACAGGCAGGGTCTGCTTTCTGGACTCCATGGTGCTTCAGTTTGCTCCAGTGTGTTCTCACTCTGGGTCTCCAGACTGGCGGGATTCCTTGGAGTCTCAGCTGAAATGTCACATCGTCATGGAGACAGATCTTACTCTCATGTCTGGGGAGGGTCTCTCGTCCATGGTTATTTCTCTCCCACCTCTTGGCACCATGCATAGTATCGAGTTAATAGAACGATTACTATGTAGGAATACTCTCTTTCAGCAGGTTGTAAGTTCTCTGAAGTTGGAGGCTATGGGTTCTTTGTTTGTTTGGTTTGGTTTTTGTTTGTGTTTCATGATGTACCTCCAGTATCCAACAGAGTGCCTGGGATATGGCAAACACTCATGAATCCACTAAATACTGATTGACGGGGTGGGTGTATGGGTTTATGGGTAAGTGGAAGGAGGGCTGTGTGGGTAGATGGGTGGATGCTTGGGTACATGAGTAGATGGATGAGTGGATGATTGAGCTGAGACACAAACCTAGACTGACTCAAAAGGTCACGCTTTTCCCCACTCTCCTATTCTGAGCCTGCCAGCCTGCTAGTAAAGTAGATTATATCCGGGCAAGAGCCCCCCAGAATAAGGAGGTCAAAGCCAAGATCAGTGGGAAAAAAAGATCAGAAGAAGCAAGAGATCCAGATGTGCAAATTTCCTTCAGTGAAGCAGATGTGACCCCAGGAATCCGTGCTAGGTGGAACCATCCTATCTGATTGCTTGTTTCCATTAAAGGAATTGTAGCAGGTGCAAAAGTGGGAGATTATCCTCAGAATTAAGATATGAAAAGGATGTTAGATCACTAAACTCCAATTAGGGAAATTAAACTGTGCACACTCCCCTCCCAACATCATATTGGGAGCTTGCATTAGCTCTGGGCTCCAATTCTAATAAAATTAGAGAATAACACCTTAATTGAATTGTGCTTAAAAGGATCATGCTGACAAATGTGATTGTATCTGGCTGGGATGTACACTTTCTCTAGCAATCATTAAATCCAGTGCGGTGTCAGTCCTGGGATCCTGACGGGTTTCTGAGACAATCTGCGGACTGTGCTGAATCTTGGAATCTAATCAATTTCGAACCGCCTCATTAGGGCTGGCTGCTAACGGGGACTTAAAAATCAAAGCGAATGACTACACATCATGGCTGACTAGCTAATCATATCGATGCAACATAGCTGGACTGTGTTGCAGCAATTCATTTCCTCTTTAAGAAGCCATTGTCACCTGTAGTGTAAGGATTCAGATTCGTGAGTCTGAGGCAGATATTTCCAATGTCTAGGATTTTCTGTGGCAGAGGGCCACCCCACCTAATAGGGTGAGTAAATCCAGTTCTTTGACCCCTCCCAACACTCTACCCATCCCCTGAGCTCACTGCTATGTTTTGAGTTCAAGATTGGGCTGCATAAATGACGAGACAGAGTTCAGAGATGAGAAGCATGCTTCCTAAGACCACACAGTGAGTGAATGACAAAGTCAGAATTTAACCTTTTCTTTAAACAATTTAAATTAGTATATATTAGTTATATGTAATAATGACTCTCCTTATAATATCTTCATGCATTTAATATTCACTCCCATTTCCCTTTCTTGTGCCCCTCTCTTGAAGATCAAATTTAATCTTTTTTGATATCACATTGTTTTCTTTCTTTCCTTCCTTCCATTCTTTTTTCCTTCCTTCCTTTCCTCCTTCCTTTCTTTGTTACTCTATCCTTCCTCCTCCCTTCCTCCTTCTGCCCTCTCCTTCTTCATCTTTGACGTGGTCTGGCAGGTTGTCTTGAATTCAGTATGTATCCCAGACAAGCCATGAAATCACGGAATCCCCCTGCCTCAGCCTGCTGTGTGCTGGAATTACACAATGTGCATAGATAATATGCAATATTATCTAGTAATATTATCTAGTAATAATTGTAATAAGAATTCAAAACAATGGCTATTCTTTTGTTGACAGTCTAATTAGTTTATTTATATGTGGGGAGTAGGAATTCCTGAGTATACCTGGGTATGTACATATGTTTGTTCATGTGTAGAAATCAGGAAAAATCCTTAGGTGTCATTCCTCAGGAGCTGCCAATTTCACTTTCTATCTGTCTGTCTGTCTGTCTATCTAAAGACAAAGTCTCTCTATATAACCCTATCTGTCCTGTAGCTCATTATGTAACCAGGTTGGCCATGGACTCACAGAGATTCTCCTGCTTCTGCATCCCAAATGCTAGGATAAAAGGTGTGATCCACTATGCCTGGGATACCTACTTTACTTTCTGAAGTATATTTTTTAATGTTTAATTTTCAATTTTTTTTTACTGGTACTTGGAGCTTAGGCTAGTCTGGCTGACCAGTGACCCAGGGATCTCTGCCTCTCCAGCACCTCACTCTGGGTGCTGGAATCAAACTCTATCCTGTGCTTGCCTGGAAAGTGCTTTGGATTGGCTGTCTCTGGAGTCTCTAATTGGATTTCATGTTAATATTTTTCCTAATAATGTACATCAACACCATCATTATTACCATAATACTGAGAACCTATACTAAAATAAATCATATTAGAAATGTAACACATTTAATCCCCTCAACATCCCTAGAGGTTCTTCTGTGATTATTGTGGTAGGCCTTGACAGCTCACCACACATTTCTGAGCTTTGGGGGGACTTCTCTTCCTGTCACTTTGCAGTTGGATGAGCCAGGTGCCTAGTTCACCAATGAGTAGTAAGCAGAACGTCAGAACATTTAGTGGCTGGTCACACCTCTGTCATTGCAGCCTATCAGTCATCTACACTGGAGTCAGTGGTTGCTCTGAATATAGCACAGAGACAACCACAGCTTAGATCTGAAAACCAGTGCGTTAAAGAAAGGCTTGGGGGGGGGGTCCTGGAGACTTTAGGAGGTGGGATCTATAGAGAGGTCTCATCATGGGGAAAGCCTTCGAAGGGGATGATTGGGCCCTGGTCTCTTCTTACCCTCTGCTTCTCCTTGTTCTTTTGTAAGCTAATTCTTTCAAGTATTTCCTTACAAAAGTGTGTGTGTGTGTGTGTGTGTGTGTGTGTGTGTGTGTGTGTGTCTTGCGTGCACGTGTGTTACACACTACACACATTTGCATGTGTGTGAGCACACGTTTGGACAGTTACGATTACCTGTGTGTAGAGAACAGAGGTTGATGCCAGGTGTCTTCCTTGATCTTCCTACTTCTTAATTAATGAGGAAAGGTCTCTCCCTGAGCTTACCCCCCCCCAGGTTGGCTAATCTAGTTAACCACCTGGCCCCAGGGCATTCCTTGCATCTGCACTGCTCCTGAGTGCTGGGTTATCGGCTGACTGCCAAGCCTGCATGACTTTCATGTGGGTCTGTGGATCTGAACTCTGGCCTTCATGTTTTCTGAGGAACGTGCTTGTTGATCCAGCCATCTCCCACCCACTCTTCAGTGCCTTTGCTGGTTGTTTCACAGTGAGGGAAAGCTTGCTAACACAGAGAGTCCCTAAACTTTTCTCCAGTGGCCAGGTGGCACACACGAGCAATGAATCTGTGCTACAACTCCCGAGATGTAGAGTGTGTTTGCTATGTCATCAGAGCCTAGCTTACCCTGGCTAAGGGAGTCATCACCCCATTTTACAGATGAGGAAACAGACCCTCAGGTGGCTAAGGCACACACAGGCACTGCCAGTCAGAGTTCATTTGGTAGACATTTTACCTCAGTAGAACTCACATTGGACAATGGGTGCCAAGAACTGCCTTGCAGAGCTTTGGATCAGATATTAGTCTTGCCATTTAGCTCCTGTCTGGGCAGAGATAAGTTTTAAACAAGATTTGTTTCTTTTTCTGACACAGTGTCTTGCTACGTAGTCTAGTCTCAAACTCACCATCCTTCTGCCTCGCCTTTCAGAGCTCTGGGATTAGAACTATAGTAGTACCTTTGGATTAAGAGGCTTATAAAGGCTTGGAACTACTGGCTTCTTGAAGAAGCTCTTCTGATAGCCCCAGGGATCTACATTACCGAGCAGGTGCTTCATGAGGGTCTCAGTGCCACCAAGAGATGCTTCATCTCTGATGAAGAGATTCCAGGTCCAGTGAGGATCAGACAGGAACTACATTTTTTTTTTTTTTTGTAATAAAGATTTATCTGTCTATGGGTAAGGAAGACTGCAGTTACATTCTCTGAAGCAAGGGCTTCAGAGAATCTCTGAAGTGTGGGCAATTTCCAATTCTAAGAGCAGTTTTAAGGGTTGGGCTAGCAAGGAGGGAACTAGAGCCCCTAGACCTAGAAGGGAGTATAAGAGAAAGTTTGCAAAGATTGTATATACTTCAGGAAATGTATACCCTTCGACAGAAGTATCTGAGTCGGTTAAGACAGTAATTGTAGCTCTCCCTTGCAAAGAGAGGGCAGGATGGCAGGGCCTGCTATTACCAAGTTCTCTGAGGCACAACAGCTTGTTTACTGGAGGGATAAAAACTTAACAGCGATTGTCTGGTGGCTCCAGGGCAAAGCCTACTGCCTCACTCCCTGCTTTCTTTTTGGGCCCAAGTCTATCTATCAATTCTGGAGCTCAATTGGGGGCATTCCTTTGCCAAGATGCTCAGGGGAGCAGCTGCTAGGGGGCAGACAGCTGGCTGGGTGTCTGACACCAGCCCTAGAGAAGGAGGTGCTGTCCTGGCTGGTCTACTCGGTCAGAAGGCACTTGGGGTCCAACTGTGAGAAATCCACGTGCTGGTGTGAGAACCAGAGTTCACTTGCTGTGGGATCCTAGACTGCTCCTTCTCTTAGGCATCC
Source organism: Apodemus sylvaticus (assembly GCF_947179515.1). Taxonomy (NCBI): domain Eukaryota; kingdom Metazoa; phylum Chordata; class Mammalia; order Rodentia; family Muridae; genus Apodemus; species Apodemus sylvaticus. Next base: position 38,003,578 of record NC_067492.1, on the reverse strand, counting down.
CCTGGCTTCCCATTTTAAAATAGAAGGGTCCCATTAGGTTGGTTTTTCTCTAATTTCCTGTATTCATCCTATTCCTTTAAAGGATGTATGGTGTGTGTTTCTTGTGGATGACATGTTTTGACACAAATTAGTCTTAACATTATTTGAATGTTTATATGTATATTGCAAACAATGGTAGTGTCCTTAAAGAGAAAACACTTAAAGAGTACAAGGTTATTTACTGGCTTCACAGAGAAAAGAGAGTAACAATAGAGGATATATAATACCAAATAAAATGATAGCACTTGTTTTGCAGAGCCTGATGAGATCTTGCTGCTTATATAGATATCCATTCTCTGTAGAGCTCTGCTCCCAGGTGACACCCAGATGCTGTTAACTGACTCAAGTGAAGGAGGACATAGCTGCCAACCTTTCTTAAAATATTTCTCTATAATCTCTCTCATTTTCTCCCTTTGCTGTAAACTTTAGAAAATCTTATTACAGTGTATCTTATTGGTAGACTCAACTCATGAGATATTTTTTTCTCTAGCTGCAAGAGAGTCTGTCAAAACAAATGCTTGCCATTTCTACTTATTCTATTAGGAGGTGGACTTTATTTCATAAGATAAACATATCATAGTCACAGGAAGAAAGTTCATTCACTACTAGATGACAAACAATTGCCAAGTGTCACCTACAATGTCATGTATAAAACAGTCTCAAGATTTATACATCAAACTTAAAGAGAGTAACACACATTTGTTTTATGTTTGTAAGTACACTCTAGCTGTTTTCAGACACACTAGAAGAGAGCATTGTATCCTATTACAGATGGTTGTAAGGCAATATGTGGTTTCTAGGAATTGAATTCAGGACCTCTGGAAGAGCACTCAGTGCTCTTAATCACTAAGCCATCTCTTCAGCCTAGTAACACACAAATTTAAAAATGAGATGAATTACATTGTTCCAACAAAGTGAAGCTACTACTTTGAAGAAGTATTTCTTGCTGACTGATGAACCAATAGCGTTTTGAGTTCTGGGAACATCCCACAATACATTTTCCCGTTGGTTCTCATTTGCAACTAAGGCATCCTTTCATAGTGACACGTGTACTTTTTTTTCTTTCTCTATAACCATCAGAGATTACACTTGCATGTTGACAATAAGAACATTGTACTGAAAATATAGAATTGGATGAGATGATACCTTTTGTTCTATAATGTTTGCCTTTAGGCCTAGAAGATTCCAAGAACAGTTATGAATATGAGAACCATCATCTTCCAAATACTCCATGATGTAAAGGATTCTCTCAGTGTTCCTCTTCAAGATGGATCCCATCTAATATGGTGATGTTTCAAACTCTATTTTGCCTTCAGGATTCCACGGACAAAGAGTTGGGTTTTCTTGTCTCCTTACAGTCGGACACACTGTTGTAACATGCCTGGATAAAAGAGTATGTCAGTTCTGGGTAGACGCATTTCAGAGTTCGTCCTGATTATCCATGTTTCTTCACTCTGTCATGATGACAAATGAAAGATCAGGCCTCTCTCGGTTTCTGGGAATGAGATGTCACAGAGCAGAGCCCCTGCCAATGTGCAATAAGATGAAGGTAGAATAACATGGATGTCAATAAATCTCTTATTCTGAACTCCTGAGATGTTGAAGCTGTTTGTTAGACAGCATGACATCATCTGTCCTGATCGATATGCTTAGTGAGGTAGTGTCTTAGCTTTCTATCACTGTGATAAACACCATGACCAATAACAACCTGCAGAAGAAACAGATTCATTTCCACTTCCACATCACAGTCCTTCATCCAAGGAAGTCAGCCCAAAACTCCAGGGAGGAACATGGAGGCAGGAACATAAGTATGACTTCTTCCTCATGGCTTTCTCAGCTTTCATTCTTACAGCATCCAGGACCATCAGCCCAGGAGTGGCACTGCTTATAGTGAACTGGGCCCTTCCATCAAAGGCCAATTTGGTGGGGCACTTTCTCATTGGAGGCTCCCTTTTCCAGAGTGTTTCTGTCTTATGTCAGGTTGACATTAAATTAACCATTACAGGGAGGGATTATAATCACTGTTGCTTTCTCTCTGTAACAGAAAGAATTCTAGCACAGAAATTCTGAGTGCCTTCTTCAAAATAAGACATCTAGGACCCTTCAGACGTACAATTCAGCCAAGCTCTTCCAAACTTCCTGTTTCCCAATAGTTCCCAGAGCAGACAGAGTTGTGGTCTTGAAAACCATGAGCCTAGTAAACCTTCATTCTTGTAGTTGATTTTATTGGGTATTTTGGCACAGCAATAGAAACATGACTAACATGGTTGGTGGATGACACTCTATGTCAAGAAAAATTGTGAAAGTCTTTGAAACAGGCAGCAAATAGCTTTGGTAGGTGTCTTGTCTAGCCCATCTTTCTGGCTTATTTTCATATTTTCTGGTGTTTGAACTGTTTTACAACCCTCCAGAAAGTCATAAAAGACACAATAATCCAATAGTTCTCGTCCATATCAACCTAAATACTTTTGTTGATTGGAATTCAGTTGAGTAGCTAATTGATTATTAATCTGTTTGTGAATTCTTTTCTGCTATCTTAATTAAGCTTGTATATTTGTGTCCTTTGAGTTTTTCTTATTTTGAGCAGACAATAGCATCTTATTGGGTCCCTCATTAAGTAAAAGGCTCAACAACATCTATCTTTATTTTCTTTTGTATCACTGTACTTTGAACACAAGGCTATGGGCACACTAGGTAAGCAATGTGCCACTGTTCTCTGAACAAAACCTTTGACACAAATTTATCTTATATTTGTATGTAGATCATGATTTTATCATTTGTAAGTACTTTAAAATCATTTATCAATTCAGTTCCCAAAGGGAAAAGAAAAGCATGAACTGTGTTTCATACTCTCCTGCCTCATAAACACCTCACACCCATTGAGCTCAGACGTGTTGGATCCTGAGACTGTGTTCTTGTCCGTTCTGTCTCATTACACATCCAGCCACTTCTTGAGGCAAATGAGAGTATTAACAGGCACACACTAACATATTTTCCACTTGAAACATGATGCAACTTAGATGAACTGAATGTCTTACAGATAAGTCTGAGCTCGGTGCTTGATCTCTGGGTCCCTGTATTTCTAGGACATTCTTAATTTTTTTTAAATATTTATTTATTCTATTTTTCATATGTGTGTGTCTGTATGCATGTGTTTATGAGAAGGTGTTTTCAGAGATCAGAAGATGGTGTAGAATTTCCTAGAGTTGGAGTTACAGGCCATTGTGAACTACCCATACTTGGGAACTGAACTCTGGTCCTCTGCATGAGCCCCAAAAGTCGTGGCACTTTCTAGCTAGAACTTTCCTTGAACATCTGCTCTAGGTTTGTTTTGTTGAAATAAAAAAACCTTGTGAAGATTGATGGGTGGTTTTGATTCCTAAAAATGTTCTCTGAGCCTTTATTCATAGACGTCTAGGGAGGAGTAACCTGGGCAGATTGGGCGACATTGGCTCACTATGGCTTAGGCCAAAGCCTGGAAGGAATGGGTCATACACAGCTGGCATGCTGCTCCCCTAGGGCCATGGGAAGGTCATGGACTGCAAAAACATCCTTCTTATTGCACCCTGCCCAGAGAGAGGTCAGGATAAGTGAAGTGTTAGGTCTTGTGGAAGATTTATTGGCTTTGGAGGTAAACATGTCCAGGGTTAAAGTCTTGCCTCTACCATTTATTAAACTATGATTAGGGATATGTAGTTACATCTCCCTGGGCCTTAGTATCTTCATCTGGAGGAGGAATAGAGACACAGGCCAGCTCCTTTCTTCTTTACCAAACCTGGAGCCCAAGGGCTGCTAAAGCTGAGAGCAGATTCTACTTGTCGTATGGTCCCTAAAAGCTGGCACGTAGGGTGCAGATGCCGTTTACGCTTCATGTTCTGCACCTGCTTTTCTAGGACAAGGCCCCTACCTTCTGCAAGATGGCGGCTATTTATTACAGCCGCTGAGCTACAAGCTTTGGCATTTGCTCAGAGAAGGCAGAGGACTGGAAGAGACAGCTTTGCTCTGGCTCCCGAGCTGGGGTTTCAGACCCTAGACTAGGTTTTCCCAGTAAGGCTGGTGAGGTTGTGGTCCCACATTTTATTTTTTCCTATGTCTTCCCAACAATAGCCTGCCCTTAGGCAAGGCCAAGGTCTGCTTCTCTAGTCCAGGTAGCTTTTCTAGGCAGTTACGTCACCCCAGGCTCTTGGTTTTGACTCCTGTGGGAATCCTCTGTAAACTTTACCTCTGTCCGTGTCCCTGTTGAGGAAAATTGGCTCCTTTGACACCGTTTTAGACAAACCATAATGTGTGTGGAGCTGAAAGAGGTTCTATTTACAAGTCTGCAGGAAATAGCCCAGGGCAGAGAGTGGTAATTGCAGGGTGAAGGTTCATGAGGGCTTAGGAAATGCAGGACCTGCCCTGGAGTGGATCTCCAACTGCCCATCTGGAAGTGGTCCTGAAGCCCCTTCCCAAGGCTGGTGCAGGTAGACATCTTTGGGAATGGGTTGGGTGGGCCACAAGGAGTCAAAAGTATTGGAAGAAGGTCCTTCCTGGGTCAGGAAGATAAGGACAAGGAAGGCCTATTCCTTCCGTCTGCTCAATGTTTCTGTTTTTGTCTGTTCCTGGTCTTTGTTCCCAGATGGGTGTTCTGAAGCTTACACACCCACTTCTGTACTTTTGGTACAGATACTCTTGACCCGAGCCATTTGTGTGTGCTCGCGCGCGCGCGCGCGCACACACACACACACACACACACACACACACACACACACACACACACATGTTCTGTTCTCTTCTCCCAATAATGCTGGTTTTACTCTTCTTGGCATCCACCACTTCTGAGCCCCACCCTTTCTCTCTCCCCCACTTCCTTTTCTGCACTTCTCAGACAGGAGCTCACTGTGTAGCCTAGGCTAGTCTAAAATTCAAGATCCTTCTGCCTCTGTCTCTGCCTCTAGGGGGCTGGATTTGCAGGCATGTGTCATACTCAATTTACTAATCTCTCTCTCTCTCTCTCTCTCTCTCTCTCTCTCTCTGTGTGTGTGTGTGTGTGTGTGTGTGTGTGTGTGTGTGTAGCTTGGAATGGATACCAGGGTCATGTAAATACTCTACTGTTAAGCTACACATTCTACCCTGTCTTTTCTTCTACTTTGCAGCTTCCACAATGTTTGAGGCTTTGCATTTTGCTCCATTGTATCGTTAGTGCCTAGAACAGTGTTTATATGTCAATGGTCCTCACTCAAGGAATATTCAAAGAACATAAGAGTGAAGGAATAAACAGTGAATGGATGACCAGCTCCTAACTTCATGGTCTTTTCAGCCTCCCCGTCCCATACAACCTCCTTCCCTGCTGTCGGTGGACTTCCTTGTGCAGGAGACTTTGACCCCTGAGCCAAGAAAAGCCAGATATTTCAGGTGGGGCTCTCACCTGGGAAGGGTAGGGGAGTCATTCAGGAATCAGTTGATCAGGTGGTCAGAGCCTGACAGCTGAGGCCCAGGATGTTAGGTGACACACCAGAGATCATCCAGGTTGCAGAAAGGGCCGTGGAAAGGCTCAGAAGGGTCAGTTGGTTCCAGGTTCCCCATGGCCAATCTCTACTGTGGTCTCCCAAAGCAGACAGCAGAGGCAGATGATGCAGTTGTTAACTGCACACATCTTGGGGAAGATGGCCTCGGATTTCTGGGCCTTAGATGTGGAGACAAGAACTGAAGATGGGGATTTCTTTAAACTGTCCTAAGCAAGACATGGCCTCCCTAGACTAGCCTGTGCTCTGTATCTAGAATCTTCTCAAGTATGACCTATGCAACTACTGGCAGCCATCAGGACCTCCTGATCTCCTGACTAGTAGCACCAGACGGAAAAGGCTCCTGGCTTTGAATCCCAGGAGATGCAGAAGATAGGACCTCCTCACCAGCGGAGGGATGCTACGCTCCTGAGAGTGCAGGGCCTGCTACCTCAGCCTGGCCTCAGTATTTTTAGCAGGTTCCTCCTTCCTTCCCTTCCACAAGCCACTAGCCCACTCCTTGCCCAAATAACAGCCACCAAAATAACCCTGCAGTTGACAGAGGGGGACTGGGAGGGTCCCCTCCTTCCTGCCCATCAGTCAAGAGTAACCAGAGGCCCTCTAGCTGGGTGTGACCCAAGTGAAGGAGGATCCTAATTGTACCTTTAGCCAGAGAGAGAGAGAGAGAGAGAGAGAGAGAGAGAGAGACAGACAGACAGACAGACAGACAGACAGAGACAGACAGAGACAGACAGAGACAGACAGATACAGACAGAGACAGAGAGACTGGGTTGAGGGGATCAAATATGAGAGTTGGTGGTTGCTAAGGGCATCTAGGGGGTTTGGCCTTCCAGTGACCAGAGTTATTACTAAGAAGCATCAGCAAGTACTGTGGGTTGAGGTGCTGTAGATAGACAGTCTCAGAGTGGGACACTGCTTGGAGTCATGTAAGGGGCCCTGCTGTCCCCGTCCCTTTAGCTAAGGCAGCACCCCCAGTCAGCAACCCTCAGCTGCCTCTGTTTCATGTATTGTCACCCCTCCCCAGCAGGACGCTGCCCTATCTGGCCCTCATTGTATAAGCTCAATCAGCCAATAATTCAGGGACAAGAAAGACTCTGCCTGGCATGGCTGCAGAGCCGGCTCCTTACCTTTCTGCTGAGAAGATAGAGGAGGGAGAGGAGAAGGGACAGAAGGGAGGCTCTGCCAGTGCAGACCCCCTCAGGCCAGCCCCCAGTCCAGAAAGAGCAAGCCTGCCTCAGAGGCTGTCCTCTACCCTTGGCGCTAGCCCAGGGTTGCAGAGACAACCCTTGTTTTTCTGCAGGAATGGAGGACTCTCTACATGCCTTGTGTATATGACAACAGACCGGTCTGGTGGCAACCAGAAGGCTGAGACCCATTATTACCTCTGTCATCTAAGAGATGAAGCTGAAACTCTGGGAAAACAGGCTGCTTGGCCCAAGTCCGTCACCCCCACACAACAGGGCTGGGAGTGGAACTCTGCAGCCTGCTGCGGGAGAGCCACCTAATATCTGCCTGTATACCCTATTGTCCAAGGTGGCCACGGAAGTTATCCAGGCTGTGGCAGTCTCTCAGCTGGGCTGGACTCCCATTGCCACATCTCTGAGGTACCCACATTTCTCTTTGCTACTTGGTAGAGGGCTTCCTGTCTGTCTGTCCTTGTGTTTGCATTTTGACTCCACCCACTTCACTCCCATGCTTTGGAGATGGCATCAGCAGCCCAGACACCATGAATCACTGGCCTGAGGTCAAACACCTGTTGCTGTCTCAGTGGTTCTATCTACCAGGCCTCCTCATTTCACCTTCCCTAGGCTTGGGCCCAGCCAAGTACCAATGCTTGGTAGGTATTCAAGTTTGTTAAGGCGGGTGACTGGCCATACCCTCAACTCCACTATTAAGTACCTATATTTTCTTTTTCTTTTTTTAAATTTATTGATATATTTATTTACATTTCAAATGATTTCCCCTTTTCTGGACCGCAACTCCCCGAAAGTCCCATCAGTCCCCTTTCCTCCCCCTGTTTTCCCACCCAACCTTTCCCACTTCCCTGTTCTGATTTTGCTCTATACTGCTTCACTGAGTCTTTTCAGAACAAGAGGCTACTCCTCCGTTCTTCTTGTACCTCATTTGATGTGTGGATTATGTTTTGGGTATTCCAGTTTTCTAGGTTAATATCCGCTTATTAGTGAGTGCATACCATGATTCATCTTTTGAGTCTGGGTTACCTCACTTAGTATGATGTTCTCCAGCTCCATCCATTTGCCTAAGAATTTCATGAATTCATTGTTTCTAGTGAATGAATAGTACTCCATTGTGTATATATACCACGTTTTTTTTTTTTTGCATCCAGTCTTCTGTTGAGGGATACCTGGGTTCTTTCCAACTTCTGGCAATTATGAATAGGGCTGCTATGAACATAGTGGAACATGTATCCTTATTACATGCTGGGGAATCTTTTGGGTATATGCCCAGGAGTGGTATAGCAGGATCTTCTGGAAGTGAGGTGCCCAGTTTTCAGAGGAACTGCCAGACTGATTTCCAGAGTGGTTGTACCAATTTGCAACCCCACCAGCAGTGGAGGAGTGTTCCTCTTTCTCCACATCCTTGCCAACACCTGCTGTCTCCTGAATTTTTAATCTTAGCCATTCTGACTGGTGTAAAGTACCTATATTTTCTAAACATGCTGTCACCCTGCCACATGCCAACTTGCCTTCGTGGTAGTGCCATTGATGTGTGTCTTCAAGATGACGAAGACTAGTACAGGTTGGATGCCGGGAGCTTTGTCAAGGAGCAGGGACGGTTAGCAGTGGTCATGCATTACTATCATGGGGCATGACTTTGGCAGTCTACCCTTGACAGGTAGGTACATATCTCTAGAAGTCAAGAGGTGTAGAATCCAGGGCGGGGACTTGCCGGTAGTTTTCCCAAGCTTTAGTTCCTGGGACATGCCAGCACAAACAAGTTTCCATGACCTTTGGATCCTGGTGTGGGGCCTGAGTAGGATCACAAATGATCACAGTGATGGATCACAGTGAGTTCACTAGCAATGAGGATCAGCCCAGGTCTTTATCTTCATTTCTAATGTCTGCCTTCTTTCATTATCTCTGTAGCATTTGCAAGGCTGTGGACCAGACCACCCCAGCACTGTTTAAAATCTTAATTTCCCTCCATCTTTTCCATTTTTAATTCATTTATTTACTCCTTCATTTATTCTGTTCTCAAGACATCACCTCCTAAGAGTCCTTCATTTCTTCCCCCAGCTAATATAGCACCCTGATCTTCCTAGCTCCCAGCGTCCTCTATTTCTCTTTCTTATTGTATGACCACCCAACCATAGCTCCTTGCCAACTCTGCCACCATCTCTCCTCTAGGAGAGTGGGTACTGGGTCATTCTGTTTCCCCTCACCATCCCCATACATCACAAAGTACCCTGTCTCAAGGAGGAACTCAGAAAATATTTGTCTGAGGAGAATATGTGGACAAAGTGCACTCCTTAATGGTCTTTCTGTTCCTGGCTCTGGCTCAGATGGTGACTCCTCTGCGTGGGGTTGCAATGCACACTACAGGGTCATTAAGCAACTCCAACTTGAAAGGGGGCGATCTTTGTAGGGCACTCGAGATGTTTCCATTTGGAAGTGGTAGTCAGTCCCACTGTTGGAGCCCACAGAGCCTCCCTAGAGAGCTCACCCACCCTTCCCCACTTTGCATCAGCATCCAACTTCCACGTGAAGGATCTACTCAAGACTTAGAAGAAAAAAATTACTTTAAAATGTTTCTTTTATACAAAGCAGTAGAGCAGTACTAGTGTGGGGTTAGTAAGCTTTTTCTGTTAGTATTCAAAAATAAGTACACTCACACGCTCAGACACACACACACACACACACACACACACACACACTATGCTCAGTATTAAACCTAGGGCCTTGTGTATGCTAGATAAGCTCTCTACTCCTAAGCTACAGCCCATTAGTAAACATGTCAAGTCTCACATACTGCTTGGTTTGGCTCTTGCATTCTGTTCTGCACTTTAATATGAAAAAAAAAACATAGACAGTATAAGAGACTGTGTTGTAATAAACTTGGTTTTGTGGATACAAATTTGATGATGATGATGATGATGTGTGTGTGTGTGTGTGTTTACTCTGGAAGAGTACTATTCTTTTGCTATCTATCTATCTATCTATCTATCTATCTATCTATCTATCTATCTTTAGCAATTTAAAAATGTAAATCACCCTTAGATCCCTGCTACAAAAAGAAACAGCTGAGAAACAGGACTGGCCTGGAAGCTCTGGGATGTTGACCCAGGAGTCATATGGGTTCAAGTCCTGCCTAATCATCAGTGGGAAGTGACCTTGAACAACAGGTCAGCTGTGACGGCCTCCTTAGGCTCAGTTTCCCAGTCTAGAGAGAAGAGGCCTGGGATTGTCATTCTCCAGACTCTGAAACTGTGGGCATCATGGGCATTTTGCTAAGTGACTATAAAGGGAACCTCTTGCCCTCCACTGGCACCCAAACCCGTTGCTGTCTTGGCTAGGCCTGCCACCCCTGTCCCTTGCTAATGAGTCTTGGAGTCTTAGAGAAGCGAGGGGACAAAGGGATTTTAGTTGAGCCTCAGGAGTGATTCCCCACCCCCCACCCCCAGTCATCCCCAACTCCTGTAGGGGCCCCTCATCACTCATGCCTGCCCCCTCTTTCCTGCTGCCTTGCTTAACAAAGACAAAGACAGCAGTTGACACTGTAATGCCGAAAATTGCTTGTTTCAGAACATCCCAGTAAACAAGCCCGTCTTTGTTTTAATCCCAGCCTAGCTTACTGTAGTTAATTATAGGAATTTGTGGCTATTTATGTGAACCGAGGACAGGCGAAAACATTCATTTGTCGGCGGTTTAAGTGCTGGGTGGGAATGGGCTCCGAGTGTAGAAAGGACGCAGGTAGCATCTGTCCTGGGGCCTGTGCACGGTAGGCAGGGGCCTGGGCGTGTAATTATCCCTACTGCTCCTGAAGAGAGGGAAGGCTGCTATGGAAAGTGACACCTAATGACTGTTTTCAGCGCAGTGGGTAAAGGGAAAGGCTGGTGTTTAAGGCCATAGCCTGAGATGGGGTCTTGCACCTGCCAGGTGAACAGGGTTACTCCTGGGCTTTGGCAGGGCCTGCTGCGTTCCTGTCCCAGTAGATCTGGGGGTGGGGAAGGAAGTGTGACCAAAGTTCCCAGGGGTCTGCAGATACGGTAGGGGGACAGAGGCTGGATGGCCTGGGTGCCGCCTCTTCTCCCTCTCCTCCAGCCCCAGAGGAGCCACAGTTAGCAAGGAATGTTAACAAAGAGGAGACAGCGCTGGCTAAACAGAGGCCAATTCCTGGCCCAAACAAAGCTCCCAGGCCCCCACCCTCATAAGAAAACAAGCCAGGCCTTTGTGCACACTCAATAATTACCGCTCGCAATTACCCTAGTCAGGACTGTGCTGGGGTAGCAGGCAGCTTGGGGGTGTAGTTGGAAAACCTAACCCTCCCTCAGTGGTGGTGGGGGGCACAGTACCTGCTTAGGACCTGGGACCAGTTCTTCAGGATGTCACTTGCTTGGGAGGTACTAGCCAGAGGGTCTTAGGGGGTCAGTTCATGACTTTCCTGTGCTAAATGTGTTGTCTGGGATTGCTGGGAGACTCGGCCCATCTGAAACAGAATCCGGAAGATCTCTGCACCAGTGGCCTTTTGCTACCATCTACAGGATTGCTGTGTGCTGAGGCACTGCTATGCTATGGGTTTGATCATCTCTGAAGCCCACTTCTGGACCCCGCCCCCCCCCCAAATGCTCTGCTTACCATTTTCCCCTCTCCTTGTGGGTCTTCTAAACAACACCAAAGTTGTGTCTAAAACCCTTGTACTCCCAGTTGTCTTGCTTCAGACCCCCTTTATCTCACTTTCCCAGGCACCTGACTCAGATCCCAAGGTGCGCTTTCCTCCTCCAGGAAGCCTTCGGTTTTTCTCCACCAGAGGCTTATTGGTCCTTGGTTCTGGACCTGTTTTGTGGATGAGAACATGTATGTGTGTACACATGCACTATATACACATCAATGTGATTCTAACACTCAGTTCTGAATTTAATAGTAACAATGACTGTTGCGGTATGAGCAGCACCTCCATTTACTGGGTGCTTGAAATTCACTATGCAGATTGCTAAGGCCCTTCCCACACATTTATTTAATCATGCCGTCATCTTAGGAGGTAGATACTGTTTCCTGTCCCTGTTTTATATTCTAGAACTCACTGCACAGAGAAGTTGAGTAACTGGTTCAAAGTCACAGTGCATCGTGGCAGCAATGAGGTGGTGTTACTTGGAAGCCACAGCTTGTCAGGGCCGCACGGTAAGTTCTGTGTTTCCCCAAGTCCACAGTCCTCCCTTGTAGTGTCCTGAAAACTCAGATCTCTGTGGCAATATCCACACCATAGGAATCAGCAAGCACTATAAATCGTTTTTCCTCTCCTATCCCAGAAAGCTGGCTTTTAACCACTGACCGACACCAGGCAAACCTGCCCTGCCACACAGCCCGTGACCCTCCTTTGTGGATTTTGGATTTCCCCAGTGGTCTTCCACAGTCACAATGCCTGCTGTGGAGGAGATGACCTACACTGGAGGTGATCTATACTCTGTCCACGCAAGACAGTGAGGATTCGTTGTATTCTATTTGATGGTTCTGTGACAGTCTTGGCATGCGCCCATACTGCCCTCTGACTGGAAATTCTCTCTCCAGCTCCCTAAGTGCCGGGATTATATGTGTGTGGCACTGAGCTGGGCCGAGCACAGGTTTATGTCTTCACTATTAGACAGGGTGGGATCTTGGCTGAGGCCATTAACCTCGCTTGGGACAGAAGATCAAACCCAGCATGGCCCAAGTTTGCTTTGGTGTAGGAGATCCCTGCTATGCATGAGGCTGGAGCTCTCTGTAGTCACATTGTCCTGGGGGGGGGGTGTTAGGGTTCCTTAGGCCTGACTCTACCAGAGGCCTCTCACCACTCACTGCCCAGTGGCCAGACAGAACTGAGAACACAGACAGACCAATTAGAGGCTGACTTCATCTTGGTTTCAAAGATGCCGAGAAAAACCATGGATAATGTTAGCGGGAGTCAAAGTTAGTCCTTTGCTGAGGGCACAGCATGGCCGGCCCTCGAACGGCTAGCTTGGGAAGTTATTTTGGTCTTCTTTGACTGGTGGCTTAGAGCAATTTTCTGGGCACCCATGGGCCAGAGGGGCCAGGAGACTCTTGCCACCAGCAGCTGCTTTTTTACACCAGGATAATGATGGCTTCTGGGTGAGAGAGATCAATAGGAGCTAAAAATACGTTTCCGTCCCATCTGGATGCGGCTCTGGGCCTCTCGCTGACTCACATGCCTCTGTGAGTGGTGGGAGCAGAAACCACCTCACAGTTGAGATTCTGCAGACCACCTCCTGCCTCCTCAGGGTCCAGAGCCCTAAGATGGCAACTGGGGAAAACCAGCAAGGTGCATACAGGCTGGAGGTGGGATGCAGGTGTCTTGAGTCATCGGTCTTCAGAGAGCTTGCAGTCCAGGACGAACAGATAGTTCTTTACCAAGGCCAGCAAGGCGAACAGCCCCAAGCAGGATCTTTTCTACCTCCTTACCCAGGCATAAGTGCGTGAGAGGCATCTCAATACTTCGGGCATCTCCACGAGATCGTCGCTATTTAGTTCCCGGTCTACATATGACGGGAATACAAGGGGAAACTCAAAGGCCACGCTTCCGTGATCAACCAAAGTCAGCAGGAGCTGGACCTGCTTTGGCCACTCAGCTTTTACGCACACTAATGACCAGACCAGTCACACACATCTGACACACTCTCCTGAAGCACCAGAGGGTAAATATTGAGGTCTGTAGGCAAACACTCTACTCTGCCTCTACAGCGTGAAGGCACCCATGGACCATGTAAGCAGAGCAACACTGTGCTCCAGTGAAACTTTATTGACACAGGAGGTGGGCGGACGGATTTGGCTGGCTGCAGCTGACCCTTAAGATCTTTTATTGTAAAAGCGTCTTGAGGAAACAGAGTCAGGATTTTAAAAGGCTACCTGATACCCGACTCTACAGAGGTTCCGTCAAACAGAAAGAGAAAAGAAAGCCACACTTATACTATTTTCCAGCAATTATATCAGAAGGAAAACAAGGTCAAAGTAACTTTCATAAAATATTTGATTTAACCCCATTTATAAAATTACAATGCTAACAGGAAGTAAATACAGCATATATCTTCTTTTTTAATACAACATATTTATTTTAAACTCATCATGTTTTTAACTGATAAACTAGGGCTTATTAAATAATAGCAAAGTTTCTATATTATTATCTTTCCTTTTTATTATTTTTATTATTTTATTTTTACAGTCCAGCCGTTGCTTCCCTCCCAGTCCATTCTCCCACTGTTCCTCATCCCATTCCTCCTTCCCTGTCCCCAAGAGGATGTTCCCACTCCCATCAGACCTCCCTACTCCCTGGGGCCTTGAGGGTTAGGTGCATCTTCTTGTACTGAGGCCAGACCAGGCAGTCCTCTGCTATATATGTATCAGGGGCCTCAGACCAATCGTTGTTTGCTGCCTGGCTGGTGGCTCAGTGTCTGAAAGATCTTGTGGGTCTAGGTTAGTTGAGACTGCTGGTCTTCTATGGGGTTGCTCTCCTCCTCAGCTTCTTCTGGCCTTTCCATAATTCAACCACAGGGGTCCCCAACTTAAGTCCAACGGTTGGATGTAAGTATCTGCATCTATTCCAGTCAACTGCTTGTTGAGCCTTTCAGATGACAGCCATCCTGGGCTCTGGTCTGTAAGCACACCATAGCATCAGTAATGGTCAGGCCTTGGAGCCTCCCCTTGAGATGGATCCCAAGTTGGGCTGGTCACTGGACCTCCTTTCCCTCAGTCTCTTCTCCATTTTTGTCCCAGGAACAATTTGGGGTCAGAATTTTTGACTGTGGTATGGCAACCCCATCCTTCTACTTGATACCGTCTTTCTACTGGGGGTGGACTCTATGAGTTCCCTCTCTGCACTGTTGGGCACTTCATCTAAGGTACCTCTTTCTGAGTCCTGAGAGTCTCTCACCAGGTCTCTGGTACTTTCCAGAGGATACCCCACCTTCCACCCCCTGAGGTTATGCATTTTCACTCATTCTGCTGGTCCTCAGAGCTTCTCTCCTGTCTTACCCCACTATACCTAGTTATGTCCCCTTCTCCCCTCTCCTCTCTCCCACCCTGATTCCTCCCTCCCTCTGCCTCTTATGATTTATTTTCTTCCCCCTCCCAAGTGGCATTGAAGCATCCTCACTTGAATCCTTCTGCTTGTTAACCTTCTTGAGTTCTTTGTCTTGTATCTTAGATATTGTGTACTTTTTTTGGCTAATAGTGAGTACACACCATGCATGTCCTTTTGGGTCTGAGATACTTCTCTCAGGATGATATTTTCTAGTTCCATCCATTTGCCTGCAAAACTCACGGTGTCCTTGTTCTTAATAGCTGAATAGTATTCCATTGTGTAAATGAACCACATTTTTCTGTACCCATTCTTTGTGGGACATCTTGGTTGCTTCTAGCTTCTAGCTATTGCAAATAAGGCTGTTATGAACATAATGAACACGTGCCCCTGTGGCATGGTGGGACATCTTTTGGGTATATATCCAAGAGCGGTATAGCTGAGTCTTCAGGTAGATCTATTTCCAATTTTCAAGGAACCTCAGATTGAATTTTCAGAGTGGTTGTACCAGTTTGCAATCTCACCAGCAATTGAGGAGTGTTCCTCTTTCTCCACACACATCCTTCCTAACGTGTACAATACAACACATTTCTAATACTTTTTTTTTTACATTGTCTTCCTCTTGAGCCATACAATATGACACCTACTTTATCTTTCAATGTACTGCATGTGCCAATTTCTGTTTGCTGGGTTTTAAGTTCTCAATAGCTGCATGTGGCCTAGCGGCTGCATTATTGAACAGTGTGTCTCTGGAATAAAAATAAAGTCTCTTGATTGCTATCAGAATGCATATTTGGTATAAGAACAACAGAAATGGGAGAACTTTTGGAGTGGACTAGCGGATTAAGGTACTAAGAAATGGAATCAGTACATTGTCTATACAGAAAATGGTTATTAAAAGGAATTGGTTAGGTCCAGAGACCCGTGAGAGCCTGAGGTTTGGGTCCGGGCTGAGTCCTGACACTGGAATGCACAGGAACGAATGTTTTAGTTCAGTTCAGAATCAAGAGAAAAAGCCCACCGTCCCAGATTGAGAGCACGCAGACAGGAGGAGAATTCTCTTATTCACAAGCCTAGTAGTCTTTTTGTTCCAGTCAAGACTTGCACTGATTCCCCGAGGCCTGTCTACATCGTGGAGAACAATCTGGTTTGTCTCAATATAAATATTAAAAATTTAAGCTTCTTCCAGAGTGGTGTTTGACCAGAAGTATGGATGTTTCACAGCCCAGTCAAATTCACATTTCAAAGACACCCTTATAGCGATGAAGAATTCTGGGAGGAAGAACTCTTCACACTGGGACCTCAATACAGTGACTGTCACATGCACATATTGCAAGCCCAAACACGGGGGACAGCAAAGCCTGGACGCTTGAAGATGCTTGGACACAGTCCGTTTTGCAGGGGGCTGTTTCTGGCCTGTAAAGCTTAAGTCAGGGCACGGGAGATCCCGGGATGAGATCAGGACAGGCCCCGAGGCTGCCTGAGGCTTGGGGAGAGCTGGGACTTGATTCTGAGAGCCACATGACATCTGATGCATGGTCACTCCTCTACCAGCACACGAGTCTCCACAACAGAGACACCATCTACACAAACACCACAGGAGATAGCACTAGGTAAGTCCTGTGGCCCTTATGAAAACGCAGTGTGGTCCCTAGGTCCAGCTCCAGCATCACTTAGGACGAGCTGGAAATGTAACCACTTTGGACCCCAGTCCAGGCCCTCAAGATTCCTAGAGCGTTATTAAGGTTTATGAACCCTGACTAGTGCTTTGTGTGTGTGTGTGTGTGTGTGTGTGAGAGAGAGAGAGAGAGAGAGAGAGAGAGAGAACTGAGTTCCTTCTCCTGACAACAGTCCTCACTGCCCATTTCATGGCCCCACTGCCCAAAGCGCTCAGAAAGCTTCCTGTTGCTGCCAGGAAGGAGGTAAATGGAACGGATATGCCAACCCTGTTTCCCCCGTACCTTTGGTATTTTAAAGATTCCCTGGTTGGCTCTCCTAGAGCTGTTTCAGATCTTTGCTTTTCTTTCCCAGGGCAAAAATGATAATGGCTTCTGCTGCCAGGCTGGCAGGTTCTGCAGTGAGCGATGAATAAATGGAGACCCAGTAGCCGCTGGCCGGACTTCAAAGGGTGGGGCAGAAAGCACCAAGGGATGGAGGAGAGCAAGCGTGAGTTTGGGTTTGGGTCCAGCATGAGCCATGGCTGGCTGCCCAGTGTTCTTTACTTGCTCATTTAAATCTCATCCCAGGATGGTTATTAGGGTCTCAGACTGCTTCTGGGCAGGAGAGGGATTCCTCCAGTTGTATGTAAGGGGTCTTCTCACGGCACAGCTCTCAAGACAAGGGAGTGGTTATGAGCACAGCTAAGCCACGCTGCTGTCAACCAGGGCCCTACTGACTACTGACACGTTTCCAGTTATTGTACACAGTACAGCTCGGCTCCTACTCAAAGGAGAACACACCAGGAGCCGTAGGCTTAGGTCTTCACGTGACTGGGTGCCCTTTTGATGACCTGTGAGGTGGGCCTTTGGTCAGACTGATTTTTCAGAGCAGCAAAAGGAAGCATGGAAAGGAAGGTTGAGGGATCTGTATAAAGTTCTGCAATCTGACAGGTGTCGTTTGGTTTTCATATATGCTGGGGGGTCTCGAACTCAGGACCTAGCAGTTAGGCAAGAGTCCCGCCATGACAGCTATGCTCTTGTTCCCCTTTGCGGCTTTCATTTTGAGACAGGGCCTCACTAAACTTTCCTGAGCTGCTCTGAGCTCACTCTGTAGGTAGCCCAGGGTTGGCCTTGAACTTTCCATCCTCCTGCCTCAGCCTCCTAAGGAGCAGGGATTACGGGCCCTTGCCACCATCCCATCTTCAACAGACAGCTGTGAATGCGGGTTTTCAAAGCAGCCCAGTTATGATAGCCTCGTCCTTCTCAGTGATTCATAAGGCCTCATCCCATCTTCACAAGCGCCACCAACAAGAAGTTTCCGGTGTGTGAAGTGCCTTTCCAGAAGGTTCACTGAGCTTAGGAAGGGCTTCTGACTTCAGCCCCTCTCTTCCTGTTTGCTCTGGAGTCAGTAGGGCACAGCTGCAGAGGGGCTGGGGGACCACGGGGTAGACACGGAGGGCTGGACAGCTCTCATGGTGCTGAAGGCACAGGGACTACTGTGTGTGAGATTTCCCCATCCCCAAATGTTGATGAGAAAGAGGATTTGAAAAGAAGCATCCCTTGATAGCAAAACATCTATGGATTGGCAGCCCCCTGTATAACCAGGGTTTGGGGGGAACCTCATGCAAACACAGAGAAAGGGCCCTTTCTGCCTTCATAACCAGGCTAGAAATTTCTTTCACCTCCCCTCCTCTTCCTTTCCTCTTTCCTTTCCATCTTCTTATTCCCTGTTCCCTATTTCCCCTCTCTTCCACCCCCCCTCTATTTTTTTCTAGACAGGATTTCAGTCTAGAGCCCAAGCTAGCCTGAAAGTGATGTCCGTCTGCTTCAGTCCTCCGAGTATCACATCCATCCGAGACTGGACTTTCCACATTCACTCAAGTCCTCCGAGGAACTGTGAACTCTGTGACCATGCCTTCTCCCCCTTCCCATGTTCTAACCCAGGTCCCACTATTGGTTAAAATATTAAAATATATCTAACCAGTGGTCAGCAAGTCCCTGTCTACAGTCCCCTAATACCTTCCAACCCTAAGCTCCCAGACCTAGGGAGCTCCAGATTTTCTGTTATTTAGGTAGTAACCGAGAAAGTCTGCCCTAGCAGGGACCTTTTGGAATCCCCAAATGTTGATTTGTTCCATAAAGCCCGCTGGGGGCTGTGGGAAGTATCGATAAATATTTGGAATGCTAGTCCTGATGCTATCATTCAAAGGACTTTCCAGCTCAGCACGTTAATTAATGTAAGCTACTTTTGTGTTGCTGTGACAGCAGTCGTGACCATAGTGAGTCGTGGGCTCACGAATCAGAGGGATTTCAGATCCTCATGGAGGGGAAGACATGGCAGAGCCCCTCAGGCAGCCGGAGTGGGAAACGGAGGTAGAACAGGAAGCAAGGAAGAAACCAGCGTGGGCATAACCAAACCATCAAAGCCGTACTTAGTGGGCCACTTCCAATAGCGAGGGGCCACCTCCTAAAGGTTCCAAAACCTCCCTAATAGCAATGTTCAAGACAAGGATTTGCAGGGGATGTGTCAGATTCAAACCATAACCCAGATCCCAAAGCAACCTGCTCATGCCTGTTACTTCTTCCTTGTCCCGGGCTCTGCAGACCAATTCAGCCTGTGCTCTCTTCCCTGAGGTTAAGGCTGGGAACTGAACCCTTCTCCAGAACCTCCCGCATCGGATAGGCTTTTTCTTTGGGCTGGAAACAGGGTCCCTAAGTCACTTTTAGGGAAATAGCAGGTGACTAAAGGCACAGGGACTCCTTCTTTCAAAGCTTCTGGAGACAGGGAGTGTGCACCCGTGTGCACCATTGGGAGGGACAGGAAATAGTTCATCTCTGTTTCCTGTGACTGAGAGCTGGTCTCTCATATCGCCCTTCTCCTGTGGGAAAGGTTTTGTTCTTATTTGGATACACTGGGGGAAAATGATGCGGATGAGGAAATCTCTTGCGGCACCTTTGTCCCCTTGGGGACATACCCTGGAGAAGAAGGTTCAGGAAAGCCACTTTCAAAGTTACTCCTGGGCTGGCACGCCTGACACAATCTAAAGGTCCCCTGAGAGGAGACAATTATGGTGGGTGACTACCATGGCTTCAGCAGCGGGGCCTGGGGCCGTGTAATCCTGTACAGGCAGGGAACTCCTCATCCTGTCACTATTTCCTGCTGAGCCCTTCTTGGTGGGAGAAGAATCCACAGACAGGATGGGAATTTACTGCCATCCGCTGCTCCCTCTTAAGAGATCAGGATTGTCACATAGTAGGCCTCCACATCTACCCCAAGGGCAATGAGAACTACTGCATCCAGCTCCCAGGTACAGAAGTGGAAACTGAGGCACAGCGAGGGGAAGGGTTGAGAGGTTGCGTCATCATAGTTATAGAACCAAGGTCTCTGACTTGGGTCATGGCTGATTAACCCCCCAGGTGTCAGGGCAGCTTATGATCTTCTCCAGGCACATCAGGGCTTAGCAATTGTTTCCAAGCTGCCAGCATCTCTCTCTCTCTCTCTCTCTCTCTCTCTCTCTCTCTCTCTCTCTCTCTCTCTCTCTCTCTCTGTTTTTGAGAGAGGGTTTCTCTTTGTAGCCCTGGCTGTCCTGGAACTCACTCTGTAGACTACTGCCTGGCTGCCAGCATCTCTTGTGCCGTGCTTAAGGCAGAGGCTACACCACCTTCCAAGGGCTGTGGTGGACTGAGTTGGAACCCCAGTATAGAGTGTTCTCTCTCTGTCTCTGTGTCTCTGTCTCTGTGTCTCTATGTCTCTGTCTCTCTCTCTCTCTCTCTGTCTCTGTCTCTCTCTCTCTCTGTCTCTGTCTCTCCCCATTTGTATGAATACAGTGCATGTCAGTGTCGCATTCCCCAAGTAGGATAAGTGTGTATGAGGCGTGCATTGCCAAGTGCATCCCAGGCTATGAGAGGCTCTCACAAGAGGATTGATGCTGTTATTAGCTGACACCTCCTGAGTCTTGCAGACTCTTCTGCAAGCTTGTTACTTGAAGGGATTCACTTAATCTGAAGAAGTGTGAAGAGAGGATTTAAAAAACCCATTTTACAGAAAAAATAAGTCAGGGCCACAGAGGCTTTAGGTGGCTTTTCTGAGGTCACAAGCAAGATCATAGGGAGCCAGGGTTTAGTACCTGGCCCACCCCTGTACTCTGAGCTGCTGGCTCTTCTTCCTCTTCTTCTTCCTCTTCCTCTTCCTCTTCTTCTTTTTCCTCTTCTTCCTTTTCTTCTTCTTCTTCTACTTCTTCCTCTTCTTCTTCGCCTTCTTCTTCCTCCTCCTCCCCCCCTCCTCCTCCCCCCTCCTTCTCCCCCCTCCTCCTCTCCTCCTCCTCCTCTTTCTCTTCCTCCCCTCCCGTTCCCCCTCCTCCTCCCCTTCTCCCTCCTCCTCCCCTTCCCCCTCCTCCTCCCCTTCCTCCTCCTCCTCCCCTTCCCCCTCCTCCTCCCCTTCCCTCTCCTCCTCCCCTTCCTCCTCCTCCCTCCCCTTCCCCCTCCTCCTCCCCTTCCCTCTCCTCCTCCCCTTCCCCCTCACCTCCTCCCCTTCCCCCTCCTCCTCCCCTTCCCCTTCCTCCTCCCCTTCCCCCTCCTCCTCCCCTTCCCCCTCCTCCTCCCCTTCCCCCTCCTCCTCCCCTTCCCCCTCCTCCTCCCCTTCCCTCTCCTCCTCCCCTTCCCCTTCCTCCTCCCCTTCCCCCTCCTCCTCCCCTTCCCCCTCCCTCCTCCCCTTCCCCCTCCTCCTCCCCTTCCCCCTCCTCCTCCCCTTCCCCCTCCTCCTCCCCTTCCCCCTCCTCCTCCCCTTCCCCCTCCTCCTCCCCTTCCCCCCTCCTCCTCCCCTTCCCCCTCCTCCTCCCCTTCCCCCTCCTCCTCCCCTTCCCCCTCCTCCTCCCCTTCCCCTTCCTCCTCCCCTTCCCCTCCTCCTCCCCTTCTCCCTCCTCCTCCCCCTTCCCCCCTCCTCCTCCCCTTCCTCCTCCTCCTCCCCTTCCCCCTCCTCCTCCCCTTCCCTCTCCTCCTCCCCTTCCTCCTCCTCCTCCCCTTCCCCCTCCTCCTCCCCTTCCCCCTCCTCCTCCCCTTCCCCCCTCCTCCTCCCCTTCCTCCTCCTCCTCCCTTTCCTCCTCCTCCTTTTTCTTCTGTAGCACTCATCACCTGAGGCCAGTGGAGAGCTAACATAGCAGTTTCTGAAATCTGACCAGCACTCCAGGATGGCCTCCTGGAAAATGATAGCTCACAGCTAGGTTCTGATATGAACGATGGGTTGAAGAAAGAAAACAAGGTGCCCAGGTCTTGGTGTTCCTTGTAACACCCTTGTCACTTACTTATGAGTGGCCACAGGCCACCACTTACCGGTTAGTTTTAATTCTGCCCACAAAGTGCTGTAAGCCTTCACATTCAGGGGAACAAAGACCACCGGCCCTGAGCACGAATGGAGCTTGTTTGAGCTTACTGTCACCCCAGGGGCAAGGCACACATCACCCACTGTGTTCCTATTGCCCCCCGTGTTCTTCTCAGTGACACATTTCACTCCTCTGACCACACAGGCAGGCCCTACAGCTTCAGACAAGGGGCCTGCGCTTGGGGACCTGGACCCTATTTCCTATGGCATAAAGATATTGGCTCAGATGGTCTCAGAGGGATCCATCTCTGGCCTGTGTACACATAGTGTGGCTTCCCCGCTTCCCCACGCCTAGAATCCAGCTCCATCCGGAATGGCCTCTTGTTAGCCGATGTCTCTGAGGCTAGGGCCATGCTTCTTAGCCCTACCACCCTCCACTTCTAAGTCCTGGGTTTGCTCACCTTAGGCTCCTGGGGGAATGAAAACCCTTAACTGTGTTTCTTTAAACTGATCATCAATTTCCCCCTTTATGAAAATTAACACTGGATAGAAAATGTCTTGAAAAATAGATCAAGGCCAGGCAAATGGCTCTCTGAGATCAGCGTCAGGCATGCGTGGCTTTGGGGTGAACTTCATTTCGGTCTGCCTCCCAACCCAGATCCGGGTTGGTGGGGATAGCAGGAGTTTAGTAGCAGGCAGCCTTCCTCCACCTCTGAGCAGGGATGTGCCTGGTGGCTGCTGGGGGGGGGGGAGTAGGGGGTGGAGGGGCGCTCTGATGGCCTCTGCCTGCCGTGCACCCTCCCCCTTGCCTCCAGGTATTGCCTCTTAATTTTGTTTAGAAATTTGAAAAGTAAGTAGGAGTGTGGGCTGATTATAGACTTGATTTAAAGGTTTGATTTAGGTTTCCCTCTGTTCTTATATCAAAGATAACGTGGAAGTGAAACTATCATGCTCAGGTAATGAGATTTTATATTAAAAAGAATAAATTAAGCTCATAAAACTGTAGGTGGAAAGGGGCAAGGAGGGGCAGATCCCTTCACGGAGGGAGTCTATACATTTATGTAACACGTACCTATCCTGATTAGGAGTCCGGGTTTGCTCCTGGACTTTGAAGTCAAAAGTAGCTTTTGTCCAGTTCTGCTTCGGAATGTGTCCCCACGGGGTTTCAGGGATGAGAGGCCAGGGTCCCAGGAGGCAGAAACAGCAGTGCCACCTCTCCCTTTACCGCTGAACTGTGCGACTGTGGCCAAGTGGCATAACTTCTCTGATCCCCCTTTTGCCTCGCCACTCAATGCAGGACGTGTCTTTATACCGGGCTTATTATTTTCCTATTTATCGTCATCCAAGGCCCTGCAGTGGTCACATGACGTGCGCATGTGCAGAACACGCAGTGGGCACTCCAGAATGCCAACCGCAGTGACAGTTTGAGGAGCCGCGTTCTTAGTAGCCAAACGGGGATTGTTGCTTCTCGGCTGCTAGAGTCTTGCAGCAAGTGGAGACAGAAAACCCTTGCCTGTCTGTCAATCACTGTTCGTTCCTGCCAGGCCTGGGAAGCCCTTGTCCATACTCATCAAGACGGCCTGAATTCCACCTCGGACACTAGGCATGGACCAAGGCTGTGAAGACAGCCATCCCAGCCTTCCCCCTGGCCCCTCTCCGACCTGCTCCTCCCTTCCCTGTAAGCAATAACACGAAATACAAAGAACAGGAATCAAATAAAGACCCCGAAACCGAGCCTTCTGTGGTCATTTTAAAACAGATCCTGTTTGAAAAGCTGGGTGACATTTTCCTTTAACGCCTGATTTTTTTTTAATGCCGGCTGCATTTTTTAAGCAGCCGGCCGGCTTGTAACTCGCCGAAGCAGTACAGTAGCTGCGCCGACTGTATCATTTGATCATTAATTTATCACAGTTCTAGCAGTTTGTCTGACAGGTGATAGTACTTTCATCTAATGAGCCTTAGCCCGGGCGGGGGCTCTGCTGCCTGGGCTGGCCGGCCTGCAGGCTAAAGGGCCGTGCTCCCTCTGGCTGTGGGCCTGTTTTATTCTAGAACCTTGAAGGCCCAGAAATCAGCTGCTCAAGGAGGGTCCTGCCTCAGCAAATGAAGCTCGAAATACCTCCGATGGGCTCACAGCAAGCAGAAGGTGTGGGTGGGACTCCAGCCTGGCCAGTGAGGAGTCCGTGGGAGTCAGGGTATGCAGTAGTTGGCTATGGTAAGGAACGAAGCCCAGCTCCAAATGTGAAGGCTTCTGCTGGCCGAGTGGATTTTTCACACAAACAGCTTGTAAGGTGGGGTCACTAAGGCTGAGACCTCCTGTGGGACTCGGTCATGGAAATCCTGCCCCGCACAGGTCAAGAGGAGGGCACGTAAGTTATGGCAAGAATAATCTCATACTACTTTTATGGTCAGGGCTGGTTTAAGTGGGCAAAGAAGTATGAGTCTACCATGTCCTCCCCCAACAGGAAATCCAGATATTTGTCTGCAGTCCTGGTACCCCCTCCCCTGTAAGTTGTGCTGGTAAGGGACTTCTGACTTCCCTGCTTGTCTTAGTCACCTAGCAAAGACCCCTTCCTCCACACTGTGTCGCTGCCCTTTCACAGCTAGCCAGCATCATCCTGTCACCCGCCCTCCTATGCTGGGCTCTGAACCTCAGTGGTCCTTATACCTCAAAGTCATTTTCTTGGTTTCTAAGTTCCCATTAGATGCCTAGAGTCAGTCAGGACCAACAGTGGCCATAGGCATTCTGATTCTAGACAGGAACTGAGACACGGGGCTCCTTTTTTTCTCTTGTGAGGTGTTTCCTGGCATATTTGTCACACAAAGAGAGAGACCAGACACTCCAAGGAATTTTGAGATTTGTACTGACCAGATCATGCCAAGGCCATGGCATAGTCCAAGGGGTCCTGTGATGCACCAGCCTACTGCCTACTCTTTGATTTGGTTGTCTAGAAAGATGGAGCCCTGAGCTTCTGTTTGCTGTCGGGTGACCCAGCCCCTTCTCCACAGTTTCCCTGCCCAGCAGTGGGGAGACTAGAGGTATGCTCAGATCCCAACCAGCTGGATACCCCTGCTAGCACTGTCCCTAGTTCTGCCCTGCTCTGGAGAGTCACCTGGGGCTCTCTGGATACACATTAGGACCTGGGACTCACCCCCACACTAGCACTGTCCAAATCTCCAGAG
Source organism: Apodemus sylvaticus (assembly GCF_947179515.1). Lineage (NCBI taxonomy): Eukaryota > Metazoa > Chordata > Mammalia > Rodentia > Muridae > Apodemus > Apodemus sylvaticus. Next base: position 37,978,634 of record NC_067492.1, on the reverse strand, counting down.
ACAGGGCTGGACTGTGGTTTTTGTTTTGTGTTTTTAAAGGTTCTGCAGAAGACTTGAGTGTGTAGACCTCTGACCTCCAAGACTTGGCTTCTGTCCAGTTCTCTTCTCACGAGTCATTCTTGTCCTAATGCTTTCCCATCCTTCTTTCGATCTTCTCCAAGGTGCCATCCCCCTGCCTCTGCTGTTTGCACTTGTCCCCTTTGCATATAATTCTATCTTTTCTCAATGATGGTTGTGATCCCTTTCTCTTGCTGTTCAGCCCCAACTCTCACAGAGATGCTTCTGTGGCCCTCTAGAGTAGCATGGCCCCATCCACAGCACATAGCATCTCATCTCTTCCTATCTCTTCCTTTGCTGTTATTACACAGTGCCTGTTTTCTTCTACCAGAATACATTCCACGTGGGCAGAACCTGTACTGCCCGAGTGCATTTTTTTCTGCCCACCTCTGAATGCCTTGCACTGTGCTCAGCAAACAATTATCGAGTGAATCTGTGCAAAAAACTAATATTTATGGAACCTTTTTTTCCCAGAGGTTTTGGACCTCTGTGGATTATTTTCAGAGTTTATTCTGGGAAAAGGTATGTCTCTTTTGAAGGACTCATAAGAGTAGATTTTCCTCGAACAGGTAATTGCCTGGATTGTGTAACTCTGGAATAACCAATTTAGCCCTGTGCTTCCTGGGTCCAAAGCAAAAAAGGGTAAGATTAGCCACAGCCGCTATGTTGGGCTGTACGGCCGGTGTTTCTGCGTCTTCCTCCTCCTTCCCTGTGGTCTTTGATTTTCCATGTCTATTTTCATAGCATCTGATTACAAGCTGACTCGAGTCCTTTTTGGAAGCAGGCAGAATATAAATAGCCAGGAACACAAACAACTGATTGGGTGTGTGTAATGTCTATTTCACAGACATGCAATACAAGTCCGTGGCAGGTGGGGTGGCTTGTCTGAGGTCACTCAGTCGGGCAAGGGCCCAGGTCCCTTGAATTCCAGACCACTTCGTCCTGCTCTGAATTACAGTGGAAGAGCCAAACCCTGTGTTTTGCCTTGCTTCTGACATAATGTTTGGGATCCGACATTATTAATACTTCCCTAAGGAAACAAAAACTCAGAGGGATGAAGCACCCACCCTGGGTGGTTCATTGGGTTAGGAACCTGGGCATGGAGTGGTGCTTTCCGTATGCAAGTCCCCAGACTTGGCTCAGAATCCCTTAGCTTAGTATTATTGAACAGAAAGGATTATTTTTACCTTAGTAGTGTGCTTGTGTGCTTTGGGATGACTCTAAGGCAGTGGTCCTCAACCTGGGGGTTGTGTGCCTTTTAGGGCCAAACTACTGTCTCACAGGGGTCCCCTAAGATCATCAGAAAACATAGATGTTTACATTGCAATTCACAAGAGTAGAAAAATTACAGTTATGAAGTAGCAACAAAATAATTTAATGGTTGGTAGTCTCCACAACAAGAGGAGCTGTATTAAAGGTTGGCAGTATTGGGAAGGGTGAGAACCACTGCTCTAAGGGATGAGTCATTGGCTGCTATCTATCTGTGGAGCTGAAAGAGAGCATGGAGAGATATTAAGACTCACCAGGACAACATCCCTAACTGCTTTCTGCAGACACTGTCACCTGGTAGGTAGAGGCAGAGGAGAGGGGGCAGGTCACACCAATGTCAGCTCACTCAGCACACACCCAATCCACACGATGCTCATCCCAGCAGGTAGGAATACGACTTGGGGAGAGCCTCCAGCTCTTCCCATGCTGGGGAGTCAGAGAATCAGCCTGATGAGGAGGCAGAGGCGCTGGAATCAGGGTATGGGTGTCAAGAATGCAGAAGTGACACGGCTGGTGTATTGAGCTTTGCCATGGCCAGACATTGTCCTCCACATCTCAGAATCCCGAGGCCAGAGCATGTGTGCCACAACTCTTCATCTCACTATGACGTAACAAACACCCACTCCCCAGTTCCATTCTGGCTTACATAGCTCCATGATTTCAATGCCCTTACATTTTTGTCCCCTACAGACAGTGCTGCCTCTCCTGAGTTCCTGGGGGCACACTCTCTAGATGGTGGTTTAATAGACAATGAAAAATTTCCAACTTATTGATATGATTATGAAATAGACTGCCATGCCAAGCTGGCTACTCTCAGAGGCCCTCATATCTGTTCTGTGACAAACACCTGAGTCACTATTACCATGACAGAGTGGTGCCCCAACCCATCATGGTGGTGCCCAGCAGTGGTCCAGGGATGCAAGAAGTTCAGACAGTATTCTACCCAGGACAGACTGATCTGGACAGATGGCTTGGATCATGCTGAGTTTGTCTGAATAGCTAGCTATATGGATGTCTTAATGCTAAAAAGCAAGATGGTGACCAATCAGCATAGTTTGGTCCCTGAGGGTGCTACTGACTCCACTTAGCACCCGTGCTGAACATCATCAGGTCTGTGGTCAGGGGATGGAGGAGCTCAGGATAAATGGCTGGTGATTCTCTCTTAAAGCCACCCTCCAGGCTTCAGGTTGGGCCAGGCAATCCAGCCCCAAGACCATTCACACATCTGTACCCTGGCACTGGGGCCTCAGTCTTAGGGGCGGATGTTTTTCTTTAGAGCATCCCTGAGATGCTATCCTCTTCATCTCAGATCACATCCAAAGCATCACAGCTTCTTAAGACACATTTCAGTGAGCAATGGAGAAGATTCATAATGCATCATAATTAGCATCAAGCAGCAGTGACCTGCTACGAAACTCTGGAAGGAAACTTTGGGAAGCGCTGGAAAGCTGGGTTTGCTTGCAAGGTTGAATCAGGCCCACTGGCTTGGGAGTGGGCTTTACTCTGTACAAACGTCTCTGACCATTTCTAAGGTCAGCAAAAAAGACAGCTTCAGCCAGTCCATTCTCACAGCATTCCTGACCAAGGCTCCTTCTGTTAGCTAAAATGTAGGTGGTGTTCCTGTCAAATAGCTCCAGTAGTCAGTCACCCTACAGGGAATATGGCGGATGGCAATGCTGTCAATTCTAGTGGTTTTCAACCTGGTCTGATTCTACACCTCTACTCTGGAGACAGCGGATTGATACTGGGTGGGGAGCTGCTCTTGGCATCCAGTGGAATTCAGAAACTGCCAAATCTCCTGCAGTACAATGCCCACCCTTTCTACAAAGAACCAGCTGGCTCTAGATGTCAATGGTCCTGAGGTTAAGAGAACCTGGGCCAGGAGCTTACAATTTGCCTACCAGCTCTCTATTTCCCGAGGACCCCAGTACTTAGGAAGAAGTTTCTAATCTCTATCAATCTCTTCACAGATAGACCATACCTATCAGCACTGTCTCAAGCAATAGTGACTTTTGCCATCCATCCTTCAAATGCCTTGGCCATTAGTGATTACATGAGCCACTGAAGATGAACTGCGGCCTCCAAGTTCCTGACGCTGACTGCTTGTGGAGACTTTTGCTTACAAGACAGTCATATCTGGGTCTATGTCTTCCCTGTTTAAATGATCCATAAGGGATTGCTTTAAGACAAAATTATTTATTCATTTTCATTTCTTTTGAGGTTGGTCAGGTCCACAGCAAACTGCAGAGAGATCTAGTTCATATTCATGACTTCCTCTGCAGAGGCCCGTCTCCATGGTGAGCCACATCCCTCACCAGAGGTCCAGGTTTGGTACCATGAATGACCCCATGCTTGCTTGTTCCTAACTCTTAAAGTCTATCTCTTAGATTAGGGGTCTACCTTGACTGTGGTGTCTGTTCAGTTGGGTGGTCATGGAACCACCAAGGAGCCATCGTAAAGAGATCTCTGCTCTGAAAGTCCTTTGTGCCTTTCCTAGATCTCAGTCCCTCCGGCCCCTGGGATGCAGAACTGTTTGCTCTTACAGCATTCTTTTTAGAATGTCTTTTAGTTGGGATGCTCCAGTGATGTAGGAAAAACAAACGCCAAGATCCCTGTGCTTGGAGAGGCCAGTGACTGCTATTATAGTGATTAGTTCAATTTACGATTCTGGCAAGAATTCTTCAAAAAAAAAAAACAGTCTTCCCATATGGTCTTGTAATCCCACTTTTGAGTACACATTAAAAAAAAAAATTGAAAGCAGGATCTTAAGCAGATAATTGCAGGGCCATGTTTGGAACAGAAATAGTCACAAGAGTCCAAAGCAGAAGCAATCCAAAGGCCTACTGAGGGATTAACAAGCAAGCATATGGTATAGATACACAGTAGAATACTATTCAGCCTTAAAAAGTAATAAAACTGGGAAACCCACTGAGAAATAGACAAAGTATACAGACAGCTTGCTAAGCAAGAGAAACCCATTCCAAACTCTGTTCTGCTCAGATGAGGAACCCAGGACAGTAAAACTCACAGGGAGAGGGAACTAAAATGGTAGTTAGCAGAGACTTGCAGAAGAGGAAATGGGGAGTTGTTTAAAGGTCTAAAAATCCTCGAGTTTAGGTGCACAACATTGGTAACAGACTCAACTGCATTGGCCTCAAAAGTGATTACAAGGTCAATTTTATGCTGTGTATATTTTATCATGGTTTATAAAAGGATTTTGACACAGGACTCAGGTGTAGATAAGTCAGGGTGTACCCTGGAGCACCAGGAAGGGATCATTTCCTGTCAGTGGGATGAAGAGGCAATCATAGAGCATCAGTTCAGAGCATCATAGAGAGACCCGAGTGGGGCATTTCTCTTCATCTGCAGGGCCACTCGGAAGCGGGTGCTGCCGGAAATGCGGAGGAGCAGGAGATAGAGGCAGAGGAGGGAAACTCCTTCCGTGTGCTCTCAGCACAGGGCTGGGCATGGGAACCTGGGCACTCTTACTAGTGTCTGTTTTCACCAGGGAACAGTGACAGTCTTTGCCCAGTCCTGTAGAAGTGAACATTCATGAGCATGCTGGTGGCTTTCTCCCTGATGTTAAAGAAGCAGGCACTAGAGGGGGATGCGGGTAGGGGCAAGACCTGCGGAACATCAACACTGGACAGACAACAGACGGTGGCTGCCATTCTTCCTTGTGAGGCTACTTGATGTACTGGTGAGCTATGGAAAGGTAGCCATTTTACAGACAGGAAATGGGCTCGGGGAATCTGGAGACTCGTCACTGGCCAGTGAGAGCCAGAGCTGGGACACAATCCCAGATGTGGTTGGCTCATGTCTGATCTGTACTGAGTGGCTGAAATGGATCAGGGAAAACTAAGGAACCAGGAGGATCAGGCCTTGCTGGAGGTGAAGTGGGTTCCTAGCTGCCCCCACAACCTCCATCACTGGGGCTGGCAGCTGGGGTGGAGACTCAGGGAGGAAACAAGGGACAGTCCTGTTGCAAACAGGGGTGGCTTTGGTGTCTGTCCTTCCAGAAAACTGACAGATGGATATGAGAACAATTTTGTTCCCTGGCTCTACTCTCCTGAGACCAGAGGGGCACTTGATCCCAATTATGGAAAGTGCCTGGGTCGGCCATCTCTGGGTATGATCCAAGTGTCTGTGGCAGCTGATTAAAACCTAGACAGCCCTCTTATGAGCCCTTCAATCTTGGAGCTGAGACCCTTTGGGGCCTTGAAGTTGAGTCTGGATGGACACAGCCGTCTCCACTTTGTGCTGACAATATAGAAAGAGCAACTGCTCAAGTGGGCAAGGGCCAGGATCCATGAAGGTCATGGGCAGACTGCAGCTCAGCCCCAGGAGTGGCCCGACAAGTAACTACTGGCTCTCCCTCAGGCCCTTGTCTAACTAGGGTGTCACAAGCCTGGCCTGAGTGTGGGGTGAGACTGTCCTCAGTAGACACTCAGCCTGTTATCTCTTTCAGCGTTTGGAGGTCTGCTCTTTCTATTATGCTGGGGCAGCTCCTGGCCTCCTCACCAATGTGTGAGGCAATGCAGTGTGGTTTCGACTAGGGAAGGGAGATGTCAAGTTCATTGCAGATGTCTGTTGACAATTTCTTTGACAGTGCCTTCACTCCTGAGGAAGGGCTCTGTCCACCTCTATGTCTTGCTGACTTTGGAACCTGCTTGACTGACAGGCAGTAGAATCAAACTTATGTAGAGAGGTAAAGTGCTGATGGCGAGACAAGCCAAGAGCCCAGAGCCCTATGGGAGGTCTTACCAGTCCAAATGAGTGCCGGTGGACCACAGTGGAGCCTGTCACTAAGTCTGGACATGGCCTTCTGCTCCCACTATGAGGTTCAACAGACTCTGATCAGAATGGCAAAGGCCAGGATGAGGAGACTTTCCCAGGGCTCTACAAGGAGCCCATGAACAGAGTGGCCTCTGCACCCAGAGACTATCCCTGCTCAGGCACGGAGATGGTCGCTCTGCTTGTCTTTTGCCCATCACACTTGTGTATGTCTTTTGATACCAACCCTACTGTACACTCATTCTAAGGTCACGATTGGGATGAACATAGCTGTGATCACATGAGCTTCTTCTTCTGAGGTGGAACACTTGTGAGGACGCTTTTCAGGCGAGCAAGGGAACATGGAACCCAGATTGAAAATTCAGCAGGAAGCTGTGGGAGACAGAAATGGCAGCAGCACCTCTCCAACCAAGTCATATCTGTCCTGCCTTGGTTTCTGGGATTCACAAGGTCATACTCACATCTCTGGACTACTGCTGTATCATTTGTTTGTGACAAATAGCATAAATACCACTACACACTAATACACACTACACTCACCATCCCTCTCTCTTTCCATACTTGTGGCAGGCATTAATAATGGATAACCAATCTCTCATGGCAGCTTTCCTCTAAGTCTGGGCCTAGCTTCTGCTTCTTACTTTAATAGACATTAGCAAATGATTACCATTGACAAAACAAAGCAAACCTCTTTTTCATGCTAAATCTCAATTCATTTTTTTCTGCTTTATCTTTCTTTTTATTTTATGTTTTGAGACAGTCTCATTATGTCCCCCCCCAAACTTGCTATTCTCAGTCTTCTTGCCCTGGCTTGGCAAGTATTCTACCAACTGAACTATGCCCTCTGCTTCAGTCTTAATGGGGGAAGGACCTTAAAGGAACCACACGCTTAGTGATCAGACCCCTAAGCCTGTGGTGGTGTGGAGGGGTGTGGACAAGGCTGGAGGTGTGGCTCCAGAGTCCATAGCTGGCTGTGTGGTACCCACATGGTCAACAGTGACCATAGCAAGAGTGCCAAAGAGTCGGCTTCAGGAAACAGTGTGTTCTGGGTGCTTGGGATGCTGTACAATATCTTTGGGGTTTGGATCCAGCATCATCAACACATTTATTTTCCTTTGCCCACACATCTGCACGATACACATATAAAAGGAGGGCCCCAGCTTCTCCTTCTGGGGAGTTCATAAGCCACACCTCTGCCTATCTCACCAGACTGTGAACAATGTGGAACCTGAGCTCGGTCTGTCCTACTCCAAAGCCTGGCTCCCTCTTCTCTTCCCAAAAGCTCAGTTCATCTGATCTTTTCTCTTGCTCCAATCTTCAACCAATTTGGTTGTCTCTTTTAAAAAGGGCCTTCCTCTCTGCACCTCTTGGAAAAGGGAGGCAGGCGTCTGGGATGGGGACTCCACCTGGGTGTCTTCCTTCCAGGAGGGGAGCTTCTCGTGAGAATGCATGCCACAGAGAGCAGGTGGCTCCTCGTGAGTGCTCCAGCGAGCTGCAGGCGCCGTGCAGTCAAAACAGCGAAGTAAACCTCAAACCAAACTTGGCACCAGCACATTAGCGACAGCTCCTAGATTTAAAGGGACACAGAATCATTCTTAATACACATCCAAGGTGAGAGCCAGATGTCGCTGATGGCAGGAAGAGCTCCCGGCAGATCAGCAGACCCACAGCCCCCAGCTCCCATGAGCCCATCAAGGCTGCCTCTCAAGATGGCTCTGCCACTCACAGGCACATTCTCTCATCATCATTATTACAAAGAGACCTCAACGAGACAGGAGCTGACACATACCTCTGCGGTGGGAAAGGAGCCTTTGTGGGGCAGCCGTTTACAGCCTCTTAATGATTCCCCCCCCCCACTGGAGCAGAAGCTATTATCCCCATTCACAGATGTGAAAACTGAGGTTCAAAAAAAAACTTGCCCAAAGGTGCACACAAATTTGGGACAGACAGAGCTGGGGTGCAAATGGAGAATTCTCAAACTCCAGGCACCTGAGTTTTGTGTTGGCTCGGGAGGCAGAGAGAGAGCATAGAGTCAGAGGGGCAGAGGGCCTGGTCCCTGAACGACTGTACCTAGTGTCACTCATCTAAGGAAGACAGTGTGGAGAGTTCACTTGAATGAAGGTACCATGCCATTTCTGATGCGGCCCAGTGGTGCTGAGAGTCATAGGCCACCCAGAAGAATCAGCTGTCCCCGGGCCTGCTATGGGATAAGGCTGTCAGTGCCTAGGCTCCGAAAGCCTGGGGTGGGCCTTTAGCTTCACACACCTTTGGAGCGGCCCGAGAAACCACCAACCAGCTCTGAGGCTCGAGTTCGGTCACTCTCAGCTGTGCTTTGGCAAAGCTGCCACCCTGAGACACATTTCATCCCTGCCACCTCGGAGGGAGTTAATCTGCGCTGACAGGAGCCCGAGGGCAGCACGGCTGCTGCTGTGCCATTGGGAAGATCAGGGCGGGTGTCAGGAGGAAGGAAGCAGGCGTTCTAGCACTCTTGGGGACCATGGCTGGGTGGTTCTTCTGGGCTCATCCACCTCATGCTGGATTCGATTTCCCTGGTGTCAGAGACCAGTGGCTGTCAGCAGTCATTGCAGGTCTGTGAGCCTGGGAGGGGAAGCGGAGAGACAGGGCTCCCAAAACACGTAGAATATGTGGAGTTCAACATGGCTTCATGGCTATCCTGCCTCAGTCTTTTATATGGGCCCAGCAGCAGGTCCCATTCTGCGGACAGGAAGAACTGTGCTCATCTCTGTTATGGGGAGCTTGGGGAATGATGGGCTCCCACACTCGGTGAGCACAGTCTGAACCCGAGGCATTAAGCCTACGAGAGCCATGCTCCGGAGGTTCCTCTGCGGTCAGAAGGCCACGAGTTATTGTTTCACGCCTTTCCTGGGCCTGGGCACTGCACCCACTCTGGGCCCTTTTGAAGATGGCTATAAGTGGATCCTGTTGGCCCGTGGTCCCGTCTGGGTGGATAAAAAAGTGGCTTCGGTGACGAACGGGATGTCAGTCCTTCTCCCATGCTATGTTTAGAAAGGTGTCGGCCTCAAGCAGACTGTCGGCGGTCACAGCGGAGGTAATCATGAGTGTCTCTAAAACCTCACTGCTGACCTCTAGGATGCACAGACACCGGGGCCTCTGGCATCACCTTGTGTGGAGACAAAGCCCAGCTCTGGTTTTGTCACAGAATGGTCCATCCTCCTGCTGGGCAGAGACTCTAAAATGGGCCTGTTTCCCCTCATGCCTCCGGTACCAGAGAAGACCTTCGAGGTGATGCTGTGAAATGGCTGGCCCATGCCCTCTATGGTATCTACACGCTCAAAACTCAGGTATACCTTTGTACGCTAACTCACTCATGTGTGCCCCCGCGCTCACACACCCACATCCATATACAACGTCCACATGGCGCACTCGTGCACACACATCTGTATACAGTGCACACATGCACGCTCACACACCTGCATCTCTGTATGATGTACACACCCACGTTCATACACACATCCATACAGTGCATACTTCTCCTTAGTTCATCATGTAGACCTCACAATTGCACACTCACAAGTATGAGTATGTAGGCATGTATGTCTGAGCTCACATGCATGCTTACACACTCACACCATACATATATGCAAGTAATCTCAGGCCCACATACCTGTGCCTGGGCATGCATGCTTCATCACATGTGTCTATGCTTACACATATACACACATTCATATGCACATACTCCTTCTTATAAGATCCATTGGTTGTTAAAAGCTCTTGGCTTATGGTATTTCATGGTGTTACCTCCAAAACACTACGGCAAACATCGATTCTATAAAGTACACCAGGTTAATAGCAAGTAAATGCTACTTGTAGAATTCCCACAACCTTGTAGATCTATGTGCTACCCCAGTACTGCATCCTTTTCCTGTGCTTCCATTGGCTTGTATGTTCCACACATGTGCAAAGATATATTTTAGTACACATGTAATTCTAAGTTGGGGCTTGTGAGATGGCCCACTAGGTAAATGCACTTGCTGTCAAGCCTGGAGACCTGAGTTTGATCCCCAGAACCCACAAAGCAGAAGAAGAACAAACCTTGACCTCCTTACACAGACCATATACATTTATTTACATATTCAAATGTATAGACATAAATCAATGCAATAACTAAAAATATCCAGATTATTTTTTGATTTAATTTAGTATGGGAAAAGACTATTCACTATCCTCTTTTGTTATCTTTTTAACAGTGGTTACATACAATTTTAAATTATCTTCCCGTTAATTATAGCATTAGTGTTTTCCCATGTTTTTTTAAATTTTTATTTATTTATTTATTACTATTTTTTGGATTTTAAGTGTTTAATTATGATACACTTCCATGTAGTTTTCTTTGGATATATCATTATTGGAATTCACTGAGCTTCTTGAATCTCTTTATGTGTCTTTTATTATCACATATAAATTTCAGGCATTATATCCTTAAACACATTTCCTGCTTTATTGTCTCTGTCTTTGGCCTCTGATTTCATGCATCAAAGACCTTTCGATATTGAACCAAGCATACTGGAGTCTTTCTATTTTTCATTCATGATCTTTGTTCTTCAGAGAGAAACTTCTGTTATCAGGCCAAATAAATTAATACTTTTTCAGATATTGCATTCTTTAGTTCTAGAATCTTATTTATGCAATCTTATTTTTCCAATAAGATTTCATTCATTATGAGCATATTTCCCTTTTGGTCCATGAATATATTCACAATCACAACTTTATAGTTTTTATTTATTAATTCTAACAGCCGAGGAACCTCCGTGTCTGTCTCCGTTGACTGTGCTTTGGCTGATAACTGGATAAAGGAGCCAGGCATGGTGGCGGCACACCTGTTGTCTCAGCCATCAAGGAGTGGAAGGGAAAGGATTCCATGTTCCAGGACGGCCTAGAATCCATCCCAAGATCCCATTTCAAAGATAATAGATGAGTGGACAAGAATGGGTCACACTGTTTTTATTTTCTCTCTTATATTGTGAAACTGTAGATTATCCTGGGAACATTGTGAGTGTTACATGATGGAAGAATTTGGACTGTATTCCATTATTGTGAAGAGTGTTGTTCCCCCTCCATTCATTTAGCAAGTAAGTGTCTTTGTTAGACTCAGCACACACATTGTAGCGTCTGAGCTGAACCTCAGTTACATCCTTCTATTGTGAAGCTGAGATGCAGGCAAGGATGCTATGAAGAGTGGGGCTCCGGCACAGCTTCTTGCTGAGCGTGCCTTGTGCCAGCTGGTGACTGTAGCTCCTGACACTCTTTTGTTTCTTCTACCCAGAGACTGCACTATCTACTGCTGTTCGCTCGCCCAAATCTCACGTGCCGCCAGCCGCCAGCTAGTTGAAAACCACAGCTGTACCAACTCAAGATCTGCCCCGGCTGGTTCAGTTTCTAGTCCTTTATGAGCAAAGTGGTGAAGCTGTTTTGTTTGCTTGTATTTTCTTTTTTAAGATGTTTAGAGCTGCTATCTCCAGGATGCTCAGGCCTGCTAAGGCCTTACTTGGCTTTGCTGAAAAGGAGTTGTCTTCCCCCAGTGACTAACTTTTATAACTAAGTTATGAATTTAAACTGATTCTTTTGCAGTATTGGAGATAGGACCCAGATATGGTCCCCAGTGTCACAGCCCAGCTTTGAACTCATTCCGTAGCCCAGGCTGTTCTCGTATGTGTGATTTTTGTTGTCTACCACGTTGTAAGAGGCAATTTTGCACTCAGCATGAGCATCAACCCCAGAGCCAGTCCTGGGTTTCCACCTTTCATGGCTGCCTTTGCCATCTGCAGAGGCATGGTCAAGTCTGCAAACATCCTCATGTTTCTAGTCGGTAGCCCTCGGAGTCTCTGGTGGATGTGGGGTGCAGAGAGGCTAGCCACTTGACAAGCAGGAAAACTGCAGGTAGCTGAAGTCTAAAACCCAGAGAGCTTGGCTGCCTCCCATGATCCTTCTTCAATACATTGCTGCACAGATTCAAAAGGTGCTAGGTGTCTTCCTAATGATGGACTGCGGGGAAATACCCAGCATCCCCCAAAGGCCATACTGTAGGCCTGCCTTAAGCTCTGCTGTTCTGCATCACTAGTAATCTGAGCTGGTGCAAACTATTTCTCCTGTGTGTTCCCTCTCCTCTTGCCAAAAGATAGCTCGCCTAGATGGTGTGTGCTCATGGTAGTATTTTGAAATTTGCTATAATTTGAGTGTGCTCCCCAACAGCTTTAGTATTAGAAACATACCTATCAAATTCATATGACAGTAGTGTTTAAAGTTGTAGCCATAAAGACGTAATCAGGACTTGGCAAAGTCACGGGGTGAGGCCCCAAATGATGACATCATGAAATGTTGTACTAAGAGATGGAGAGGTAGAACTCAGTCTCCACACAGAAAGCCTCTGCCATGCGAACTTAATATTGTGCGCATTTACTGAAATGCCCCTTTAGGTGGAACATTCGTTTGCTATGGATTGAAGAGTCTCCCGGGAGCTTGGAGTTTCTGTGTTAAAGACAGGTCATCCAATGCACGCAAGGGGTTCAGCACATGACCCTCACTAACATTCACTCGCTGCAAGCTTAGCTCCAGGACTGAACTAAGGTCTGAGATGCCCCCAGCACAGGGCTTAGCTCACCAGACATAGTTATGGGGGTCCTTATTATAGGGTAAGGGGTAGAATATTTGGAGGATTAGGGAGAATCCTGGGCTAAGCTAAGGAGAGAGAAGGGGGAAAGAGGGGGACACTGAGATATTCCTCTCTATCTGAGCACAAAAGTCTGAAGGGAGAGGGCAGAGGAGCAGAGATGGGGCCAGAGATGGCTTTCATTTATCATATGGGGTTGGCGAGTCCAGGGTTAGGTGGGGCAGTGGTCCTGCTTATAAGGTTCATGGGAATATAGGGACAATCTATGATTAGAAAGGTAGCATTTGAATGCACGGTTTTTTAAAAATTAGGATGGATACAAAATACCCATGATAAACATAGTGCTGATGCTTTCAAAGACAAGATGGGACTTGACTGCTCAAAGATTCCACTTCGCTTCTTCTCCTAATCCTCACCTTGTTGGATTCTCTTTCATTTAAAATTTATTATTTTTTCATGGTATTCTTTTCTTTAAAATATTTATTACTATTATTATGGCTATTATTGTTATTTTTACTATTATTATTATTAGGGTGTGTGTGTGTGTGTGTGTGTGCACGCATACGCGCATGTACAATCAAGGGTGTCAATATGCCACTCTGCATGTGTGGAGTTTAAAGGACCACTTCGTGGAGTTGATTCTCTTCTGCTTTTCAGTGAGTTCTAGGAATCCACTTCAAGCCCTGTCAAGCCCCGTCAAGCTTCCGAGCAAGCGCCTTCACACTGCCTGGCTGTCGCTCAGGCCTCACCACTGAGGCCCATGTTTACTGAGACATCCTTCGCAGACTCGTGAATGCCATGAGTCCGGGATAAGAGAGCATGTGTGCAGATCCACAATGGAGCACCCTCCAGTGCTGAGCAGAATTTCATTATGACATGTTCGCACACGTATAGAATAGATGAGATCTCTTACTTTATAAAATGAATATATGCTGATGGAAAGAAGACATTTGTAAAGGTAAAAAACAAAAACAAACAAACACACAAGCAATCCAGCGCATTTAAGTCCTAGAAGGGTGTAGAAATGGGATAAGAGAGGCCAGTGGGGTGTGTGTGTGTGACTGTGAGCAAACACATTGTGTGTAGATATCAAAATATTACATTAAAAACATTGACATGTTGATGTTAGCATTTTGATACCTCTTGACTTTTGCATCTTAAAATCCATCTATCATGCTGTCACCCTGACTCCATGCTGGCCCTGGCTGCACCTACCTATGCCTGCGTCCTGGACAATTCTGACAGTACCCTCTTTCCCTCTTGTGTGACAAACCACATAGTTACCCCTCCCTCCCCCAGGCTAGGTCCCCAACTTGGGATGTGCAGCCGGCATTGTGCCCCAGGGAGGTAGACCGTACCTTTCTTCTCAGATCTCCAGAGCCCCAGGTTTCTTTCTCATCCCTCCCAGGTCTGGCACAGGGGCACTGGGGTAGAGGGGGCCCCAGATCTGGCACTTCTATTTCAGGGCAGACGATGGCTTCCTTTGCCAGCCCAAATGAAACCTTTCCTCTCCCAAGTTCCTCGGTCTCTCATTAGCGGTTGTGTTTGTGGATAATGGCTATAAGGAGAGGCAATAAAAAAAAAAAGTCCAGAATGTGGTGCGGCCTGTGCTTAACCCTTCTGTTGGGAGTACATGCCACTGCCGGTTGAGGTCTTAATGACACGGCAGACCCAAGGGCCTGAGTGGGCATTTGCTGTGCAGCTGGGTTATTGAATCCCCATTAGTTAAAAATGCCCGGCCACAGGCCAGGAGCCCAAGAAAATAAGCGCTGACAGGTGAGAGAAAAATACTCTCCCGGAGGCTCTGTGGCCACTTCAAAGGCTGTGGCCCTGCGAGGTAATTGAGGCCTAATAGACACCACGACTGGGAAATGGCTTGGCTACCCACCTCCCCTGTACACAGGAAAGCAATGGACAGGGGCCTGGAGAGGCCGCAGGCTGGCACAGCCCCGAGTGGCCCCTGTAATTAGACCAGATGGAGCCAACACCTCTTCTGCCAGGGTGTGAGTGGATTCCATTCTGGGAGGGGAGGCAGGAGGATGTCTTGGGACAGAGGCAGGTTACAGGAAGAGTGGGTGTCTTAGCTGTACTTGTTTTGCAGTTATGTCGTGAGCCTGGGAGGCCATTGTGTGGGCACAGGCTATGTGTACTCACGGGAACTCATTAGTGTTGCTGGGAATGTTCACAGGCATCCATCAGTGCGTGCTCGTTTATATGTGTGTGCCGTGTGCAGGTCTCTCTCTGCCCATCTCTACTTCTTGGCATCTTTGGCATCTCACGTCAGGAAGCTACCACCGTAGCCTGTCTTTATTTGAGTTCTTGAAATGGCCTTGTTCAGCAGAGCAGGCTCCTTCAATATCTCGAACCCAGGCTCAGGGAGCCAGGATGGCCTGCTTGGCTTGTTGGTAGCAGCCCCTGTAAGAAGGTACAGAAAGGACCCCGCTAGCCCCGGTGTCAGGCTCCTGCATACAGGTCAGAGGCCGGAGTACCCAGGTTCTGAGATTCAAGCCCCTTCAGTGTCCTCAGAAGACCCACACGGCCACACACACGCTTCCTATTTCTTACCACGTTTCATTCATTCAACTCATCTTTAACTTCAACACACTGCTGTAAAGAAACATTTGATTGCGACAAGAAAGGGAACGTTCAATGTCATTTGGCATAAAGAGCAGATAACACTAAAAGGGACCCAGGGCCCAGAGGAGAGCTTTCATCTTACTGGTGGTGGCACTGCCCGAGGCAGCGAGCTTGAGGGAAAGTCTTACTCTACAGTGCAAAGACAGCTCAGTGAAAGGTATGGGGCTGTGGTGACACCCTGCCCCCAAGCACAAGCTTCCTCATGTCACCCAACAAAGAAAGCGTAAAGGCCATAAAGGCCCACTGCACAGCGGGCCAGTGTCAGCTGCTGGTGCTAGCTTAGGTAACTGCTAAGCCCACAGGTGGCACTGGCGAGCAGTTCTGTGGCTTGGCTTTAAATCTGGCCACATGGGTCCATTGGACAGATCACGTGGTCTCCTGAGCTCTCCAGAGCTTGACTTTCTCCTCACGTGGAGGAAGTGAGGCAGAAGTCAGGGGGAGAGTTGACACGAGTGGGCAGAAAGTCATTTGTGAAAGCACTCTGAAGCCCTCAGCTGAAAGAACTCGTGAAAGTTGTTCTTGGGCTAAAGGACAGGTTGAGTGCAGATAGCTAGCGGTCCTCAGACTTCATCAGGTCTCAGCAGCATAGGTCAGATCCAGGGGACCACCGAGGTAATAGAGGCTGTGAAGTGTCGGAAGCTAACACTGGCATCTTTTATTACACACTTTCTGGCTATTGGGCACAAGGAGGTCCCATTTACACGTGTTTCCTATCACATTTCTTTCCAATCATTCGGTCAACTTAATTTTAACTTAAACTTACTGTCCTAAACAGCACATTTGATTGCTAGGAGAAAGGAGAAACTCGGTCTCACTTGTGAGAAAGGCCTGGGGCCTGTGGGAGGAGTCCATCATCTTTCAGGGTGGATGAGGCAGGCTGTATAGTCCCAAGATAGACCCTCTTACATGAACCAGGGTCTGTTCCAAGCATTTATACAAACCTCAATCCTCATATCATTGAGTGTTATGATAGTTGAGTACTGGAGTTAGGTACATTCAGAGCTTAAGTACTCAGCCACACTGTTATATACGATGGGTTGAATCAATTGTCCAAATTCATTATTAGGCAGTAGAGTCTGGAAGGAGAACCCAGCTAGACATTAAGACTCTAAGTTCATTTTCCACCCTCACCCCATTTCTCTCTCTCTCTCTTTCTCTCTCTCTCTCTTTCTCTCTAACTCAGTAATCCACATGCTTCTGCCTCCTGAGTACTGCGATTAAAGCATGTGGCTGAAAACTCCAGATTTTAATAATTACTTTATTTATTTTATTAGATATATTCTTTATTTACATTTCTTTTCTTCTTCTTCTTCTTCTTCTTCTTCTTCTTCTTCTTCTTCTTCTTCTTCTTCTTCTCCTTCTCCTTCTCCTTCTCCTTCTCCTTCTCCTTCTCCTTCTCCTTCTCCTTCTCCTTCTCCTTCTCCTTCTCCTTCTCCTTCTCCTTCTCCTTCTCCTTCTCCTTCTCCTTCTCCTTCTCCTTCTCCTCCTTCTCCTTCTCCTTCTCCTTCTCCTTCTCCTTCTCCTTCTCCTTCTCTTCTTCCTCCTCCTCCTCCTCCTCCTCCTCCTCCTCCTCCTCCTCCTCCTCCTTCTTCTTTTTTGGATTTGGTGTTTTCAAGACAGGGTTTTCTCTGTATAGCCCTGGCTGTCCTGGAACTCACTCTGTAGACCAGGCTGGCTTTAAACTCAGAAATCCACCTGCCTCTGCCTCCCAGAGTACTGGGATTGCAGGCGTGTGCCACCACTGCCTGGCTTACATTTCAAATGCTATCCCCTTTCCCAGTTTCCCCCCTCCCAGAAAGCCCCTATCCCACCCTCCCTCCCCCTGCTTCTATGGGGGTGTTCCTCTACCCGCCCCTATCCCACCCTCCCTCCCCCTGCTTCTATAGGGGTGTTCCTCTACCCACCCCACTCCCACCTCCCTGCCCTCAATTCCCCTACACTGGGGCATCTATCAAGCCTTCATAGGACCAAGGACCTCTCCTCCCATTGATGCCTCTGCTACATATGCAGCTGGAGCCATGTGGACCCCTTGGTTTTTCTAAGTTACAGTCTCTCATGTTCCATTCTGCCCTCAAGCTTGCCACAGAGCCAAGGATGGTTTTGAACTTCTGCTTTTCCCGCTTTCACCTCTGTGCTGCTAAATTTCAGGCATGCACCGCGACACTCAGCTGTATGTGATGCTGAGCATTGATCCCAGGGCTTCATGCATGCGAGACAAATAATGTCATCTGCACTCCATCCCCAGCCCAGGTTCAGAGATACTGATGCCTGGGCCAGAGTGTTCTCTCTTCACATATCTGTGGTCATGATGTGTGTGATGCAAGCATGATTCATTTGTGTGTGTGCAAGCATGTGTCAGGCCCAAGTGTCTGCACTGCAGGCCACCACCAGACAGCTTAGAGCAAGAGAAGTTTACAAAACCAAACCCTGCCCATTCCAATTTGCTCACGTGGCGAGCACCTCCAAGGCCATTGACAAGAGCTGCATTCTCGGATCTGCTGTTGGCAGAGATGGCCAGAATCTCCCCACTCCACATTCCTCCCAGTCACCAAGTGGATCCACATAAGCACGGCCATAATTCAGGATTCAGCACTCAGGTTTCCTAAGGCAGCAGCAGGAATACCACTGCAACCACTGGACCATGGCACGGGGAGGGGCTGAGGTGCAACCCAAGCTGCCCTGTGCCCAGCTTCTTCCCGGGACGGACCTATCCCAGAGGCCTGCTTGCATCCCAGAAAAACACGGGCTCTGTGGTGTGAGGCTCTGCCAGTTTTGGGGACAGGGAGGTGGGTTTATAAATATGCTCTCAGCTAGCTGGTCACCTCTGTGCTAGGCTGGGGATTGCTGGGGCTGGGGACAGACATCTGTGTGTGGCTGAATTCTCCTATTGACAGCAGCCAGGAGAACCTCCATGCCAGGGATGACGAGACACATCTTCTTATGCAGGGTTGGGGGAGTCAGGGGCCAGGCAGGACTCTAACAAAGGGAAGGGCCATGTCACCAAGTTCAAAGTGGCCTCCTGAACTCTGTGCTGTCCCCATCCCTGATTATCACAATGTTTGCTCCTTTGATCTACCCTTAAAAATTAAGGACTATGTTCTTAAGCCCAACTTGGTCTTAAAGCCCACAAACCTATTCATCCCTCTTTCTCTCACGAATTGTCTCTGGATCTCTATTGTCCTCAACCTAAAGTTAGTAGTATAGTAGTAATAGCAGTAGTATAAGAAGAAAAAGGAGGAGGAGGAAGGAGAAATAGAGGAGGAGAAGGAGGAGAAGGAGGAAGAGGAGGAGGAGGAGGAGAAAAAGAAGAAGAAGAAGAAGAAGAAGAAGAAGAAGAAGAAGAAGAAGAAGAAGAAGAAGAAGAAGAAGAAGAAGAAGAAGAAGAAGAAAAAGAAGAAGAAGATGTTTCTAGGATGTCTTTCTGTGTAGCTCCTGTTTTTATTGAGCAAGTGACTTAGAAGCTCTGTTGACAACCTTGGACTCCCTTGACCAAGGTTGGGAGTGGTGTCTGCAAAGGTCCAGGCTTCTTCAACAGTACCCTGTACTGACGTGCTGTGGAAGACAGTCCTCTCTTCATAAATGGCATGCTTGGCCACCTTGTCTCAGCTTTGCCCTTCAGGGCCTCAGTCCAAGTTGTGGGGAATGAAGAAGCCCCAGGCTATCTAGAGATACAGATGAGGTAAAGGTTTAGTGCTGATGTTTGTCAGATTAGAGAATAGTAGATATCCACCAGCTTGAGTTTCTAGCTGGGGCAAACATGCACTTACATACACATGTCACACATGACCTGGACATGTGCATGCATGTGTCACACATGACCTAGACATGTGCATGCATGTGTCACACATAACCTAGACATGTGCATACAGACACTCTCCGTTTTCAAGATTCCCAGTGAGATCCTGAAGCTATCGACAGACAGCTCAGTTGTCCTACACACCCAAGTCTGCTAAAAAGTATAATTTATAAATTAGACACCATGAGAAAATAACAATAAGACAAGTATAACAGTGTCCTTAATGAAAGCTACTTATTTAAAACTTACAAACTGTGGGCCAGTGAGTTTAGAGGGACAAGGCCCTAACTGCACAAGCCTGATGATGGAATTCAGTCCAAGGAATGCACAGTGGAAGGAAACCCTAACTCCAGCAAGTGTACTCTCTTTTACCTGTGCACTGTGACACACGTAATCAAACATATTAGATAGTTCAGGCACATAATAATAATAATAATAATAATAATAATAATAATGTTTGGGGGCTTTAGTTAACTTTGGGTCATTGAAACTTTGTAGAGAGTGGAACTTTGACTAAAGCGGGGAATGGCTCATGTAAGTCTTAATAGAAGGTCAGAGTATACATTTACAGTCCTGATATCCTATGCCCTGTTCACACATATCACATCTGTTCATCGGCACACAGAATCACATGGCACGGAAGCACACTCCTGCCCAGGGTCCCCTCCCTCTGGACGATAGTGCCACAGCCCTGCTCCGTAAGTGAAAACACCCACATGACTCGTGCATGCCCACAGCTCTTCCTGTTATCCACACAGAGAGTATCACTCTAATCCTTCCGTAAAGTGGTATCCTAGTTCCTTAAAAAGCAACGCGGTTGATTAATTTCTTCTCCCTGGGTTTCTCCCTTGTCAAAGGGGAGGAAGAGCTGTCTTGTTTGTGTGTCAGACCCATTAGCCTAGATAAACTGCTGGCCTCCTGGAATGACGAGTGACCAAATAGAACAGTTGCTGCAGAAATAAGTCACACGGCGCGGGAAGCAGGCAGAAGATTCCATCGAACGTCAGGCGATGGCTTATTAATCTCACTTCGGGAGGCATTCCTGAAGAATCAGTCTCCTTTATTAATGATATTTTCACTCAGCTCTGTGAGACATCTTTTATCCAGCCAGAAGGGCAATTATCTATTTAGGCCAGGGAACAATATCCAATCCTGCTTTGGCTCTAGGGCAAGGAAAGGAGCCGAGAGAAGAGGGGAAAAGAAGTATGCATTGGGATCCTGTCCCCAGAGCACTGTGATCCTGTCCCCAGAGCACTGTGATCCTGTCCCCAGAGCACTGTGATCCTGTCCCCAGAGCACTGTGATCCTGTCCCCAGAGCACTGTGATCCTGTCCCCAGAGCACTGCGATCCTGTCCCCAGAGCACTGGGATCCTGCCCCAGTCTGCTTGTGGCTGGGTCTCTTCCACCATTCTCAGGCTCCCACTGTGTCAAGTGGCTTCTAGCATTGTAAGCGTGTGTGTGTGTGTGTGTGTGTGTGTGTGTGTGTGTGTGAAGGGTAAAAGGTAAAGGGGTTCAGGGACAGACATTCCGACTGTCTGCTTGAAATAGCACGTGCTGGTTTATTTACTCAGCGAACATCTCTAAGTACCTATGTATAAAGTCTTTGCGAATGGGGATGGGCAGTGTATGACTCCTGTCCTGAAATCATTTCTATGCCAAGGTCTCGTCATCAAATCCATGATTATAGCCACGGATCTTACAGGGAAGATCATGATAGAAAAAGGATGTATTTTCTAGACTTAACCCCCGTTTATCCTGTCTCCCTTGTGACAGCTATTGAATAGATATCAGGACACTTCAGTAATCAGCTTAGTGGGGAAAGTAATCAGACCGCTGACCTTCAAGTAACGTTTGGTTCTATCTGTGCCCCAATGGCTGCCTCCTTCAGTTACTCTAGCAGATAGTGAGAGAGCACCTGCTGTGTATTTGTTCCTGAGCCTGCCTCTAGGAAGCAAGGGGAGTGGAGATATTATTCTAGTCAGCTGGGAACTTGTAGCAAATGGGTATGAAAGCAAAATAATGAGTCCTATTAGGCATTAAAGGACACACATGTGCATGTAGTGTGTGTGTGTGTGTGTGTGTGTGTGGTGTGGTGTGTGGTGTGTATGTGGTGTGTGGTGTGTGTGCGTGGATGGTGTGTGTGTGTGTGTGTGTGTGTGTGGTGTGGTGTGTGGTGTGTATGTGGTGTGTGGTGTGTGTGCGTGGATGGTGTGTGTGTGTGGTGTGTATGTGGTGTGTGGTGTGTATGTTGTGTGTGTGGTATGTGTATGTGGTGTGGTGTGTGTATGTGGTGTGTGGATGGTGTGTGTGGTATGTGTGTGTATTTGGTGCGGTGTGTGTATATGTGTGTGTGGTGTGTGGTGTGTATGTGGTGTGTGGTGTGTATGTGGTGTGTGGTGTGTATGTTGTGTGTGTGGTATGTGTATGTGGTGTGGTGTGTGTATGTGGTGTGTGGTGTGTGTGTGGATGGTGTGTGTGGTATGTGTGTGTATGTGGTGTGGTGTGTGTATATGTGTGTATGTGGTGTGTGGTGTGTGGTATGTGTGTGTGTATGTGTGTATGTAGTATGTGTCTGTCTGTCTGTGCTCATAGACACAGCAGATGGAAGTAGAAATGAATCAGTTTTCTCACTGCTGCGACCAAACATTTGAGAGAAGTAACTTAAGGGAGGGAGGGTTTTCGTTTTCGTTTTTGTTTGTTTGTTTTTCTTTTCTTTTCAGATCACAGTCAAGGAGATGGCTGGCCATCAGGGTGGGAAAGGACGCAGTAGGAGGGTGAGGCAGCTGGCCAATGTGTCTCAGGAGGAAGCAGAGATGATAAGTGATGGTGATCAGCTTGGGTTTTCATTTTATTCAGTCTAGGCCCACACCCATGGAATGATGACACCCACACTCAGAGAGGGTGTCTTAGTCAGGGTTTCTATTCCTGCACAAAACATCATGACCAAGAAGCAAGTTAGGGAGGAAAGGGTTTATTCAGCTTACACTTCCACATTGCTGTTCATCAACAAAGGAGGTCAGGACTGGAACTCAAGCAGGTCAGGAAGCAGGAGCTGATGTAGAGGCCATGGAGGGATGTTTCTTACTGGCTTGCTTCCCCTGGCTTGCTCAGCTTGCTTTCTTATAGAAGCCAGGACCACCAACCCAGGGATGGCACCACCCACAATGGACTGGGCCTTCCCCCATTGATCACTAATTAAGAAAATGCCATACAGCTGGATATCATGGAAGTATTTCCTCAAGGGAGGCTCCTTTCTCTGTGATATCTCCAGCTTGTGTCAAGTTGACTCACAAAACCAGCCAGTACAGAGGGTCTTCACTGCTCAGTCAAACATGACTGGAAACATCTCCTTGGATACCCAAGAGGTGTTTCAATGGCGATCCCAAATCTAGTCAAATTGACAAGATTAAACAACAGAAAAATCACAGGTAGAGAGATGGATGTGATAGATGATCACGTGGCTCTGATATTAGGCTCTTCCGACCTCCCCACTGGGTTAGCAACTGGTCGTCATTGGAACTTGGTACTGAAGTCTCAGGTTTCTGATCCACAAGATGGAGCCTCATGAGAGTGGTTTCTTATGAGATTGTATGCATTAATGTCTGCAAAATATACTTCTCCTTGAAAAGGAGCTTCTGTGGTGGACGATGGAAGCCCACTGTCTCTCCGGAGGGGCCAGCAAAAAAAAAAAAAAATAGCTGCTCTCACTGTGTGTGTGGAGGGGTCTGAGCCCTTGCAGAATCCCAGTGTATGCATGCTATGTGCTTTGCACAAGGACCGTCACTACCCATGAGTCACCTCCCCGTGCTGGGTCCAAGAAGCCCTCCCTGGTTTAGTCATTTCTCCTGGGTTCCCTTCACTGACCACTTTCTCCCCTGGTCAAGCAAGACTTGTTAATCTTACTTCCTAGAGCCCTGCTGGTCCACAGGTTTGCTGTTGTGGGACTGATGTCAGTTGAGGGACTAGGGGTTGGGGACAGAGGAGGGAGAGGCCAGCAGTAGAGGACGGGGCACAGCACAGCAGATTGCACCCAGTGTGGAGGAGACGGCATAGAGCCTAGTGTCCCCTGGAGGAGCACAAGGAGCCACCTTCCTGCTGAGTTGGATCAAGGCACCCTTACCCCATGTTCCAGCCCAAACTGGCTCATGGAAGGCCTGGCAACCGGGCCACCCTGCTGCGGCCTGCTTCCTACCTCTCTCCTATGCAGGGTGTACCCCTCCAGCTTCTCTGGGTTAGAGGAGCTCTCTACAGGTGACCTTTCTGGTGACAGATGGTAGGGGGAGGTTAGCTGTGGGCCTGGAAGGAGGTCCTCACTCAGCGCACAGAGTGCCCAGCCTGTCCCTGTGGGCAGTAGAGGCTCGAAGCCCAGCCCCTCTTTGTCAGCGCTTTGCTGCCCCCCAGCCCTCCCCACCCCAGTAATTAAAGAAGTCTCTGGAAGAAGAGCCGGTACAGTATGTCATAAAATCTCTCTGAACTACCTATATTTACCCCTGAAAGTGAATTCTTTATAAGACCCGGGATATCAAAGCAGTCGGGGATCAAAGTCGTTTTAATAAGCCAGGCGAGTGTGCCTGCCCGGCCTGGCCTCCTCTCCCTGCCCTCCGAAGGCACTTAGGACACCCCTTGGGCCGAATTGTCACTGATTGCTTATGTACAGGTCTTTAGGGGTCCAGAATGGCCCACTCCTCCCATTTTAGGTCCTATCCACCCTCCCCTTCACAGACCTTAACTCTGCACTGGGGGGCTCCTGTGCCCTGAAGGACCATCCGGAACCGTTCACCAATCAGTTTTCTCAGGAGGACCACAGCCAGCGATGGCAATCTCGCCCACCGATGTACTCAGAGCTAAGAGGTGCACCATTAAACACAGGAACAAAGCCAGTTAAAACGGTTCCCCTGGGCTTGGTTACTGGAACAGGGCAGCTTTGATTTGGGTGTCAGTTACAGGGGTGTGTTCAGAGAAGAAAATTCCCTGAGCTGGATCATTAAGATGTGTGTATTTTTTTTTTTTTTGCAAGTGTGTTCTATTTCAAGGAAGGCTTTAAAAGTGCCAGCACTTCCCATAGGACTCAGCCTGTCTGGGTTTTCCACAAAGCCAGGCCACCTTGGGTCACTTTCCCTGTGATGTGGCTAGCATTCACGGGAATGATGCCGGTCTGCACATGGTGAGTAATGGGAGCTCCAGTCTGTCCAAGGCCCTCCAAGATGGCGCCTTGCATCTTGACCTCCTGCCTACCTTTATGGGAATTTTGATTTGAGATAATAGCTTAGTGCAATGCTTTTATTTTACTGTGGGGGAAACTGAGGCCTAAAGAGAGTGAACTAGTAGATTGAGACTAGATCCAACGTTTCCCTCTAGGTTTAGACTTGTTTTTTTATATCAAGGGCTGTCAGATTATTGCTAGCGGGTCTAGTTGCCACCTGCCTTTTAAATAAAGTTTTATTGAAACACTCCCATGTATTCATTTATGCACTGTCTTTCCCTTCTTTGGGGACTATAGTAGAACACTGTTGACATAGAGAGTGTGCCTGATCCCAAGCCCCCAATATTTATCATTTGGACTTTCCAAAAAATGTTGGCTGGTCTTTGTTTTTGTTTTTTTTACCAGGTGATGTTTCCTGTATTGTACTCTGATAGTCCCCAGAGCCTGCTTCAAGTTCCTCTCAGAAACCCAGGCGCAGGACCCATGATGGCTACACAGCAGAACAGAGCAGGCTTGAGAAAGGTGAGGGAGCTGAGGAGCACTGTGACCTGGGAAAGCTTTTTACCCTCTCAGGACTTCCGTACCACACCCCAGCCACACCCAGTGCAAGAGAGAAAAACCCAGAGTCATTTGTGTTACTGTTAATGCTTTGGAGTTGCAAGAGGTGAGGTTTGAGGCAGTAGCATACCCCTGTTCTCTGGTATCACTGGGCATTTTCAGTGCTGTGAGACCTAGCTTAGTAGATTTAGGGGACTATCTATTCCTCAGCATTCAGGGCACTTGGGGTGGAAGGATACATTACAATAGGAGCCCTACTTTACATTGCCTTCAGTGTTTATAATCAGATGATAATTACATTGAGGTTGTAGTTATCATCTTCCCAGTCACAAATGAGGAACTAGGAGCATTTGGGGTGTGGGAGGCTCCAGGGTCCACTGTGCTACATTTGGCATCTCCCTCAGAACCCACCCCCCTGCTGTCGTTTTCTGTAGCTGTAACACTGGGCACCCCATACAGACACAGATCATATCTTACTCATAAAGGTCACGTAACTAGAACATGCTAGACTAGAACTTGGCCCTTCTGTGTGAATCAATAGACACCACTGTTTCCCTAGGGGGCAGGTCTAGGTAGAATGACAGGGAAGGCCAGGGAGGCGGGGAGGAAACCCCAAACTCCATATTTGGCAGCTGGACCATCTGCCTGTAGAGGTTCCCAGAGAACTCTTGGGATCTACTGGCTCTTTCTGTTAAGCCACTTCATAGCTAGGGGACCAGTGAAGAAGACACGTGATCCTTCTTGAGGTAGAATGCCACCCTAAGTCACAGCTCAGAAGCTGAGCCTGGGTAGAGTTAACTCCACCTGCTACTGACCAGTTATGAGAGGCTCCGGAGATACTGGGGGACCTTGGGATGTCCGGAGACTTGAACTTCCTAAAAATGAGCCCGCTTCCTCGCTTCCATCCCCACAGCTTGTACATGGGGGCACCTCAGCATGTCTGTTTGCAGATGTAAAGCCACTAGAGGATTCCATCTTGCTCTTGACTTTGGCCTTTGTAGGACAGTTCTGCCAGCACCATGTCCTTGGCAGAGTTCTGTGTTCTTGAAACCTGGTAATCTGGTTCAAACATTCTGCTCTGGGATGCTCACCATAATATCTCTATGTAGACTGCTCTCTCTCTCTCTCTCTCTCTCTCTCTCTCTCTCTCTGTGTGTGTGTGTGTGTGTGTATGTCCTCCCTCCCAGGTCCTCATAAGCCTTTTCTAGCCTCCTTCCTCTTCAGCCTGGAGCTTGCAGGGCCAGGAACATGTCTGGCCATCAGTACCAGCCAGGGCTCAGTTCAGAGCAGGGCATAGCCGCTGACTAAGTGAGCATGGCCTGCTGCTCTTCCTTCACAGCCTGCAGCCTGCTCAGCTTTAGGGGAGGGAGAAGGGGCATGTGTGCAGCAGGGTGGGCAGAGTCCACTTGCAGAGGCTCCTCTGTTTGTCATGACAACCTCCGGATCCACTCACCCCACTGTTTCGTGGGCCTAGGGAAGGATAGCGGTGGACAGAGCTGATTTATAAAAACAAGGACAGGCAAGGGACCCTGGAGGGCCTGCGTAGAGGGAGAAGGGCCTTCTTTGGGCAAGAAGAGAATAAAGGGCTACAGGATGCAAGGCCCAGGACAGGGAGCAGCAAACGCATGTGTTCTCATTGTACAGCGGGTTCTGCCTAAGGCACAGCCTCTCTTGGCTTCTCTGGAGTCTCCAAGCAAGGGTGCAAGGATGGAACTCACAGCGCCTCTTTTACAGGCACCAAGAAATGGATGCCCACAGAGGCTAAGCAAATCACCCAAGTCTCACAGCTAAGAAGCAGTTGGGGGCGGGGGCAGGACTTTAAGATCTAACTCCAGAGCCTCCTGGCAACATAGGTGTGGGTGAACACATGCGGGCATGCCCATTAGGTCAGTCCGAGCTCAAGAACAAAGCTACGCCCTCAAGCCTAAGACTGGGGCAGAACAAAATTAAAGGAAGTAGTCCCTCCCTGAGATTGCATGAACTCTCAAGTGAGGGTCTCCTGGTGGTTTGTACCATGGATGTTTTTTGATGGCCTTGTCGCTGGTGAGGAAACAGAGGTTCCTGAGGAAGATGGAAGAGAGGGGAGTCTAGAGAGTGCCAGTAGTGTGTGTGTGTGTGTAAGGGGTGAGGGGTGTCAGGGCTCACGGGTGGGGGAACAGCACTTCCAGTAAGCAATACAGGATAGGGAGATGGTCAAGAGAAAAAGCCTAGAAGCCTGGCTGCAGTGAGGGAAGGTTGCAAAGGGTTTCCTGGTCATATGCAGGATGCTTTATCCAGAACCTTGCCTCATTCAGTTTCCATCTCCTGAGCATCAGGCTGGGCCTAGGCACTGTCTCTTTTGGACTCTTCTGACAGAATCCCAGCCTTGACTCAGAGGCAGGCCCAGCTGATGGTGATCCTTGTCAACGCCCATTCTGCTTCTCTAGCAAGCAGTAAGGTTGGCATCCAGAGAGGCCCTGGCAGTCCTGGAGGTGACAGGAGCTCAGCTGTGGACCACCTCTTCCTGGGTCACCAGGGAGGTCAAGGTCAGATGGAGGTCATTGGACCATTTAACAGATGGGCCAGTTACGGCCCCTAGAGGCACCAGGCTGCTCTTGGGCTGGAAGGAGGGGCTGGAACCTGTGCCTGTGCCAGCTAGCTAAATCCTTCCTTCCCTGGCAGGGGGTGGGAAATACTTCCTCGTGCCTGTGCTGTGGATCTCATTTGAACCCCTCTACATCAAAGTGTGAGGTTTTCCCGGGAAGGCTTTTAAAAAAAATTACTTTTCAGTTTTCAAAAGAAAATGTTGTGCTGACTTAGACATCAGAGCACACTTAACACTTGGGGGGATTGCGCTATTAACATTTTTTAAAAACCTTTTTACTGGTTCTCTCCAAACCCTCCACTGTCCTGGGTCCTGGGGGTAGAAATCGGGTCTTCTGGTCTTCTGCCTGGTGGGTCAGATGTCTCCACCCAGGGGTGCCCGTGTCCCCTTCATGCGTCAGTAAGTACCAGCCCTGTGAGCTGGGGAGGAGCGCTGACAGTCTCCGAGGCCTGGGCACCACGGATGCTCTTTCCTTCAGTTCTGTGGAGCCTCCTGCAGGTTGGCAAGGTCCGGATGAAAGACAGGGTGAGAGGGCATAACCGGGCTGCAGCGACATGGCGGGATGGGTAAATAGGCAGGCGTGTGTTTTCTCAGTTCTCCTCAGGGAAACGTCTTTGCAATATCAACCCCCCACGGGGAAAAATGTAAAAAATGATAAATTGGGCTTTTGTGTGTGCGTCTTGTTTCAAACCAATATGATCTCAATTCTTTTGTGGGCTTTGAAAGTCCGTGCGGGAATTCCCCCCTCACTGTAAATACCTAGCGTCCGGGCCTTATGACATGTGATCTGTAATAAACTTCAAAAGGACACCTTTGACATTTTAGATAACTTGCAAATGATGATGCGGGCGATCTTTTGCCACTACAAAGAAAGAACAAAAGAACCGACATGAAAGAGAAATCAATAAACATATGGCAATTAATAAAACATTTTCTATGAATACCCTACAAAGAGTTTTACAACGGTATAAAAACCCAACAGTTGTTTCAATGTGGATTTAAGAAGTCTCAGCTGGCATATTAAGACATCTGCACTGGGCAGCACACGGGAAGGCACAGAAAAACAGGGGCCGTGGTTGGGCTTGTAAATCCGTCAGATGGGAAGGTGCCATCAACAGGGATCACTAGGAAAGGAGCCGAGGAGGAGTGCATGATCTTATTCTATCTGCAGGAATGGAAAGTGAGAGGGAGAATGGGAGGCGGCTGTCAGCCGCCCAGAGCCTCTTGTGGACCAGCCCTTTGGAAGTCGGGTTGAACTTGAGCTCTGTGCTCGTAGCTCAGTTCTGCAGCCCACCTGGGAATTTGAGTTTTTCAGAGAAGTCAGCCTGGGGCCAGCACAGAGTTCCTTGGCAGAAAAATCGTGTGACCCGTAGTACGCTTGCCAATCCCCAGAACAGAGCAGGGCTTCTGACTTCCAAAGTGCTTCTTCGTTCTCAGGGGCAGAGTTCGACTCCCACCTCCCCCAGCCCACTAAGCAGAAGCTTCCCACCGCTTTGGCCTCAGTTTCCACTTCTGTACAAAGCTGCCTGTCCATGCTTCCTACCGGCTTGTGCAAAGCTCAGAGGCGCACGTGCTCAGGAAATGGTAGAGAGTATAACCCACTCCGGGACTGCGTAGACTGGGCCTTGCTGACTGTCTGTCTGCACCCCACCCCCATTCTTTTTCCCTGGGTGGACTGCATGGCTTCCACTGCAGTGGGAACAACTGGGCTTTCTATCCTTGGTGCATCTGGGAGCGTTCACTCGTGTCTTCTGCGGGCCAGAGCTGGGTGGAGACGCCGAGAGGCTGCAACTGGTGGACCCAGCGCCATGCATCTCCTGGAGTTGTAAGGTTCTGGCTGGTAGGTGGGGCTACTTGGGGAACTCCGGAGGATGTTCAACCGAAGTCCCGTGACAACAGGAAATAGCAGCAGAAATAGGACAGAAGATGGCAGAGAACAAGGCAGATCCAAAGAGACAAACTCTACTCTGAAGCATGTTTCATGTTCTCAGGTATGCTGCTAGCTGGGTTCAGCCTCTCTCTCTCTCTCTCTCTCTCTCTCTCTCTCTCTCTCTCTGTGTGTGTGTGTGTGTGTGTGTGTGTGCATGTGCATATTTTCTTATTTATTTTTAAAAATATTTTTATTATATATATTCTTTATTTACATTTCAAATTATTTTCCCTTTCCTGGATCTCCCCTTCCCAAAAGTCCCAAAAGCCTCTTCCGTCCCCCTGCTCCCCAATCACCCCCACTGCTGATTCCCTGTCCTGGTATTCCCTTACACTACTACACTGAGCCTTTCCAGGACCAGGGGCCTCTCCTTCCTTCTTGGGCATCATTTGATATGTGAATTGTTTCTTGGGTATTCTGAGCTTCTGGGCTAATATCCACTCATCAGAGTGCATACCATGTGTGTTCTTTTGTGATTGGGTCACCTCACTCAGGATGACATTCTCCAGTTTTACCCACTTGCCTAAGAATTTCATGAATTCATTGTTTTTGATAGCTGAGTAGTATTCCATAGTGTAAATATCCCACATTTTCTGTATCCATTCCTCCATTGAGGGACATCTGGGTTCTTTCCAGCTTCTGGATATTATAAATAGGGCTGCTATGAACTTAGTGGAGCATGTGTCCTTATCACATGCTGGGGAATCCTCTTGGTATATTCATGTAATTGCATATACTTTATAGCCACATGGAATAGGAAGACAGAGATATTTGATCCCTGGGTCTCCAATGACCTTGGGTAACGTTTTACCATCCTGGGGACTCAGTCTCCCTATCTGTAAAATGGATGGTAGCATTACTGTCCTGACTGCAAAATCATGTGCTCATAGCCCACAGAGTTCTGGGAGAGCCCTCTAAGTCAACAGTAGCAGGTGTCCTCAGCTCAGTGACAGGCAGTTGGTGGCCCAGCCTTCAGAGGGGAAGGTGGGCTGTTGGATCCGACTCCTCATGCACCTGTCCCTTTCGTTTCTTGTCCCCAACCCACAAAATTCCACTCAGTCCAGTCCAAATTCTCCAAATCCAAGGAGATGGAGACCACCTGCTTCCATCGTTTTTTGCCTGCCTGTGCCTCCCAAACAGCTGTAGGAAGCGACGACGACATGTGACTGGTTCTGGCTTGAACACCTCCGAGTTGGAGAGCTCACCCCTTTCTCTGGTAGGCTGCCCTGTCTTGGCAGCAGTTGTGGGAGGAAGCTTCCCAACCCTGGGTGGAAAGCATTCTCTTGGTTCAGACGTTCTCAGTCTCAGCTGCAGCTCATCACCAGCCCTTCTGGAGAGGGGTCCCGGCCTGCGTGTGCTGGGGACTGAACCTCGTGTCTCGCATCTGCTAGGCCACCTCTCTAGCACTGAGCGCCAGCCTCAGCTCTGGGCAGGTGATAAAGCATCCTGAGTACAGTGTGCAGGCAAACTCGGATGCTGGCCTCTCTGTGAGACCTCTCAGGGCTCTTGGGTTGTTTGCTCCCTGGGCAGGCAGGACAGCCCCTGGGAAGAGGCCCTGTTCTCGAGAACAAGAGTAGGCTGGTGTAAATTGGCCCTACTGTGAGGTTTGCATTGGTTCCCCTTGTTCCTGGGGCTACTTGGACACCAGGATGTTTGTGAGCTACAACCCCATGCCCTCTAGGCACTAAATCACAATCCTGGGACAGAAGCCCATGACATGACATATTTATTGACCCCCCTACTCTGCAGGGTTCTTTGTGTAGTTCTGTCAGACAGAGGGCCATGACATCGGTGTCTGGAAATCCTGGTCTGCATGTCGGACGTATTGAACTTCATTACCTGTTCATCGTTTAATGTTTCTGTGTGCAAGCTTCTTCATCTCTACAACGGGAGCGATCGCATCTACTAGAAGGAAAGATCTCCATCCATAGGAAGAGAGTCGAGGAGTACAAAGTGCATGGCTGGCTGTGTTGATGCACAGCATCCAGTATTGTACTCAGGAGGGAGTCGGGAAGGACTGTCATGAGTTTGAGGCTAGCCTGGGCTACGTGGTGAGACCTTGTCTCATTCTTTTCTTTCTTGCCTCGCACCTTTCCTCCCTCTCTCCCTCCTTCTCGTTCTTACCCAGAGGAAAGGGACAGGTTTGGGAAGACTGTCCTCTCTTCAGAGACTCTGAATTCCTGCTCTATACTCTGATAACCTCTTTTTCTTTTTTTTTTAAAGATGTATTTTATGTACGAGTACATTGTAAGAGTTGCTGTCTTCAGACACCCCAGAAGAGGGCATCAGATCCCATTACAGATGGTTGTGAGCCACCATGTGGTTGCTGGGAATTGAACTCAGGATCTCTGGAAGAGCAGTCAGTGCTCCTAACCACTGAGCCATCTCTCCAGCTGCTCTGTACTCTGAAGCCAGTCCTCTGTCACACAGGAGAGAAACAGAAGCCCTGAAGTGGAGGTGAAGGCTTTGCTCCCATACCAGTGGTCACCTAGAACCGGGCTGGAGGGGGTCATGCTGGGAAATCCTTCCCTCCGTGCTTTGTGAAGACCCCAGGTGAACACCTACTCACTGTCACACTCAGGTTGCAATGACCCATCCCCCATAGATCAATGTGCATTTTTCTAACCAAGCTGTGATAGCCCCACCTCAGCCATCACTTTTTTAAATCACCTGAATCCCCCCTCCCTTCCCTGGGCACACTTCCCCTGTCGCTACTTTTCCTCATAAGTCAGCAAGATTTTGATTGCAAACCTCTTTTCCAGAGGAGAACACAGACCAAGCATCCTAGAATAGCTTGTCTACAGCCCCAAACTTAGTACAGGATCAGCTGGATCCAGCCACTCTGTGGCTGTAGAATTCCAATAGTCCTCAAATTCCCAACCATTGGTGCACATAGCCTGTCCCGCTCCCTCCCCTGGAAAAAGTGGGACCTTCTGTTCTTAGGGTAGTTTCTGATTAAATCACTCTGCATTTACCCAAAGGATAGTATCCTGGAAGAGCACGGTGAGGAGAGGGGTCTTACAGGCATGTGTTCAGTATAGATGGTGAAAGCTATCACGTGTCCTTCAAAGTGAAGGAACTGTAGTGTGACAGCATTGCACAAAATTGGAAAAGCACATGGCATCAAAGGAGACCCAACCCCAACCAACCAGCCCATAGAGACCTTAAACTCAAATAGAGGGTCCAGTTACCCTCTCTCTATCCTGTGGGTTCAAGGGGAGATTACTCATCTGTGAGATGTCAAGAGCTTCTCCATTGTATGACTTGATACACAACGAGTCTCAACCAAAGAGCATCAACCTCCACATACAGCCAGGGATCACCATCCCCAGACCCTTTCCACGGCCCAGCCCACCAAACAGGATCCCTCAGCCTAAGAAGACTTAGTGGGCAGACTCAAGAGCAGGGTTATCTGGGGTGACTTCCTACTTCTTCTGTAATGTCTTGGTTAAAATTCAGAAAATTAACTTCCCATATAAAATTCAATTTAAGTAAATTATTAGGAAGAGAAGCTCCGCCTCTCTCCCTCTGTCCAAAGGGAGAGCACTCCCCCTCCCACCCACCATCCACCCAGCCCCCTCCCCACACCCCCTGCTTCAGCCTGTGAATTAAAGATCAAGGCTGTGGCCTGTGATTAGTGTTACCAGGAGAGGGGCTTTTGTAAATTTCATAGGCTTTAAGATCCTCCCCCACTTAATCAGTTTACTTTTTCCAAGGTGTCTTGATTCTGCACAGTGCCTGCTTCGGGATAAGACTCTGAGCTAATTGGCAGGGGCTCAGCCCCTGGGCGCTGCTTTTAGAGAGGAAGGCACAGGAAAGGAGCCACTTGCCACCATTTATGAGCTGCCCTGGGTGTCCAGCCACCCCTGGGGAGCAAAGGTGTCTGAGGACTGGAAGGGCAGAGCGGGCCCTGCTGGGCCCTAGAGTCTAGGTCCTCATGTGCAGCATCAGGGCCTCAGAACATGGCGAAAGGGAAGCAAGGAGCACTCGGGGTGGGGGGTGGGGTGGGGGGGCAGGCATCCAGGAGCAGGGGAGGCCGGCACTGAGGCAGCCCTCTGCCCTTTTGCTTTGGCCTTCTTTGCCTCACTCCTTGCTTAAACACCTATCTGCTCCAGGGCAACTGTCTGGCTGTAAGCACACAGGCTCACACCACAGTTTGCTGAGTGTCAATGCCAGATCGCTGTCTCCACATAGATGAAGAGAGTTACTGATAAAATACCACACCGTGGGGCAGGAGAGATTCCTCAGCGGTTAAGAGCTTTTTCAGAGGTCCTGAGTTCAATTCCCAGCAACCACATGGTGGCTCACAACCATCTGTACTGAGATCTGATGCCCTCTTCTGGTATGCAGGTGCCCATGTGAATAGAGTACTCATACATAAGATAAATAAATCTTTAAAAATAAAACAATAGACAAACAAATGCACCCAAGTACACATATATGACTGCACACATAAACTGCTAGGTCCCCGAGGACATGTCCTGCAGGGACTCTTGCACTCCAGGGACGCTCTCTTTGGGCTTCTGACTTCCTGTCTTATCTCCTCACTGACTTCTTGGGTTCCTTCCCCAGCCAACCACTTACTTCTGTCTTGTCTCAGCCAGACTTAGGAAAAGCCAGACAAGCCTTCTTTCCCCAACTCAAGCTGTGGCAGACATTACTAATCAATCCCAGTTGTGTGTCTCTTGGGTTCAGGATGCAGAATCTGATAGTAACAGAGCTCTAGGAAGCAACACTTAATCATC
This sequence comes from Apodemus sylvaticus, assembly GCF_947179515.1. NCBI lineage: Eukaryota > Metazoa > Chordata > Mammalia > Rodentia > Muridae > Apodemus > Apodemus sylvaticus. Next base: position 37,944,411 of record NC_067492.1, on the reverse strand, counting down.
CCCTGAAACAATGACCTTAAATTCCAAATCCCACAGCCTAAGTCTGTTATTTTCTCCTGGGGTCCACAGTGCCTGCCTAGACCCAGTGCTATGAAAGAGTCACTTCAGCAGAAAGGCTCGTCACTTAGCATTCACTCCATATCAGTGGCTGACCTAGATACCAAACACAAAACACTACATCTACACCTTGCAACAAACTGGTGTAGAGGCTCATGACCAGATCACACATTAGAACAGTGAGGCCCAGAGAACTCAAGCCACTTGTCAAAAGTCACACAGCATGCTGTGATGGAACCCAACTGTTACGGAACAATAGGACACTTCTTAAGCCATGAGATAGCACAGCTTGGCACACAGCCTGAAGGGTCTGCACCACAGAGTCTATCCTCTGGCCTGGGTCAAGAACCTTCCAGAGGTCAATGGTCTGTTGTATAGCTGGCCAGAGACATGGGGTATCAGTTCCTCAGGCCCTGATACTTTATTTCTCATTAGCACTTGGAGCTCAAGGCCCTGTAATCACACCAGTCCCAGATTCCCAAGTGGCTGGCTGGCCACTTGAGTGGCCACAGGCTACTCTTGTGTTCACCATTCATGGAAGAGTTCCTTTAGAAAGGAAGCCACACAGCTCCTCATTGCTTTATCTGCAAGAGGAAGGAGAGGATGTTTCTTTACCTTAGATCTCGCTAGCTCTCTCCAAAGGCTCCTGGTGGGGCTGTTCATGAACAGGAAAAATGGACGGAGGTGCATAGAAGCTGGCCCAGGTTTGTGCTAACTAAACACGTGTCACCCGCAATGTTCAGCTGCCTCTTGCAAGTCTGTGGACCAGGCCTCAGGCCCGGGGCTCCTGTAGACCAGAGTCTGGATCAGAAAAAATGGGCACTGGGCTGAGGATGGATTCACAGTCCAAGCAGCTGGTGCTGACCTGACTGGCCCTAACCCTGAATTGTTCTTGAGTACAGCCACACGGTTGCTTTGCTGTTCTTAGATGCTATTCTTGGTTGTGGAGTTTCTTTGGGTTTCTAGCACAGGATCTCCCATGTTGCCCAGGCTGGCCTCGCATTCACTAGTCCCCTGAGTGCTGGGATCACAGGTGTGCCCCACCATGCCAGCTCCTCCCTGTGCTCCTGCCTGACACAGCTTCTTGCTGGGAGCTGCCTGCGTTGGGTCTAAACCTCATGACTTTGACTAAGTTACTTCACCTCTGTAAGCCCGTATTTCTCAGTTTGAAGACAGGCCTACTGATGCTCTCACATCAGTTAGAGACTCCAGTGAGCCTGGAACAGTGCTCATATGGCATGGTGATGGTCTCTTCAGCTGCCACCTCGCTTTAGTCTTCAAGGGGCTCACGGAGGAGTTTTGGTTATCCCTGATTTACACAGGGCAGAAGCCAAGGACTGAGAAGTTGGGATACTTAGCCAAAGGGACATTTAGGTGGCTGGGCTTGAGCACTAGGCCTGACTGAGTACTGGGGAGCTGAGTCTTTCTCCTTCTTGAAGTCCAAAGTCATCTGAAGACTGAGGGAGTAGGATGAGCCCCTAATGGTCATTTCCAAATTCCAGAGGCCTGAGCTTCCTCTCTTTCCCTTTCTGGATCTTGGAGCTATAGGTTGGTCAAGGAGCTAAGGCACAGGCTCAGGGCCAGATAAGAGTTCTGAGTCACTCTTGGCCAAGTCTCGGAAGCTTGACTACACTGCAATCACGTGGACGACTTCCTTCGTTTTGTGGGCCTGGATGACTACCGAGGGCAGGGACTAGTACTCACAGTCTTTCTAGCACAAACAGGCCCCTCCTCTCCTCCTTCTCCCAGTCTTTTTCTCTCCAGGGTCTCACTGTATAGACTAGCTTGCTGCCTGACTTGTGATCTCACTGGTTCAGCCTCTAGAGGGTCACAAGATCCTGCCACCATGCCCCACTGTATTCAAGATGGATTTCAGTTCCTACTTCCCCCTGGAAGGGAGGCTTCTTGGCCGTGCCCGAGTTGTACAACTGCATTTGGGCAGCTTTGCAGATGCTTGGTATTCTATCCCCAGATGCCTCTTCCATGGTGACCAGCAGGACAGCCCTAAAGTATCTCTCAGAAAGCAGCCATCTTGGTGCGTGCATGTTAAATTCAATTCCATCCAAACTAGGACATTCACTCCTGGAAGGAGGCTTAAAGATACTCAGGAAGTAAACAGTGCACAAGTTTTAGGAAGTTCCTGAAACTTTCAAGATTCACAAAGGTCTTTCATACCTAGGCTATATAAACTCTAAGGATAGTATGAGAGAAGAGACATTCTGGCATGCCAAGTTGCCTGTAAGTTGTGCTAATAGCTCCAGGTTGCTGCTTTCCTGAGGCAACACCAGTTGTATGTGTGTGTGTATGTGTGTGGGGGGGGGGTTCAGAGATTCCCATAGTTCTGTAACTAACTGCAATAAACTCACCAGCTTGCCAAGTTGAACTCTGACCTATGCTCTGTCTGGTGCCCTTTCTGGGGAAGTTCATTGCTCTCTCCCCACAGAAAGTCACACAACATTGCAGACAGACCTGATCCTACATCCTGAGGAGCCTCCAGAGAATGTGATTTGGCACAGACAAGTCTGAGACAGGAACTGCCTAGGGGTGATGTTTCCAGGTTCTGTGGGTTCATTTTATTTCTGTGGCCTGGCTCTGAGACATGATGTCCTTGTCAGACTCTGTGAAGAGACTGACATTGTTATATCTTCCTTGGGCAAGGCCTAGGCCAATCATGCTATGCGATGGTCACTTCCCAAATCCATTCTGAACCAGAGCCCTTGGGATCACAGCGGGAACGGCCAACAAGAGCTACCCATGAGGCAGAGAAAGGAGCAACGCTGTCCTTGTGCGCTAACACTCAGGGTCCCCACAGGCTGCTCTTGTGTATTGATTTACCCTAATGGTTTGTAGTGACTGTCAACTCAGAATCTAGAATGAACCCAGAAGACAAACCTCTGCGTATGCGTGTGAGGGAGTTTCTACTTTCCGTTACTTGAGATGGGAGGACCAGGTCTTACTATGGGCGGTACTGTTGCATGGGTAGAGTCCTGGACTGTCTGATTAGAAAGAGAGCTAAGCAGCTGTATCCATCTCACGCTGCTTCCTCTGGCCCAAGCTCCATCAGATCCCCTGCCTTTCCCACCCCATAGGCCACAGCTTCAACCTGTGCGGAAAATCAACCCCTTCTCCTTTAAGTTACCTCTGGCAGCTCTTTCCACCACAGCAGTAAGGAAGGTATTTTGTACACACTTCTCCAGGCTCTTGCTAGAGGGGGGCCAGTGACAAATCTGAGAACTCCCAGTCTGCAATTCTTCACAAAACACATGGGACCTGGCTGCTTCCCACACTGTGGGGTCTGTCTCTAAGGAGCAGAGGCCATCTTCCGGCCTCAGAGAAGGCTACCAACTGCAGGGACTCCTCTGGGGAAACCACCTTCCCTGTCTATGCAGTGAGCGTGCTCACTATATCTGGTGATACATACACTGTTAGTCAGGAAGAGAAGAGCTCCTGTTTTTATATCTGCAAATAGCTCGGAGCTGGATAGACACTCGGTTGCTTTGATCCTCCGTGGAAAAGCTAAAAGGAGCACATGGCAGGCACCCTCCACTGCTGGTTGCTGTCAGGGTGCTCTGCTGAAGGTAATGTGTGGGTCCCTTAGCTGCACACCCACTCCTGAAGACAGACTCACACAGAAGCTGAGACTCAATGCTCCTCCCCTTGGGCAGCAGAGCCTGAACCCGGTTTGCAGTTTTCCAGATTCTTGTAGAATACCCCCCACCCACCCAACCCCTGACCCCTGTTCTCCCTCAGAACTACCTACTTCAGATGTAGTGCCCTCTGAGTGCTACATTCCTTGCCTCATGGAGTGCCTCCACTGGGCAAGCACCAGCCCTCCAGAGGCCCCTTATGCAGAGCTTTGAGCCCTGGGCCTACAGGCTCTACCTCTGAGCTTGAGTTTTAATAATTCCAATCCCCTCCTTTGTTTATTTCTTTGCACATGCATGCATAATTATCCAAACATACATATGCATACCCGTGGCGTCCAAACTTCAAAGTCACGGATGCATGCCTACACATACTTTTCTGTGCACACACATATGCATAACCACGTCTATTTGCATGCAACTCCACATTTGGGCCATTACGGCCTTCATGTGTCCATTGCACACACCGTGTGGGCACACATGCTCTGTACGTATGCATAAATACATCACCTGTATGCAAACACTCAGAGTATGCCCACATGCATATCTGAAGATAAAACTACGTGTTTGCTATCCACATGCATACCAATATGAGCTCACAGGGACACAAATGTGTGACCACATACACCCAACTCCCTGACAATTCATGAACAAATGTCCCATATAGTAATGTACTGGAAAGTATGGAAGTTACCAAGTATATTCATTTGTACCCTGGCACACACATATCCCATAGACAAATGGATGGACACAGCTCATATGTACACCCCGCAAACTTATTGCTACCAGAGTTTATAGGCATGAGGCCACTGTCTGACACCCAAAACACAACCATTGTGTTTGTGCACCCAACAGGCACTCCCCATAGGCATGCACGCACAAATACCTAGCCAGCTACTTAACAAGCTTGCTCACACACTTCACTACCTTGGGCATGGGAGGCACTCCCGGGCACGCGCACATGCATCTCCTCTCCCCAACCCCTTAGCCCTGCTGTAATTGCTCCCAGCCCGGGATTGTGCAAAGCGCGCCGCGGGAGCGCACGGCCCCGATCCTGCAGCGCTCTGCGCGCCCCCAGTCCCGCCACCGCCCGGCCCGGCCCGGCTCGGCCCGCGGCCATCAAAAGGCCGCTTTGGGCGCGGGCACCTGCTCGCCGGCCGCAGCCTCGTTTTATCTGGCGCGGTGAATAATTGATGCGCCGCTGCTTTGCAGTCAAACGCGCGGGCTGCCCGCGCCGCCGCCGCCCGCCGGCCGCTGTGATTTATTATTTACCAGCGCGCGGCCGCCGTGTAAGGTGAGCACTGTGGCTGCTCGCAGAACTGTTACAATCTGGCCTCGTTAGTGGCCTTTCTTGCTGCCTCTCCAAACGGCAGCCCCGCTGATTGATTTTCCCGCCGAAGCCGTGCCATGAAATCCCAGCGCTGCTGCTCTCAAAGCGGCTGCGGAAAGCCAGACTTGGCCCTTCTTCCCGCAACAAGAGCCCGCGTTTGCGCGCACGCCTTTCATGGCGTCCCTGGCTCCGCCGCCGGCCCCATTAGCACGGCGCCCGGCTCCCGCCGCTCCTGTGGGCGACGCTAGGCAGCGCGCTGCGGTCGCGGGGGACCGCGCGGGGCCTTTCAAGCCGGTGGCGAGGCGCAGCCTTCCGGCGACCACAAAGTTTTCCTGCCTTGGAAGTTTTCAAACGCGCTAGGCTGATCCGAGCAGGGAACGAGCAGTGAACAGGTTGGCTCTTCCCGGGACTCTCCCAGTGGCAGCAAAGAGGGGGGTCCCTCTGGACTACCAGCAAGGAAAAGAAAGCATTGGGGGAGGGGGCGGGTACCTACTGTATGCCAGTGTTTAGTCTTTAAACCATTCAGGGGCAACAGCTTGCAGACAAGGACAGGAGATAGAGGTAGCAAGAGGGGCCTGGGGTGTGCCCAGGTTGGCCACCCAGTAACTATTTGGGGTACCCAAACTCCCCGTGTGGGACTAGGGTGACTTAATCATCTCATGCCCTCTGTATGGACATCCAGGTCTCGGGACTCAAGGCAGCTGTTTTGTCATTGGGGGGAAAGTGGCCACATTTTCAGGAGCCCATCAGACCTGAAAATCACAGGATGACGGAGGGTAGGGATAGGGGAGGTTCCAAAATTGCTGGTGATAGAGGAAGCTGCCCATCTGAGGGATTCCTCTGGGATGACCAGGCTTTTGTGTTTTGAAGTGTGGCCCACACTGCATTCAAGTCAGGACTGATTCCTAGGATGGGACCGGAAGTCTGGAAACAGACCCCTAGAACCTGAGCAAATCTCTCCACTTGACTGAAGGGCTTCTCTGTCACAGAGAAGGTAGGACAGTCCTGCTTCTCCCTTTCACAGCACCTGGTGGAGTTGAGTCCCCAATAGTTGTTCATCTGTCCTGATAGGATGGAGACTGGACAGTGGGGACCGCAGCAGGGTGCAGAGCCAGATTCATTGGCTCAGTATTGAAGCCATGAAAAAAGTCACTCAGAGGCAGAGGCTCGGAGTGACCTGTGTGCCGTAGGGTTCTTTGGGTTGGTATAAGTGCTACCATACTGAATCAGCACCGCTGTGATAACACACAGTTTCATGGATTCATGAGGCTGGAGACCTTGAATGCTCCCTCTTGGAAGAGAGGAGATTCAGTTCGTTGTCCCTCCACGCGCTCCACAGCCACAGAAGAGGTGGACAGTTGGGGTGGGTTCTTCAGTAATGTGGCTGGTGCAAGTGGCTGTATGTAACCGGAGGAATTTTGTTGTGACTGAGCTGCCCTTGAGTCCACAGTGCTCCTCCTGCAGATGACCCCAACAAACGCATTGTTTCACCGAGCCGGACCTAAACAAAATCCTTTCTCTGGTCTGTTAGTGCCTCACCTAAAGTGGGTGAATAGACTTCTTTATGTCGCCCATCAAGTCACCAGACACACACCTGCCTGTGTGGCCAGCTCTGCCTTGAGCATAAAGCATCCCACAGCCAGACCCACAGCTTTGTTGAAAGGGTTCAACATGGGTGCTTGGAGAAGTCCTATAGCATTCAGGCAATACTCAGGGAGCTGGGGACCACAGTTCTAATTAGAAGACAAGATCTTTGTCCTCAGTCACGTTGCATGGATCATTTGCAAAGTGAAACACTTGGTTGCTTTCCTCTTGATGTCTCCCCTCCCCGACCTGTGCCCTTAGAGCTGCCCTGCCTCCAGGCTGTGGGAGCTCAGCCTCCACTATCTCCCGGGTCTATTCAGCCTCCCAGTCACTATCTCATCCTTCAACTTCCCATCCCTGTATGAACCCTGATACTCTTGTCCATTGGTTCTGTGGATGAGCCCAAAGGACACTTCTGTTCCCTCTTAGATCTAAATGATGGCCCAGGTGTTGTCTAAGTCTAGAAATCAACAGCTATTATTTCTCACATTCTTGGAAAGTTAGAAAACTCATTTGTAGTCATGCCCATGTTACAGTTACACAACTGGGGATTCTCAGGAGGAATTTTTTTTTTTTTTTTTTTTTTTTTTGCTTTCACTTACCCAGAACCTTAGCAGTAGACAGGACCATAATCTTTGCTCTTTTTTTTTATTTTTTTATTTTATTTTTTATACTACCCCCTGGTTTTTTTTGCATTTTTTTATTTGATATATTTTTTATTTACATTTCAAATGATTTCCCCTTTTCTAGCCCCCCCCCCACTCCCCGAAAGTCCTGTAAGCCCCTTTCTCTCCCCCTGTCCTCCCACCCACCCCTTCCTACTTCCCCGTTCTGGTTTTGCTGAATACTGATTCACTGAGTCTTTCCAGAACAAGGGGCCACTCTTCCTTTCTTCTTGTACCTCATTTGATGTGTAGATTATGTTTTGGGTATTCCAGTTTTCTAGGTTAATATCCACTTACTAGTGAGTGCATACCATGATTCACCTTTTGAGTCTGGGTTACCTCACTTAGTATGATGTTCTGTAGCTCCATCCATTTGCCTAAGAATTTCATGAATTCATTGTTTCTAATGGCTGAATAGTACTCCTTTGTGTAGATATACTACAATTTTTGCATCCACTCTTCTGTTGAGGGATACCTGGGTTCTTTCCAGCATCTGGCAATTATAAATAGGGCTGCTATGAACATAGTAGAGCATGTATCCTTATTACATGGTGGGGAATCCTCTGGGTATATGCCCAGGAGTGGTATAGCAGGATCTTCTGGAAGTGAGGTGCCCAGTTTTCGGAGGAACCGCCAGACTGATTTCCAGAGTGGTTGTACCAATTTGCAACCCCACCAGCAGTGGAGGAGTGTTCCTCTTTCTCCACACCCTTTCCAACACCTGCTGTCTCCTGAATTTTTAATCTTAGCCATTCTGACTGGTGTAAGGTGAAATCTCAGGGTTGTTTTGATTTGCATTTTCCTAATGACTAATGAAGTTGAGCATTTTTTAAGATGCTTCTCCGCCATCCGAAGTTCTTCAGGTGAGAATTCTTTGTTTAACTCTGTACCCCATTTTTAATAGGGTTGTTTGGTTTTCTGGAGTCTAACTTTTTGAGTTCTTTATACATATTGGATATTAGCCCTCTATCTGATGTAGGATTGGTGAAGATCTTTTCCCAATTTGTTGGTTGCCGATTTGTCCTCTTGATGGTGTCCTTTGCCTTACAGAAACTTTGTAATTTTATGAGGTCCATTTGTCAATTCTTGTTCTTAGAGCATACGCTATTGGTGTTCTGTTCAGAAACTTTCTCCCTGTACCGATGTCCTCAAGGGTCTTCCCCAGTTTCTTTTCTATTAGCTTCAGAGTGTCTGGCTTTATGTGGAGGTCCTTGAAATCTTTGCTCTTAATTCACAACTTTAAGACTTTTCTACTCACCCTAATCTTGAATTCTCCCTTTTATCCTGTAATGATACACTAAGAAGATGCGGAGAGGGACAGTCTCTGTCACACCCTAGTGCTGTGTGAGGAACTCCAGAACAGCCTCAGCCACTGACAGGGCTCAGGTCTGGGTTACCACCTTCCTCCAGACAATTTGGACCTTCCTTTTACTTGATGGTGAAGACCTAGGCGGAAAGCAAAGTTAGACAAGGAAGTCAACGTTCTACAAAGTCTACTATGTACTCCTCTGACAACTGGAGTATGAAAGGGGAGGGCCTTCCATCTCAGCATTCGGAGGCAGACAAGGCAGAATGTGGACAGCTTGGTTCTTTTAGCTAAATTAGTTTTGGGAGTATTGGGGAAGGGAAAAGTTCCTAAAAAATGAGCACCCTTCAAATATATCTAAAGACTTCTTTTTCCAGCCCAAAAATGGAATCACAGGAGCTGAGTTAAAGCTCCAACCGAAACAATGACAGAACTGGACTAACTAGACATGATAATTTTGTGAGGAATCCCCTAGATTTCTCCCGCCTTTAGGGTGGTTCTGAGTCATGGCACAGACAGTTGTCTAATGGATCCCTGAGCTGGTAGATGGGCAGAAAAGTTGAGGCAGCTTCGGGAACTGGGGTACAGGACAAGTGGGGGAGAAAGGAGCCTGAATGCAGAACTGTAGCAGGGCCTCCACCCTCCACACATACTGTCAATCAGTAAACTTCATGAGGCAGGAGAGAGTCACCCAGAAAGATAAGAGCAATCATTCTCTGAAGAGCACCTAGGGCTGGCAATGAGGCATATTCATCCTTATCAGAGAGATTGGAAAATCCCGTAGTTCCTGGGGGTACCAGATAAGTCATACATCAGGGTCTTGCTTTTGTGATATTAATTATTTGCTTCTGATTAAATTCTGCTTTGATGCAAATGCTGCCAGAGACAAAGCAGTTCCTTTCATAATAATAGATCAAGCTCGCCAAAGCGTCCATTAGCTTTTAACACGATTGCACTTAATAACGGAGCTTCAAGAGACATGAAGTAAAAATGGATTGAACTGCAAGCAGAAGTGGGCAAATCCAAAATCAGATTCGGAAACATCAACGACTATTTCTCCATAGTGGGTAAGAAAGAAAATCAGCAAGGCACCAGGAAATGGACCGGCTGTAGTGGTGAATTAACAGACATTTATAGGATGCCTCCTGTCCAACCATACTAGGTACACTCCGCAACGTTTAGCAAGTTAGACTACTTCTGGACCATCAAGTAAGTGCCGGTACACTTAAAAAATGCAAATTATGCTCTCTGATTTCACAGAATTTTTATTAAAACTAAATAGTGCAAAAATTACAGAAAACATAATATTTGGAACTCAAATAATAAACTGTCAAAGAAGAAATGAAAGAAAATTAAAAATTTAAGTGAATGTAAATTAAGAGAAAATATGTATGTTATATCTAAAACTCCGTGTAGACAAGGAAATTATCATAAAAGGGACAGTGGCCTGTAATCAGTGACTCAGTTTCTAGGCTAAGAACTTGGAAAATAATCAAAATAACAAAGTATACACAAAGGAAGAAGGAAAAAGCCTGGACAAGAAAACTTAAAGTGGTAATAAAAAGCAACAGAGAGCATAAACGACGAAGACTGTGCTTTGTTATCAAGTGAAGTTCATCCTGGGTAAAGCAAACTCAACACCTATGCCCTAACCTAGGTGAGCTCACTGTTACTGAGGATTTTATATGGATATTTCAGTAGATACATGGAAGGTACTAAAAAATCATACCCTCATCCCAACTTAAACACACATACACACACACATACATAGATACACACATACACACACATGCACACATATACACACATATACACGCATACACATATACACACATTCATATATACACATACATACATCTACACACACATGCATAGACATATACACCCATATACACATACATGCATACACACATACACACACATATACAGACATACACCTACACAAACACACACAGCACAAATTTTGAATAAAAGAAAACATTCTCAAATTGATGAAGAGTATCCATGAAAATCTCCGGAAAACAGGTTTGGTTCTTTTCTTTTCCTGTTCTTTTTGGATCTTTACATTTTCTTTATATTTATTTTATTATGTATGGATGTTTTATCTATGTGTATTATCTATGTAGCACATGCATGCCTGGTGCCCATCATGGTCAGAAGATGGTATCAGATCCCTTGGATCTGGAGTTATGAAGGGTTGTGAAGTGCTGGGATCTGAACCTGAGCCCTCCAAAAGAAGAGGTGTTCTTAACCATGAAGACATGTTTTTACCCTTGCCCTGAGATACCCCAAATAATGCTTTAAAGATTCTTACTCCCTTATTCCCTCCCTCTCTCCCTTATTTGTATGGGAGTGTTGCATGTGCCACAATGTGTGTGTGTGTGTGTAGGTCACAGGACAACTTGTAAGAGTACTCTCCTTCCTTGATGTGAGTTCTGGGGATAGAACTCACATCTTTAGGTTTGGTAGCAGTCACCTTTTTAGTCCCAGTGACAGCACATCTGACCCTTCTAACATAATGATAAAATAGTGATGTGTTCTTAAGATCAGAAAGTATATCCACATTCCACATTGGACCTAAAGTTGTTGTAGAGGGGTCTATCTAGTGTGATAACATGAGATAGAGACAGAGAGACAGAGACAGAGAGAGACACACACACACACACACACACATACACACACACACACACACACACACACACAGAGAGAGAGAGAGAGAGAGAGAGAGAGAGAGAGAGAGAGAGAGAGAGAGAGAGAGAGAGACTTAAAAGCATCCAGATTGAAAAGGAAGAAACTGAATTCGTTATTGAAAAAATGACATGATTGTCTCTATATAAAAACACCAGCAGTATCTGAAAGAGTGTACAGGAATTATCAGCCACAGTAACAAGGTCACAGCATTTAGCTCAAAAACAATTAAAACAAATAAAAGCTCAAAAGCAATTAAAATCTTACAAATGAAAAATTGAGACCTGACACAAAATACATCATTTGCCCAAAACTTAAAATGTTTAAGTGCAAATCTACAAACTAGTATGCAAGATCTTTTCACTCAAAAAAAAAAAAAAAGCATCGAGAACTGTAGTTATGATAAATGTAGGGTGTACCATGTTCATGGATTAGAAGGCCTAGTACTGTTCAGATGTCAATTCTGTCCAAACTAATGTATCAGTTTCATTGCAATCCATTCTAGAATCCACAGAACAACACCAAGCACCTGAGAGAGACAAGGCATTTTTGAAACTCAATGTCAAGGCAATAACCTGCGTAAACAGGCTGAAAGTTTGCACATGATGAGCAGAAGAGACTTAAATGGAAAACAAGCACACAGGGACACACTCAATTTTACGTTCCTTAGGTAAATGAATCTCCATACTGACGTCCACACTGTGGGCCAATCTGCATTCCTCCCCGAGGGCTGAGCTCCTAAAGGTGGCTAAATCTGGCCCTGGGTCTGCCCTTGGGAAACCCAGTCCCTCCTATAGTGCATTTGCCTCAGTCTTCAGGCCACTTCTAGGCCCCAGGCACATTGCAGCAAGGCAGTCATTGACAGGGTGACGTTGCCTGCATGCCTTAACCATCTGGGATTTAGTACCAGCGTGGCCAACTCCCTCTGGAGCAGAGCTTCTTCTCTAAGTTAGGAGTGTTAAAGATATGTTAGCATAGGCAGCCTGAAAGAAGATGTGGAGAATATGGAGGCCTCTGAGCACGAAGCCTGCTGAGCCTTACTGTCCAGAGTCAGCCTATAAACACTCACCTTAGTACGAGTCTCAGTGTGCACAGAATCAGTGGCTTCTCTAGCCTTAGTTTAGTGAGGAGCTGATAAGTCTCATCTCTTGTCTTCTATCCCAGATCTCATGTCTGCCCTTCCATGCTCACATTTAGTTCAGTGTAAAGATTCACATCAATTTCCCAGTTCCCGTTGTAGGAACCACTATACAGTGAAAAGTCCCTGAGACTGTAGATTAAGAAACTCCGTGACCTTTGGCAAATTACTTAACCTCTCTGAGCCTTCTTGGTCTGTGCAGGAATGCATAATCATCACTGCTGCACCACAGTGTTGTTTTGAGAATTAAAGGAGACGATATGGACAAAGAGTCCTAGCACACAGGAGGCGCTCAACAAGCAAGTCTCTTCCCAGACCTCTCTTGACTCTCCATCTCTTCTGAAGGACAGAGACTGAGTTGGATTCCACAGAGCAGCTCTGGTGAGCAGTGTTTTCCAGGTGAGCTGCTCTCAGTAAGCAGGACGCCTGGGAACGAGGCCACCCAGACTCCCCCCTTGGGTCCAGCGAGTGGCTGGAGTATCTATTATAGATGCCTCCCATCCCAATAAATATTTCAATGCAAATAAATAAAGGATGCCGTAGGCCTCTCAGCCAGCGACTCTGTGCAGTTCACTGCGCACGCCTATCCATGACTCCTGACAAGGTCACAGTGTCTCCAGGGAGCCTTTATTGGATCTCTCAGGACACCACAGGCCAGTGTGGGACAACAGGAATAGAGGAAAGCTGGCTTGTGATGTAGGAAGGTGACATCTCTCGTTGGAGGTAGCCTTTGAAACTTGTGGGGTTTGCATTTGAGATCCACCCTCCAGTGTCCCCAGCACTGTTCCCATGGTGGTCCCAGAGTTACAGCAGTGACACCCCAGGGTGACTCCTGGAAGCAGCTTCTGACTCAGCTAGCCCCACTCCATCCCTCCCCTTATACAGTGGACAGCCATTAGGCTGATTCATTCATCCATTCATCCACGCATCCACTCATTTATTCACTCACTCATTCATTCATTCACTCATCCACTTACTCATTAACTCACCCATTAATTCACTCATTCACTCACTCACTTGTGTATAATAAAGAACCACTGAACAGGTCCACATATGTTCTAGATATCAGAGGCTGCAAAATAGCCCCTTTAGGGACAGGACAGGGCTCTAAGATGGTCTTTACTATAGCCTAGGTATCGTTTGTCCCCCAAGACTTGTATGCCATCAGGTTTGGTGCTGTTAAGAGTGTCAGACCTTTAAAACATGGGGCCAAGTAGAGGACCTCAGCAGGTCTGGGGGACCTGGCCTCTCTTGCTTCCTGTTTGTGATGAGTCTCTGCCATGATGCGACAGCCGAGAGAGTGGTCACCAGAGGCAAGCCGATGCCAGCTCGGCACTGAACCATTCTAAACCTTGAGCTCAGCAAGCCTCTTCGCCTTATAGAGTTAACCTACCTTGAGTATTTCCTTGTGTAACAATATAGCCTCCAGGACTCCTGCCCCCTAGTGTTCCCATCCTGTCAGATTCCCCCCCCCCCCCATTGAGTACTGGGAGGCCTGGGAAAGATGACAGGATTTTATTCTGGGATGAGGTTGCAGTATATGGAAAAAAAGAAGGAATATTGCAGTTATAATTGATGTCTTGAACCTTTTAAGTTCAGTAAAAGGGCGATTATCCTGAGTAGGCCTGGCTTACTCAGAAAAAGAGAGCTCAGAAGAGTAACCAGAACCTTCTTTTTTTTTTTTATCTCTTTTTTATTTTTATTTGATATATTTTTTATTTACATTTCAAATGATTTCCGCTTTTCTGGCCCCCCATTCCCCGAAAGTCCCATAAGCCCCCTTCCCTCCCCCTGTTCTCCCATCCACCCCTTCCCACTTCCCTGTTCTGGTTTTGCCCTATACTACTACACTGAGTCTTTCCAGAACCAGGCCACTCCTCCGTTCTTCCTGTACCTCATTTGATGTGTGGATTATGTGTTGGGTATTCCAGTTTTTAGGTTAATATCCACTTATCAGTGAGTGCATGCCATGATTGATCTTTTGAGTCTGGGTTACCTCACTTAGTATGATGTTCTCCAGCTCCATCCATTTGCCTAAGAATTTCATGAATTCATTGTTTCTAATGGCTGAATAGTATTCCATTGTGTATATATACCACCTTTTTTGTATCCACTCTTCTGTTGAGGGATACCTGGGTTCTTTCCAGCTTCTGGCTATTATAAATAGGGCTGCTATGAACATAGTGGAACATGTATCCTTATTACATGCTGGGGAATCCTCTGGGTATATGCCCAGGAGTGGTATAGCAGGATCTTCCAGAATGTTCTTGTAGAGAAAGATAGTGTCTCCTGTTGGCATTGAAGAACTGATCTTCCAAGGATGACATGACTGCAAGGCAAGGCCTATTGGCCCCGCTGCCCCACCCCAAGGCTGGGCTCCAAACCGAAGCTGTGGCTGGTAGAGATACAACAGGCTCTCAGAACTACAGTCACAGAAAGCAGAATTCTGTCACCAGCTGAAGCTCTCCAAGCCAGCTGGTACCCTGACTTCTGGCTCTGGGTGGCTGTGAGACAATGGGCAAGTGACAGTTTAAGTCACAAACTTTATGGAAATGATGGGATGTGAAAAGGCTACTGTGCGATTTCCAGGGCCCTTGGGGCTCCACAGCTGCTGGCAAAGCCAGGAGGGTATGGGATCTGGCCAAGGAGCAGGATTTGGGAAAGTTCCAGAGAGGGGGATGTGGAGAAGTGGAAAATGATGTTCCAGCAGTTTTCAAAGAGGGAAGAATTGTGAAGGTCAGATGCTTAAGCCGCTGTGGACAGAAGGGGAAATGGCCAAAGCCAGGGCATTGATAGAGGTTAGATCCGGAGGCATTTGAAACCCAAATCATTTAGGGCCTTGGGTTCCAGAGGCTCCAGTAGTCTGCGGTTTCTGGAAAGGCCTTGGGACCCTTCCTGGAGCCAGTGAGGGCTGTGGCACGTTCTGAGTGCACCTAGAAAAATCACTGTGCTCAGGTTAGGGTGGAGAGAGAGGAGGCCAGGTCATGGTGAGCAGAGTGAGTGTCTGGCCAACGTTTCTCAGAGAGGGAAGGCTTGCACTTGAAATGTCATCCACAGCACTTGAACACTTGGGGGCCCTCGGATGCATGGTGCTGATGGAGAAGGTTGCGGAACCTTTGGAGGTGAAGTCTTGCTGGAGGAAGTGGGTTATACGGGACAGTCTTTGAAACGGTATAACCCGGACCCACTTCCGGTTTACTCTCTGCTTCTTGACTTGGATGGGATGTGACCTTTCCCTGCCCTGATGGAAGCACCCCTTCGAACTGCAAGCCCAAATACGCCCTTCCTCCTTAAAGTGCTGGCCAGGCATTTTATTCCAGCACTGGGAAAAATAACTCCTCGCAAAGGAGACACTGGGGGACTTCCAGGGACTTGGAGCAGAAGGACAGGAGGACACCCTGGGGGAGGGGCACTCTTCCCTCTCAGGCTCCCGCTTGAGAAGGCTGGCCGGGCCAGGATCTCAGAGACTCGAGGTTCTCCAGTCCTCAAGTGAAGTTTGTGTCTGCCCTGTCGCTCAAGAAGCCCAGTTCAGCCTGTGGAGAGAAGACACGTCTCTGTGAGAAGGACGGCAGGGGTGATGGACCTTGCAGACAGTCAGATCAGTCAGGTAGCAGGTAGAAGTCATTTGGCTACTGTCTATGGACATTCTTTTTCCTCGTTGGCTCACCTACTCACTCACACAGCCACCAATCAGCTGCTGCCTTCTCCACCTAACTGAGCATCATCTACCTCTATCCTGT
Source organism: Apodemus sylvaticus (assembly GCF_947179515.1). Taxonomy (NCBI): domain Eukaryota; kingdom Metazoa; phylum Chordata; class Mammalia; order Rodentia; family Muridae; genus Apodemus; species Apodemus sylvaticus. The sequence goes on along the minus strand of NC_067492.1, from coordinate 37,928,259 downwards.
CCTTCCGCCCTTCATTAATCCATTATCCTACCCATCTTTCCATCCACTGTGTTATCCATAGGGTGACACCTTCATTCAAACATTCACCTTTTATTCCATCCATCTATAATATTTTATTCCGTTCATCCATTATTCCAAACATATTCATTTGCCCATCGATTAGTTTTCTACTCCTCTACCCATCCCTTCGTCTCTCAGTTCACTCAAGCAAACTGAACACTGCTGTGGACTGAATCTCGAGTGGGAACTAGAGTTACCGCCAGTGTCTCATTCTTGGTGCTCTTCCCACTGAGTTCAGGAGCAAGCTTTGGTCCCGGGGAAGATCTAATTGCTGCCAGGTCCCTGCAGCTGAGGGTTCACTGAACTGCAGGAAGTTCCAGGAAAGAAAAGGAAGGGCATTCCTAGCAGAGAGAACAGTACTTGTAAGTGCTGGGAGGCCTGCAGGAGAATGGAGACGCTGAACAGTAAAGAACTAACTGAACTCTCCACACAGGCAAGGCCTGGGATGCAGGTACTGCGTATGGCCGCTACACCTCTGGGATGGAGTCAGTTGATGACACGTGTGGCTTGGGGGAGGGACTGTGGGAGTGGAGGAGGGGCAGAGGGCAGGAAGCTGCAGGCAGGAAGCCTGACATTTGCAGCGAGGACTCATCTCCTCCAGTGTGTAAAGGTGAGCAGGGCAGGCCATCTTGATCTGGGAGTGAGCTGGGATTTGGACTTGAGCGCAGAGGTTTCTGCAGGTGATGGTGACAGTGAGCACTGTGGAGATGCAGGCTACACGGCGGGCGGCAGATGGGTTGCAAGGCATAGTGTTCAGAAACACAGGTCCTTTCCTACTCTCGAGTCATCTAGAGAGGATGTCTAGAGGAAAGTTGGGGCTTCAGGTGGTCCTAGGACCAGGCGGCTTCCGTGAGTCTACCCCGAATGCCTCCATCTTATAGACTCAGACCTTCAACTCAAAATAAAAACGATGCAGGCATGGTGGTGATTTAGGAGAACTGAGATCAGTCCTTCCCTAGGCCCATAGTTGGCAAATTGGACGGACAGACAGACAGACAGGTTGTGCCCACGAGCGCAGGCAATTACAAGCAGAGCCAACAGCCCACTTGGCACACTTCTGGGGGGTGTCAATTATTTAAACACTAATTAACATAGCTCTGCATGTCTTTTTTGGGGCGGACTCAGAACACTCGGCATTGTTATCACGGAAGAAAAGAGAGAATGAAATATTGATGGGGCAGGCTTTGTTCTCTGCTCTGCCGGAGCAGGCTGGTTGTAGGGAGCGGATTCCCGCCGTTGCCGAGGCTTTAATTAGGAAGGTCGCTGGCTTTTCGGGAGTCTTGGATTCCTTTAATTTCCACTGAGGGAAGAGGCTTCCGAATTTTATTGAACTCAGTTGAATTTTTATTTTCAAAAATCAAAACAGAAACAGCTCGTGGCATCTGTTATGAGCACTGGGTGTTATTTGCTCTTTAGAGATAAAGTTGTTTTTGTAAGGAGAGAGCCAGGGAAAACAGGCTGGGGATTTGTCCTGGGAAAGGGCTCAAGTGGGAGAAGGTAGGCTGCAGAAAAACAAACCTAGGCTTGCCCAGCTTGCCTGCCTGTGCTTAGTTTCTCTCCTGCTGGCCTGAGAAATCCATTTGACTGTGAATGTGAGCTGTTTGAACTGGCCAGTCAAAGCTGTTAGCCCCTAGGGCATCCCAGTCTAAGCCAGCCTCAGGAGATCCCTGGGCAGGAGATGGTGGGGAGGGAAGTGTCTGGCCCTGGGTATAGAAGAGAGGCCAGGCCAGGTCACCAGAACTATACAGAGGAGATCACTGTAGCCTCTGAGTGTTAAACCTGTCCTAAGGCCGTGGCATAGGTCCCAGGGTTAAGCAAGTCCTCTCCTTCCTCCTCCTTCTCCTCCTCCTCCTCCTCCTGTTCCTCCTCCTTCGCCTCTGGTTCGGGTACTTAAGGCATGTGCATGAGGCCAGGTATCTGGTAAGCAAGCATCAAGTTCCTTGGAGGAAGAGTAGTAGCTGCCTGATTGGGAGACAGACCCAGGGGCAAGGATAGCTGGAAAAGAGGTTCCCTTTTGGGTGTCTGTGTGAAGAGCACAAAAACATGGAGGTGGGGGAGGCAGGTCACTCTCTTTAGAAGCAATACCTGGGCTGGTCTCTGCAGATACTGAGGAGGCAGAACAGCTCAAATCATGAACAATATCTGGTAGAAATAGTAACAGCAAGTGTAAAAGTCCTGAGACAGGAGACTATCCAGAGGACATTGTCGTAGGAGACTAGTTTTTAAGGGGTTAAAAAAAAATGGGAGGAAGGTCAGAGAGGTGTGGAGTCATGAATGACCTTCCCAGTAGTTTTTATTCTTCGAATGGTGGGAAGCAAGAGAGTTGGGAGTTTGTTTGGCACTCCTCCAGAACACCACAGAGATGCCCTGCTAGAGTAGACCTGTGACGAAAGGTGTTCTTCCATCGGAGGCTGGCTTCTCCCCAAAAGCTCCCAGATGCTGTAGTTTTGTTTTCTTCCTGGCCTATTTATTTCATAAGCTTTTGCTGAGGTTCTAACCAAAGGAAGGGAGTTCCACTGTGGGCTGGGTGGCACTGGTGAGAAGGGCAGACCTCTGGTGCCTTCGTGGACCTCACACTACGCTATAGTGAAGGCAATGTCTGGCTTACCATTGGCCAGAAAACATGTCAGCTGTAGTCTAAGGTGATTCTAAGTCAAGTAGAGAAAAGGAAAGTGGGCTGTGACTAGCTGTTCATCACTGGGGCATTTTTATTCACCAGGGTGGATTGGCAATGCTGGGAGATATTTGGTTATACAGCCTTTGGGGAACTGTTGTTATTGGCGCCTGGTGGGCAGTGGTGCATCATCTCACCATGAACAAAACAGCTCCGATAACAAAAGCCTGTTTAATGTAAAATATCAATGGGCTGAGATTAAGACTCCCGGGGTTAGGGAACAAGGAATAAAGGGCCAGCAGCCATTGCAGTCTCTTTGGCAGCATGGAGGTAACATTTCAGCTGGAATGCAGATTTAGTGGGGTGCAAAGAGCATAAGGAGAGGCAAAGGCCCTGAGGTACAGATGTGGCCAAGGATTAAGTGCAGACACAACCCATCTTTCTTAGAGCCTCCTCTTTGTGTAGCAGAAACATCAAGGAGGCCAGAGTCCATCCTGGGAAACGTTTCTCAACCTTGTATCAACAACGACAACAACAACAACTCACCATCCATTCACCAGAAGGTTGTTAGACTCTCTACCCTCTGCCTGCCTCTAAAGTGTATACCTTGATCTTGGGGAAAACCATCTAGCTATTGGACTCAGAGCTTCAGAGCTAGAGCCCTACCTCTAGGAATGGGGCTAGAGGACGGGAAGGGTGTACCCTACTTATATCCATCAAAAGGTAATTCCTCTCACCTGCATCAGTAGAGTAGGGCACTTACAGTGTCTCTTGCACACGTCACATTTTCTTTTTCAACTCCATAATAACCTAGAAAAGCTAGTAAGTCCAGTTGGATACATCAATCTCCATTTTATACAGGAAGCTGAGACTGGGGAGGGATAGGACTTGTCCAGTGTTTCTTCAATACCATGGTGCGGGGGTGGGGGTGGGAGTGGAGATTGGGGGGATTAGAACTGACAGCCTGCCTGACTTCTGAGCCTCTATCCTCCACCCACAGACACCCTCCAGACCCTCTCTGACTTTATAACTGAGGCTTGGTTCAAGAGCCCCTTTCTCCCTGGCCCACACCCTCCTCACTGTGACATTTCCTCTTCCCACCCTAGTCAGCCTCGCAGGGCCCAGCCTCGCTGGAGGCTTTGATTAAAAATGCACCTCCTAATCTCATCAGAGCCCAGAAACATGCATATATGCAAATCAACATCTGCTCCTCTACTCCGGGAAGGATCTTCCCAAAGTGCTCTGGGAAAAAGAGGCTCAGCCCAGGGAACTCTAAAGGGAAGATTCCAGAACATCCGAAAGTCACTTCAAAATCCCCGAGTCCCTGATGAAGCCTCACTGTTAATGTAATTGGAAGTTCTACTTGAAGGAGCAATAAAGGAGCAGTCCCCAAGTGGACTGCCTCGGGCTGAGACTCTCTGCTAATCAAAGCTCTTCCATGTTATTGGAGCTGCGCTGGCCTGCAGTCCAGCCATAGGGGAGCCCAACCCCTCTGGCCAACATGGAAGCAGCAGCTGGGGTCACTTTCTTGCTTTCACAAAGTTCTTCCTTGCTGGGTTGGAGTGTGAGTCAGAGCACACAGACTTGCCTGCTCTAACCAGTCTGCCACAGGAGTTTCCTCACAGGAGGTCACTCACGTGTGGCTCACAGGGCAGCAGGAAGTCAGAAAAGAGACTGGTGTCCTTAAGGTCAGCCTAGCTGGAGGCTCCTCCCACCCCAGACTTTGCTCTCATCAGATCTCAGAGTATCTTCTGTGTAGACTGTACTGTGGTCAGGCAGAAGGTGACACTTGCCACTTCTAGTCATATTCTAGTGTCCAGAATTTGCCTTCACCAACAGGAGAACAAAGCTTGGAAATACAGTCTGTGATTCCGAATCAATACACATTTGGTTGAAAGGATCCTGTGAATTTTGACCCTTTCAAGGGACCATCATATGAACTAATGCTCCTTCGAGATACTGGAAGGGGACAGCAGAACTTCAGCTTCCCACTGTTAGTCACAAAATCAGAAGGAAGAGCAGTAGGGACCCCACAGTGCTGTGTGGCTAGCATTCTTGGGTCATCAAGCTTCACGTTGACACATCCCATCCTGTTTACAAAAGGCCCATCTGTGTGTGTATATGAGACACTCAATGCTATTATACTAACAGACTGTGAAGCCAGCCATGGAGAAACATGACTCTGATCCCAGAGCTCTTGAGGCTGAGTCAAGAGGATCAGGGGTATTTGACCAGCTTGAGATACACACCAGCTTGAGATTTCAAAACACACAAAAGGGAAGACAATGTAGGCTTTGTGTTATGTGGTCCAACTGTAGGCGAATATGACTGTTTCAAGGTTGTCAAGGAGGACTAGGATGAGAGCTGTATTCTGTGTGTTGCCTTTTTGATTTCTGACATTTTCAACTTGCAACGTCTCTCTCTTGGAAGTTGAGGTGGGTGGCCAGAAGGGATAGTATTCAGGAGTGGCCTTTTCTAGAATTTACCCCCTCACTAGACAGCTTCAGGATTAGAATGGTCTTGTGGATAGTAGCTGGGCTCAGTCTGTTGTAAGTAATGGATGTAAGTAATGGAAACAGACAGGTGTCCAATCAGTGGCTTGGATATGGGCATGACGTTCCAGAAGCCAAAGGTATAGTAGCTATCACAGTGTGGTCAGAGAAAGAGCATCAGAGCATGGGGGTGCAGTGGACCACAGGCAGGTAGAGAAAGCTCACTGGTGGCTTGACAAGCCTTCCCTTGGCTACATAGTTCTGAGAGAAGGCTGGTCTTGTTCTGTTGGCTTCCACACAGCATGGAAAGCTCTAGAATTTGTCATTCTATCCAGACGGCTCCTCCCCAAGGGTAGGAAATATTTTCTAAAATGAGTCAGAAAATCAGAATTCTAAGAGATTGAGGACTGGAATTGTCTGTGGTGAAGATTACGCTGCCTCACAGGTGGCCCCACCTGTATCAACACTGTGTTTGTAACTGTGTGGTATGAGATTGTCAAAATCAGACCCCTTTTGACCTATACAAATTGAGTTTCAAGTGGTTCCAGTCTGTGCCTAGACTCATATCATGTCTGCCTGTATCCACACCTATGTCTGTATTCATATCAATAATATCCACCTCATTTGTGTCTATATGTTCTAGGCTTAATTTTTCTCTTAAAAGAACACAGATTACCTTAATTACAGGTTTTAGTGTACCACCCATTTTATCCATCTTTCCATGGTGCCTGGGAACAGAAAGCAGGGCCTTAGACCTCAGAGTCAAGGAGGTCCTTGCCATGGCTAGACATCCCCAGCTTTTCTGGCCTAGGAGGAAGAGACTCCACTAGCAGCTTCCTGCTGTTGGAAGATGCCCTAATTCATAGGCTGCTGCTCCCAGCAGAGAGAGGTGGACCAACTCTCTAGCTCAGCCCTTCTCTCTCCCACTTTCTCCCATGAGTCCCTGTGGCCTGTGGCTGCTCCACAAGGACCCTGGATGCCTGCTCTGGCCAGAGGCTGTTTTTTGGAACCATCTCAGGCAGCACGCTCCCCTATCTTTCTGTTAAGACAAATAAAAGCCAGTCCGGCTACCACGGCGGGTTGTGAGGCATCCAACATAAACCAAGGCCGCCTTCCTGGCGTCAACACACAGCCTGGTTCCATTCAGGCAGTCCCAGGATATTTGCTCTGTCTTCGATTGGTTAGCTTGCTACCCAGTTCTTCATGCTTTAGTGTCATATGTTCCCATGCCTTTTTGGAAGCATTGCCCCAGGCAACACTTAACACTGCAAAAGAAAGCCAGAACCTAGGGGCCTTGGCCTCCAGGAATGAGTTGTACCCTGGAAGCCCCTCATGGTCTTACTTCATGGACAAAATCATATGTGTGTCAAAATTGTTTTAAAGTAGATCTCTTTATGGTTAATCAACAGTAAATATTCTATAAATGTTCTATCTGTGTGCCGTCTTCATGGACTTATCTGTCTAGGGTTGTGTACTATTTCTTGGGTGCAAAGGGATCCTATGTGGAAGGAGTTTAAGGAACATTGCTCCAGACCTCTTAACCTATGGGCCACGACCCCTTTGGGGTCACATGTCAGATATCCTGCATATCAGATATTTTATATTATGTTTCATAACAGCAGCAAAATTACACTTATGAAGTAGCAATGAAATAATTTTAAGATTGGGGTTGTCACCACAGCATGAGGAACTGTATTAGAGGGTCGCATAGCATTAGGAAGATTGAGAACCCCTGCTCCTGACGCCATCTTGCCTGAGTTCCGCTCCTCTTGCCTCTCATGAGTTTGGATTTGCACCATTCTGATCACGCATGAGGCCGCTCCTGTAAGATTATTGTTCAGGCTTACTATTCTGGGGCTGGAGAGATGGCTTAGTGGCTAAAAGCATTTGCTGTACAAACACTGAGGACCTGAGATCAAATTGCCAACACCCAGGTAAAAGACCAAGCATGGCTGTGTTTGCTTGGAGGCCCAGGGTTGCTGGGTGGAGACACTTGTGTCTTAGGAATTCACTGGCCAGGCTTGTTCTGGCTCTGGGCTTCTGATTCAGTGGGGGACTCTCTCTTAAAGGAGTAAGAGAGAGAACAGTAAAAGAAGAAAACCTGACAACCTGTTCTTGCCTGTGCATAAACTGGACAACACCATATTACATACAACCCAAGTAAACACAACACCAATACATCCCCACACCTAAGAAAAACAACAATATGGACTGTACAGAATCTTAAACCTGTTAAGTTGTTCCCAACCATCCAACACCAAGAGATTCTACACTAAAATACAGATGTGTGGATAATGAGCTGTGGTCACTCCTGGCACTCCTGGAATTGTGGCAGGCAATGATTAGAGGGGTTTTGGGGTCGGAGGAGGGCTTTAATCAGGGTATTTGTCAATGACTCCCATGGTGGGTGTACCACTTCATTCATGGGTGGTGGCCTCCAGGAGTTTATACTCAGAGCTTCTCTTGGTGTTTCCGAGATGGAAAGCCTCCTTTGTCCCCACATTCCCCTGCTAGTCACCCAGTCTGCTGCTGTAGGGTCATCACAGGAGTGTCCTGATTTGTCCATGTCTATATTTTTATCATGGCTGCCGCATGGCTTGCTTTGCCAACAAGGCAGTGGTAACTCACGAAGACTTGACTGGCATTTGACCATGGAGTTTATTTTCTGGTGGCTCTTTCCCAAAACTCTTCTCTATAGCAGTGAGTAACAGTTTGGTGAAAGCCACAGTAATCTCAGGTAGCCTGCAGACCATCACTGCTCCGTCAGCCCCTATAGATCTGTGAGTTCATCACAGATCCATACATGGCCAAGCACAGAAATCCGTGCAGCCTGAAAGAAAGGTCCAACTAAGTCTAGCTCAAACTTGCCAAACCTGGGAAATAATAGGTTATTCGGAAATCCGTTGAACCGATACAGTCGTCAACTGATTATTCTACAACCCCCTCCCAACACCTGGGACAAAAACGAACAGGATGCGAAGTATGCAGGACAGCTGTCACCTGGCTGTGTCCTCCTCTCCATGGGTTGGGTGCCTGACTTGCTTTCCCCAGTGGTTCCAGGCCCCACTGCCCTCCCATTTCCTTCTAGGCCTGGCCTATTGTGACCCTATCAGCATCCGATGAGCCCAAGGAGTAACCCAGTGCAACTCGTTCAGGTTCATATTTCTTTACCTTAATTAAACATCCAAATGGGAATATTGGCAGCTCGGGCCCTCACTTGAAAATTGAGCCATATTCCCATTAATAGGAACGTCTAATTAAAACATCCGTTAAAAGTCCATAACATTAAGGTAATGGGGGGAAATCCAGGAGGGATTCAATTAGATTTTATTTCTGCAAAATTAATATGAGCAACTTTTTAAAAGTCCCCGATGCTGACTTCCATTCATTAAAGGCTCTCGGAGATTTAGTACAGGACTCTGGGAGGTGGGCAAATTCAAATGGGATCAAAGCAGAAGATCCTTAACTGGCGCCGCCATCCTGGTAGATAGCGTTCTTAGCCTCCCACACCAGGTCTCCTAGCACACCCTGTGCCAGAGGTCCCAGCTTGAGAACGGAAGCTCTGGGCTCTGATCTGAGAACTCAGTTTACCCTTGGTTCACATGACCAGCTATGGCAGTCCCCACTGGCTGTTCCATGAAGGTATCCAATGAAGAAGTTGAAAGAGGTGAATTTGATCCTCAGGGGAAAGAAGAAGGAGAAGGAGGAGGAGGGGAAGGAGGAGGGGAAGGAGAAGGGAAAGGAGGAGGAGGGGAGGAGGAGGAGGGGAGGGGAGGAGGAGGAGAAGGCAAAGAAGAAGGCAAAGAAGAAGAAGAAGAAGAGAAGGAGAAGGAGAAGGAGAAGGAGAAGGAGAAGGAGAAGGAGAAGGAGAAGGAGAAGGAGAAGGAGAAGGAGAAGGAGAAGGAGAAGGAGAAGAAGAAGAAGAAGAAGAAGAAGAAGAAGAAGAAGAAGAAGAAGAAGAAGAAGAAGAAGAAGAAGAAGAAGAAGAAGAAGTGGGGGCCAGGCAGTCTTTAATTTAGGTTTTCTTAGAAAAAAGGTGTGATAAATTTTTATTAATTATTATTATTATTAACTGGTAAAATACAAGTGATATGCTGGAGCTTATGTGGTGTATATGAACTCCCAGCACTCAAGAAACAGAGGCAGGAGGATCAAAGTTTGAGGCTAGTCTGGGTTACATGGTAAGCTCCAGGCTAGCCTGAGTTATAGAGTGAGACACTGTCAAGAAACCACCACCACCACCACCACCACAGCAACAACAATACATTCATATACACAAAAGATGATGAGATTATTTTAAAACTATTGAAACCTATAAAACTGTACAAAATGAAAATAAGATCCAAAACCATTTCTAAGATTCTCACTCACACCCATGGCTGTTACTCTTGACATCCCACAAATGAAAGGAGGGGTAAGTGAAGGACAGTCACCTGACCTGGGAAAACAGTCTTCTCCTATGGATGCTGCTTCAGAACAAATAATCTAGCTGTGAAAACAAAAATGATGCCGACTGTTTCCTTTCAACAGATGTTGAACCAAGGCTCAAGAAAGAAGACTAGAGCGGTAAACTCTGCTGTCAAGAGCACAAAATGCTCTTCCAGAGGACCTGAGTCCAGTTCCTGACATCCATCTCAGCTGCCTGTGACTCCTGCTCCAGGGGATCTGACGTCTCTGGCTTCTGTAGGCTTCACACACGCGTACACATTCACACACCCATTTACGACACATGCTTACTTTTAAATAAAAGAAATTCCAACTCAGGAGGACAGCCCTGGATGAAGGTTGTGGGAAAGAGAAGTGGCACAGAAGTCATGTGATCTACAGTCACTCCATCAAAGGCAAGATTCCTCGGGGAATGTCTGACTCTGCCCCAGGCACCTTTCCTGAGGCCTGGAGAAGCCAGGGGCAGATCTGAAAGACACAGTCACCTTCAGTGTAGGATGAGGGCCAGGGCTGGGTTCCTCTTGCCTCTCAGTCTGTGGCTCTTTGATAAACACCATCCATTGCCCATCTAAAGCCATCATCTTAGACCCCTTCCCTTCTGCTAATCCATCTCCCAGCTGGTCTGCTAGGGATGAATTCTCTAAACAATTACAAAGATGAAGCCTCCTTCTGAGAAAGCTTTGGCTTTAATCTCCTTTCCCCTCCCTGCCTTGGATGAAGGCATGAGGATAAACAGCCAGCAGCCATTTTGGAACCAGGAGGCAAAAACCTGATGCCCAAAGCTAGTGTGCTCAGGATGGTGGAACTGAAAGATAAAACAGCCCTTAGATCTTGATCCCATAATCAGAGAACTGATCCAGTGCTCCACGGTGCCATCCTCTGGTTATCTGAGGGAGCACCTCCCTACTCATTTAGACTACAACAGGTAGCTGGCCATTCCTTCAACGTAGAAGGCATTTTAACTGACAATGTCATGGGTGGTTTTTTTTTTTCCTTTGTACTATTTTTAACCTGTGTTTGAGCTGGGTGGGCACCGTATGAGTACATCCATTTCATGGCTAGAGTAATGGAGAGTCTTCCTGGCTTCTAGCTGCCTTCCTCTGAGCTGCTGCCAACTCCAGATCTGCAGATGAGGTCTTGCCATTGGTCCCGATGTCTAGTGCAGAGGGGGAGGAAATGGGTTTTCCAACAAACAAGTCCAGTTCATCGGGGTCCTGGGCTTGAAGGGTATCAAGTTGTGCTGAGTTAGGCCGTGGTTTGGGGAGCTCTGCCTACAGCCTCTCTGCTTCTGAGGCTCTGGGCTGGGAGAGGGCAAGATCACAGCAGAGCTGGAGAAACGTGATGCGTCTCAGTTGCTTAATGGAAAGTGGCTACAAGTTAAGGAAACAGATGCTAGCTGAGTGACGGCCGCTCTAATAGCCATGGCGAGCTGACCGTTTCAGGCACAAGTGTTCTGCTGACTGAACTCTGGAGACTACCCCTGCACCCCAGATCTTCTGCTATTGCCATGCCGAGCTATAGAGTAACCCTACCTCAGCCACCTTTGTCATTTTGGATTCTATAGAGAATGTGAAAGTGGTTGCCCTCGAGGTTCAGGGTTCCCAGAGACTTTCTGAGCTCCTCATCTTCTAGAACCTTCTCACATATTGCACTTGGTTCATACACAAAACCTCTGTGTGCTGGTACCTTGATTCTAGCTGCTACTAAAAACAAAAACAAAACCCGCCACCACCACCAAAGCATAAACCCTAAAATGTCATTGGCTTAATATAAAGTTAATTTTCTTACTCTGTGTTCGTCAACGTTCTGTTACTGTGACAAAATGCCTGAGCTGATCAACTTGCAAGCTCACGGCTTTGGAGGTTTCAGGCCATGGCCAATTGGCTCCATGGCTTTTGGGTTTGAGCCAATCGTGGAAGAAGGTCTAGCAAAAGAAGCTGTTACATGAAAAGAAAAGAAGCAGCCAGGGCCAGATGCTTCTTCAAGGCTTACTCCAGAGGACCAGGTTCCTCTCACTAAGTGCCATCTTTTATAAGTTCTACAACCTCTCAGTAGTTCTCTGGGCTGGTTGATCAAGCCAACATGTATCTTTAAAAGGCCTTCATTCTAGATCCAAGCCATGACAGTGGCATCAGACTGTGGCAGGACACCCTAAAAGATGTTAATGACTTCCATAGAGTCGTAGGGACTTGAGCTTCTACAATCAAGCCTAAGATTTTTGAGGTCTTCATATTAACCCGTTAAAAAGCAGTAATAAGGTGGGCATGCTCCTTTAGTTCCTGGAGAGAAATTTTAAACTTGTTCAAAGCCCCCACGTAGTCCAGCAGGGATCTGGATACAGCTCCATGTAGGACATATCCAACATCGTCCTCCATGGTCACCACTCCGGAGACACAGGCATCCCCAAATGGTGAGATTTTTCTCAGTCCAGATCTGCAAATGCTGAGGCAGCTGGGGGCAAGGAGACTTTGGGAAGTTGTTTCTTCCCTCCATTTTTTGTCTTTGTCTTTGTTTTGTTTTGTTTTTGTTTGTTTCTGGCAAAGCAACACGTCACTAAGGAGTCTCTTTCCTTCTGTGCTCAGAGAGGAAGGTTTGCTGCTCCAGTGATCAGAAGGCCAGCTGATGGGAGCAGCTTCAGGTGGGAATCCCAAAGCAGCAAGAGATTCCAAATGTTCAATAATAAATAAACCTCAAGCGGCCTCTATGTGGGAACCTGGGAGGTAGAGTCCAGGAGGGCCTATGGGGAAGCCATCTCTTCTGCCCTGAAGATTTCTGTGCTTGTTGTCCAAATGGAGGGTGGGACAGGGTCTCAGGGGACCATCTTCACATCCCAGGGGAGAAAGAGTGAATATCTGGGAGAGCCCTTACTTCATATAAAGAAAGAGGCCCTCGGAAGCCTTGTGGGGCATCTGCACCTCCTGGCTGCATAGGAGTGTGTTTTCCTGTGACTTCTGTGCTATCTTCATGGAGGATCTGGGATCAAAGAGGACCCTCTCTGCAAAGACTCAGGAAGGCCAGGTGGCTTTGTGGCCAAACACGGTCAGAGGGGACTTGGGAGGTAACAAAAGGCTGGGATGAGCTGGAGAAGAAATCTGGTGTCGCCACACAGCCCCAGCGAGTTCATTCCCAGATGCTTCAGAAATAGCCAGAACCCTAGCTTTTCATGGAAAACCTTCCAGTCATTTAATATTGAGTGAGATGGCTTTCCATTTCCAAGAGTTTCCATGCAAGCCAAGCGAGAGCTGCCTGGGGGTGGGGGGAGGTTGCCGGGAGCAACCGCTATAGACTCTGTATGTCCAAGATGGGTCTGCTTCAAAGCACAGGGAAAGTGGCCTGGCTGACTTGGTCTGAGATTGGACAAGCATTCTCAGCTCTATCTTTTTCTCTATCTCTTTCTGCCTCCCCAGTGGCTTCCATCCCACATTCAGTTCCCTGGGGTGGAAAGACAGAGCCAGGCTAGTCTGTAATGGAGTCAACCTTCACGCACCTCCCATTCCCATACTGACATCTCCATAGCCCTTCTGGGTGTCTGTATTCAGAGATGGGGCCTTGAAGGAAGTAACCATGACTAAATGAAGTCCTTGAAAGAAGAGAAACCATATCATGTCTTCCTCCAGCCTCTCTCCAAGATCGGCGGTGACCTGGAAGGTCCCTATGTTAGTGACGACCTGTGACTGGGGAAGGCGGGCTACCAATGAGATGAGGAGCACCTTATAAAAAGGTGGCTGCTCCCACTCAGCTGGGGACTCAGGGCACAAAGGGGACTGTCTTATTCCCCACACCCCAATGGGAAGTAAGCTTCCATTCTTTCCGGAGTTAGATGCTCATTCTTGAGAAGTCAGCTTTTACCTCCTGAATCACTTGCAGTGCAGGGAGCCAACCAATCTAGGCAATGCTGTTAGGTAAGTTTGAATGCTTGGACCCAGGTGGCTGGAGAATCCTGTGGGCTATGCAAATGAAAGGCAGTGGGGAGTGGAGAAGGAGGGTCTGTGGGGGCATCTGGTGAGCCATGACCCCAAAGCTCTGGGCATGGCGGGGAAGCCATTTGCATATGAGCACACGGCTGGGCTGTGATCCACCCATAGAAACTGCTAGAGAGGTGGTTCAGGCATCACAGGGAAGCTGCCTACTGCTAGACCATCCTTGAGAAATTCCCTTTTCTCTTCCCTCAAGGGATCATCAAGCTCCTTTTGGACACGTGGGTCCTGAAGCTTTTAAATTTACTGTGAAACTGGGTGTGGTAGGCACACCTTTAATCCCAGCACTCAGGAGGCTGAAGCAAGAGGACTGTTTTCAAGGTCCAGGCCAGAATGGGCTATATCCTAAGTGCCTGTCTAAAACATGAAATCAATAAATACATAAATTAAATGTGTCCCTATGCAGCTCAGGTCTGGAGGGGCATATCTGGACAGGTGACTGTTCCCAGGATAGACTTTGCAGCCAGTGGCCATGTGAGGGCTCTAGATCTCTGCTGGGTTTCCAGGAATTCTGCTTCTACCCCGACATGTAGGACCCTCCCCCTGCAAAGCTCTCTCCACACCCCCATCACACCCTGGAATCCAATCAGTTAGTCCATTAAAATCCCCTCCCCCAGCTCTCTCTTCCTATGGTTTCTCTTAGTCTTTCCGTCTAAAAGCAGAATTTGCTAACGAAATCATGGAAGGCTCTGAGGATCTGCCAGACATGAATCTTTTTTTTGTTTTTGTTTGTTTCACTGTGTTGACCAGGCTGACCACCAACCCCTGATCCTACATCAGTCTTCCCAGTATTAGGGTGACAGATATATGTCACCAGGTCCAGGCATATGTAAACTTCACACTTCTGCCTCTCCACTAAAACTTCTGCGTCATAAACCATGAACTGGGGGAGGAGAGCTCGTCAATGATATTTTAAGGTTCCATGCTCATGGGTCCTTCAGGTAGGTGCAGAGAGGGAGGGAACCACTGGTGTCCAACTTAAGAGGACAGTCTCTGTTCTTTAAGGAGGGCTCCCTGGCTCTTTGGTGTCACCTCCTGGTCTTTTGACTTGAGCTGGTGGGTGGGGATTTGAGCACTCTTCCTGCTTAGCTGCCTTGCAATCTCTCTGCCCAGCTTTCGGTGTTGCAAGGGGGAAGCCAGGCAGACCCCGAAGCATCTGAAACCAGCTTTGCTTCCCCAGCGGGAGACTGGGCCTGCTGGAGTCAGATGTGAGGGCTGCTTCCCTGGCTCTGTCCTTAAGCGTGTTGTTAGCCGATGCTTGGCACTGCATCGGCATGGTAACCTCAGAGCCGGAGAAGCCCAGCCAGGGGGAGATATGAAAAATCCCCAACATATGTCTATTGTTAGGGATGACAAAGCTACCTTCATCACCACCAGGCCTTGTCACAGTGGAATCCTGTTTGTCAGACATGTCACTCAGGGCCTGGAGAGAACTGGGGTGCCAGCACAAGCAACTTTGATTACCCCACGGAAGGCACAGAACCCTGTATGTTGTGGGCAAGGCTTAGACATAGACCTTTCCAGATCTGGGCCAGATAAGAGGCCAGTCATGGGCAACCAGAGTAGTACCGCTGCTCCTTCCCAGAAAGGGTGATAGATTGAGACATAGAATTAATATACGTCTCCCTATTTATATATAAAACCCTTACAAATCACATCCCTCAAGCCGAGTCTTTAAATAATAGAAGACTGTAGATTATGGCTTTATTAGCCCCTTCCAAAAGCTTATAAAAATTGTCTTTTGCCGCCGGGAAGACATTTTATCAGAATTTATGGCAACTCGGAGTCTTGAGCTATCAGATTGAGAAACCAAGGCAATTTCTGAGGTTCTTCCTGCCGCATAGACCCCGGTCACACTCTCTGTGTAAATTAAAATCGCTCGTGCTATCTGCCTTATGAAATAAGACACTTGGCTCTCCTAGCTGAGCCTGCACTTTAATTAATATAGACTCAAGTAGGCAGACGCCGTCAACCTCAGTGAGTGACTCTGGAGCATGGATGTGGGGTGCTGAGGGAGAGACAGATGTGAGTCCTGGAAAGCAGAGAACCCCAATACTTCCCTGTAGGGACAAGGCTTGATCTCGGGCTAAAGGGTCTCCATGTTGTCAGGCTGAAGGTCTCTGTTATTTAATAGCCAGCCTGCCTAAGGACCTTAGGGTTGATGTCTTCCCAGGTATTGTAGGGAAATTGAGGCTCTGCTTACCAAGAGCTCTTATCTAGATCAGTATCTCCTTTAGGGGTACTGATGTTATGCATACCGATGTTGATATTACTTAACATTGCCATGATTTCCCATTGCCACAGCACCCAAGAGTTTCCTCAATGGCTGTATGTCCTTGGATAGCATCCTAAGGAGCTGAGATGCTCATCTTATGCTGGCCATGTTTGTGCCTTAGAACCACACCAGGCAGAGGCTTGCAGTATGGGATGCCTCCCGTCTCCAGTTAATGTTCTGGGTTGGTTTGTTGACGTTTTCTAGAATGCCTTAAACATTGTTGAATTCATACTAAGTTACCTTCTTGGGTGTTCCATCTGGTCTATCCTCATTCCTGGTTTTGATAGTACAGTCTCAAGACACTCTATTTTCGTCTTAATTCTCTTCTGCTTGCTGTCTCTGTCTGTCTGTCTGTCTCCCCCCCCCTCTCTCTCTGTGTGTGTGTATGTGTGTGTGCGCGTATTTTCAAAAGCCCATGGCAGGCTGAAGGTCAACAACCAAAGGAACCAGCCTCTGCACATTTTGAGAGGATGGATATCCAGCTGGCTGTGGGTGGGAGCCACGGAGTTCACACAATTCCCTGGGAGCCTGGCAATCCACTGGGAGGGCCTGCTGCTGAGGAAGTGGTCCTGGGTAGGTTGACCAGGCAGGACAGTGCACTTGGTGCTGCTCCCTCCTCTCCGCATGCTCTCTGGTTATCCTGTAGCTCTCTCTGTCTCCTCAGACATACAGGATCCTCATCTGTACCATTTGTAATCTCCCCAAGCCCCAGTCCTGCTCCCAGTCAAAATGCATTGGAGACAAATGAATGGTTCTTCCCGCTGTCATTCCAGAGGATAGACTGCCATCAGTAACAACTGAAGAACGCTGTCATAGCTCACCAACAATGGTGGAAGGGCCATGAGAAGAGATACAAAGACTACTGCTCCACAGTAAAACACATTCTACCAATCTATCTCTTATTGAGAAAGGATCTTACTCTGGAGCCCTGGTTGGCCTTGAACTCATGGTTAGCCCCATCTTCAGCCTACCAAGTATTGGATGTACAACATCACATACCCCTATATAATTTACCTTAAAAACAAGGAGTGGACAAAGAGTCTATAGGTGCCGTTTGTATCTTTCAAAGTTTTTCTGTAATTATAAAATTTCTTGTAAATAAAAGTTTAAAACTAAGAGGAAGATCACCAATGTGAAAGGGCAGATACCTGGGCCCAGCCCCGGTCTCCAGCTGAGGTTCATGAGCTCATGAAAAGGCTACTATCCTCTTGCTACCCCAGGATCGCTTGCATTTAGAGGCCTACAGAAATAAAGATGGCCCTGGACCCTATGGGACCCACATGCTGAGCCATCCAACCTCTACAGCAGGATGTTAGACCCCGTGTCCGATACCTGACTGAGGCAGGAGTGCAGTCCTGACAGAGGAATGCCTGGAGGATTCACACAGACTCCATCCGACTTGGCCAGCATAGCCTGAAATCTGCCCCACCCCCTCTCTAAAGAAGGTGTTAGGCAGCCTTCCAGGACAAGGTCTCTCTCCCTTATAACAGGGCAATAGGAAATGAGCCTTAAGAGAGAGTGAGAGTTATTGCTGCATTTAATCACCCTGAAAATCTCTCTGAGGTTGCCCTGGAGTTCACGCCTGATATTGATATAAGGCTCCAGGGAGAAGCAGCCAGTTCCCCGATAGCACCTTAGAACCAACATTACCAACCATACTGAGAGGTCTGAGAAGGCTCGTCCAGCTCTAGTACTATAGCCGTGGGAATAGAAGGACCTCACAGACTACATCCTGAGAGGTCAGGGAACACGGTCCTGAACACTCCAAGATCTACCGCTGAGCTCCTTGTGTGTTCAGGCAACATGGGGCAGTTGGACCACATCAGACTTATTTTCATGAGAACCTAGAGATGGACACCTCCGACTCATGCTAAGTGGCAAACTGACATTACAGACTCCTTTCATCTCCTCCCTTGTTCTCCTGGAGCGTGATTTTAATGGACGATGGTGGATGGATCTGAAGAAGATAAGGGTGAACTTGGGACTGTCTCACTCACCAAATGGCAGGAAATGGTGTCACCTTGGTTGGCATGGGGCAGTGGCTCAGTTTTCTGGCTGTGTCCTGGTGGACACAGGTATGGTGAGAACGATGAGCAGGCACTTGGGAGCCGTGATGGACTGTGCCTAACCAACATAGCCAAGTCATCTGGACAATGCCAATTGGGACTCCTGAAGCCGAGAGAGTAAGAGCCTGAAGATCATTCACAAGGTGTTAAGAGGCTTGTGGAAGACCTAGAACGCCCTGGAGACAGCTAACAGAAAATCTCTTCTCACCAGTCTGATGTGGGCAGAGCAACAAAGCTGAGGACAGAAGCTGCCATGGTTTAAGCCACTCAGAGCCTGAGGTGGTGAGTTGCACAGCAAGGCAGAGCTGGTATACAAAGAACTGGGTCCATTCAGGAAGTCATAGGATCTTGAAAGATGATACGAGGATATCTGTGTCCAGCAACCCTGAGGATGTGGACTCTATAATCTCTACAAGAGTGAGCACTCACCCCAGTCTAATGACAGCCAGTACATGCTCAGGGCTGGGAGGTGCTGCCAAAGCCTGTTGGAGGATCCTTCCCTCAGGATCTGGCCCACCTCCTCTGCTGGTTGTCTTAAAGAATGGAACACAGGGCATTCTTGGAACCATGGAGCCTGACAAAGATGGGAAGCAGCTAGACCATGGTCTAAAGAAAAGAGAGGATAGGGTGAAGCTGGTGTGGATGTGGCCATGGTTGAGGACCAGGCAGCCGAAGCCTGGAGGCTTCTGGGCTCAGTAAAAAAGTAAAAAAGGGTTTGAAACAGCTTCTCACTCTGTAACCAAGCCTATCCTGGAACTCACCTCATAGTCAAGGATGTACTGTAACTCAAGGCAATCCTCCTGCCTCAGACCCTCAAATGCTGGGATTATAGGCATAAGCATTCACTCCCGTCTTTTAGGGATTCTTCCACTAGGATGCTAGAGCAGAAAACAAGAATGTCCGGAATCCATCCACCTGAAAGTATTCCCTGGGAAGTGTGGGCCTTTAAGATGCTATGAAACACCCCACCCAAGGCCCCAGGGGTGGGGCAGGCTCACATCTAGAGTGGTGTTGAATGTGTAGGGCAAATCAAGGCTGACTCCCTTGAGTTGATGTCTATGTTTCCTGGCAGAAGAGATGGGGAGGTTAGAGGGAATAGCAGGCTGAAAAAAATATGTCGTGGAAGCCAGAGACTTATCAGAATGGCTAAGCTCTGTAAGAAGGTGCAGAAAGCTCACAGCCCACCAAAGCCATCAGGAATGCCCTGTTGTGAGTGAAGGTGTGTGATCAAGAAGGAGAGGGGAGGCTGCTCTATGCATAAATAGTAACTGACCAAGGACCCCTGAGATGCATGGCCACCTCCACCCTCAGACTACCCCTCTCTTACAGACCGCTTGCTTGCTCTCAGCCTTTAAATGAAGGTGATAGGGATATTTGGGCAGGCTAGTTCCAGGAAGGGAGATGTTGATTCTATCAACAGTGGTGACTTTGGCTAGACTGTTGAACTCGGGGTGAGCCGGATGCCAGGCTGGGGCCCTCTCAGCATCTTCCAATCTTCTCTGTCTATTTGCCTCACCCTCTTTGCCTGACTCTCTCCACTGCCAAGGTAGCATCCCGTGCCCTGCATTTGCTTCTCTACACTAACATGTTGAGGAAGAGGACAGTGCATAGAAGCAAGACCCAAACCCCGCTTAGTTCTGGAATGTAACTCTGTGGTTGTATTCAGCCACTGTGCCTCCAATGAAGTCACCACTGCACACTCTAAGCCAGCCCCTCCCTCATTCGAAGTGGCTGAGTCAGCCTGCGCCACCATGCTTGGCAGGGCCTCTGAGGCCCACACAGTACATTACTGGATCTCCAGTTTGGCTGTTTTTGTCTCCCACCTAATGACTAATTTCCCTGAAGCATACCGGGCTAGAAATTGCTTTTCCTTGAATGACACACCGTTTTATAGACGAAGAGTCACTCGCTAATAAACCTGTGATTCACCCAGGGTACTCACATTTGGTGGTTATAAATGAAAAATTAGCACATTGGGGAAGCTCTCTGGAGAATTGATTCAGCAGTTGGCTGAGCAGTGGGGGCGCCATGCTGTGCCGTGCCTGGCGTGTTCCCACAGGCAGGGGTGTCGGGGGGCCTGTTTGGGCAGGATCCATCCAGACCAAGGCCCCGCTGGCTGCCTTGTGTAGCTCCCGCTTCCTAGTTGCTGCTGTTCTTACATTTTAATTATGAATTGCTGTTGGTTTGGTTCCCTGGTCATCAGCTCAGCTTGTGGTGGGCTGTTGGTTAACCCACAGCATGTAGGGGTACATATTTGCACCAGCAGAGTGTGGGGCCTGTCATTTTCCAATAACTACCAGACTCTGAACCATGGAGGTGCTGCCATTTGGCTGTGAGTCATCCTTGCCCCGATTTCGACAGCAGAGCTCCACATGGAGGCGCCTCAAGTGCCCTCACAGGGATTGCCAATGTCGGCACCGTTGTATCTCTTTCTCTTTCTGGAAGGATGGGGCAAGACTGGTTGTCTGAGGGCTTGGGCTGGACTTGCACGGGTTCGGGACATAATGGATAACACATCAATATTGTCAAAGAATCAGGATTAGGACTGAGGTCCTGAGGGGAGGGAATGGGAGGGGGGGCAGGGGAGGGGAGGGTAGGAAAGGGGAGGGGAGGAGAGGGAAGAACCAGAGGGCAAGCAGCAAGGATCTTGGTTCTTCCTTTCCTGTTTCCATGAGGGGCTGGCATGGGGAAATAGGGTCTTGCCATTTATGCTGGCTTTTCAAGGAGCTGGCTGGGAGAGGGTGCACATGGGTACTCAGCAGGAAGCAGCAAGCATGCTGTCACTGGTGACTGCCGGGAGATGGCTGACTCCTGAGGAATTACCGCATTACTGCAGAGTTAGAACTTTCTGATGGCAAGCCTCAGAAATCAAGCTGTGTTAACACAAGTTTAAAAAAAAAAAGATGGGGTTTCACTGATGCTGGGGCATTCACAGGGCAGACAGGGAAGAAGAGGCAGTGTCTGAGTAAGGTGAGAGCTGGTGTGATTGGAGCATCAGAGATAATTCTTGGACTCTCACTGGCATATTGCACTCGATGATATGCAGTTGGCCCTGATGTTCCCTGCAGAGCCTGCCTGTTGTTGTTTCAGCTTTTACCGTGACACGATGAGGAAGGAATTAAACTGAGGTACAGGTAAGTTAAATCACTTGCCCAAGACCATGTGGTTAACAGACAGTGGAGCCAGCATTGAAACCCTTGCCTCTCTGGATTTTAATGTGCCATCTATCAGAATTTTCCTGGATCATCTCACAGTCCTCAACACTGAGGAGGATAACTACTTTGCTATTGTGCATATATGTGTATGGAGTGTGTGTATCTTTGTGTCTGTGTTATCTTATGTCAGCATGTGCTGTGTATAGGGGTAAATGTCGGTTGCATATGTGTGGTATGGGTGTGCATGGACACCTGGTATATATATGATATATGTGTGGATGCTGGCATGCGTGGTATGTGTAGATTTTCATGTGCAACAAGTATAGCTGGGGTGTGTACATGTTCCTGTGTATGGTATATGCATATGTTCATGTTCTGTGTGGGGGACATATGTGAACATGTTCATGTTTGTTTGGTATATGTGCATATGTTCATAAGTGTGCACATGAGTGGAGACCAGAGGTTGACATCAGGTGTTGTCTTAGGGTGACAATTGTGATGAAAAACCATGGCTAAAGCAACTTGGGGGAAAAAGATCTATTTGGTTTACATCTTCACATCACAGTCTATCGTTGAAGGAAGAAGTCAGGACAGGATCTCACAGAGGGCAGGAACCCAGAGGCAGGAACTGATACAGAGGCCATGGAGGGGTGCTGCTTACTGGCTTGCTCTCTCTGGTTTGCTCAGCCAGCTTTCTCATAGAGCTCAGAGCGACCAGCCCAGGGATGGCTCCACCCACAATGGACTGTGCCTTCTCCCATCAATCACTTATGAAGAAAATGTCCACAGCCTGCCTACAGTCCATTTTCTTAATTGAGGCTCCCTTCTCTCAGATGACTTTAGCTTGAATAACATTGACACAAAACCACCCAAAACAACTGCTCTTTTCGATTTAATTTTTTTCGGGTTAGGGTCTCACACTGAACCCAGAATTCAATGATTCTGCTGAACCAGCTGGCCAGAAAGCCCTAAGGGTCCCCCTGTCTCTACCTCCTCAGTACCTTGATTAAAAACACATGCTACCATGCCCAGGTTTTTGTGGGTGTTGGAGAGTCTAACTTAGGTTCTTTGTGTTTGTGCAACAAGCACCTCACCAATCCATCTCTCCAGTCCCTGCACTATTCCATGCGCCACAAAGAAAAAATATAGTCAATTAAACAGTTACCTACCACTGATAGCAAGATTAACACCAGAGCGTAAAGATACGCTCAATCTAGGAGAGAGATTCTTTCTTCTCTCTCATAGTCAAGGAGATAGCGACATCTAGAAGATAAACAACCCATCGGAGGCCACCCCACCCAGACAGTGGATGGCTGAGCAAGATTTGAGTTGCACAGTTTGGTTCTAGATGCTGCACATTAACGACCTCTAGCTGTTTTTCTGGGTGTGTGGAGCAGAGCTCCAGGAAACTGCTATAGGGCAAGGATTTGTGGTCCAGCCAAGGCCCCGGGGGCAAGAAAGGAGAGGTCAGGCCTTCCTCCAGCATGCTGAGCTGATAGTTACCCAGGGAGCCCACGGAGATGGAGCACAGCAGCAGGCCAGCACCCCCTAGAGGAGATGTCAGGCTCTGCTCTAGACAGGGGAGATAATGCTCTCCCCCCCACTCCATGCCCCCCCCCCCCCCGCCCCCAGTCCCAGCCTTCCAAGTTCATCATGTCATTGTGGACAAACATAGACCATGAGAAACCTAAATAAGCGAGTGGCTGCTCGGGGCCTCAGGCAGCTAACCATAATGGAGGTTTTGGGGTTTCTGCTTCAGACAGAACATCACATTCCTCAGCCGAAATAGCTGGGTGGAGAAACAGGGCATCATTGGATGGGAACACCCGGCCAGGACGAGCCAAACAAGACAGAAATAGGCCCTGGCCACCACATGAAGGCAACTCGTAGGTGTGTGGCTGGCTGGGCCCTGCCTTGCCCTGTCCTGCCCTGCTAGGGCTGCTGTTCCCCCACAGAAGCTCCGCGTTGGCCCAAGGAAGAAGGCGGACTGCTGTTTGCCTGGGTATTGGCCTTCAGCCTCCAAGACATCAGCCCTTTCTTAGACAGACCATGGTCCTTAGGAATTGAGGGGTGATAAGCACCCTACTAATTCTGCCCCTCCTCAAACATACACTTATAGATGTCAACACATATGGACACAATGCATTACCAGACAGGGCCAGATACAGCTATACACACGCATCTGTGTAACTGAGGCAGGCAGATGGGCTCTGGTAAAACACATGCAGGGAGTGGGCTAATGCACACAGACCAACCTTCATGTATGCACACCTGCACTCAGCACCCTTTACATAGCTCAACAAGTAGAGCACATGTGGGTTTTTTTTTTGTTGTTGTTGTTGTTGTTTTGTTTTTAATGGACCTGGGAGCTATACACATGCAGAGCACCGAGCTACCTATATCTTTACAGAGGTTTAATGTATGTATGCCGGAATGCATACACACACCAGAGAAGACAGGAGTACTCACATGTACACACACACACACACACACACACACACACACACACACTTATATGTTGTACTTTTGGAAAAGTGGTGTCCCAGGCATTTCATGCTGACTCTGTCTTCTTAGGCCGCATCTTACCCTGGGGACGCTCATCCCAGAGGGCCAAAGCTGGAGCCATCTTACCCAAGGGAGCATCCAAGGTCGTTTTGGTGAGTGCTGAGACAGGAAGGGGCATCAAGAATTCCTCTCACTCGACACTTTACACCCTTCCCTTGGGTTAGCATCTTTCACCACCCCATGCTGAAGACTCTGAGAGAGTAAACTGGCTGAGCAGGCCCAGCCCCGCCCCCCCCCCCCCCAGAGATTAGGCCTACATGTGTCCATGGAGTGTTAGCTCCTTCGCAACAAAGGACCTGTGAAGATGGAGAAGACCAGAGCTGCTCAGCCCATTCCTGTCTACCGAGACCATTACAGGACTGGGCTATCCACTCACAGAACACATGAGTAGATAGGACAGCAAGTAGGCTTGGAATCCCACTTAGCAGGGATGGAAACTGGGGTCCAAGGAAGCCTAGCTTCACTAGAGCTACACCCGTCTGCCTCCTGCCTCACGCAGGGCCGCCTGGTCTGTGGATCCTTAGAATCCATTCCTCACAGTGGAGGGCAGAGGCAGTGAAACCTGAATTCCCCAGGAAATGGGCAGCAAAGGATCCTGGGAAATGCTGGGCTTCCCACCTCTGTCTGCCTTGCATCTGCCCTGGGTCAGAGGCTGCAGCTTCAGGGTCCAAGACACTCAGAGGCTTCTCCCTTCCTGAAGGAGCAGATGGACGGTGCCCTCAGCACCCCACACAGCACTCCACTGAAGAGCCTTCAGACCTGGCAATGAGCTTCAGGTTTCTGTCCCTGAGAGCAAGCAGGAAGGAAGGAGGAGACATGGAGACAGCAGGGGTCAGTATTTGTTCAGCGGAGGCCATGGCAGACCAGTACGGAGGACTGGCTGTCTTTAGGCAGGGTGCCCAGTGCCTCTCAGGCGCATATCCCCAGAGCCACAGACTGCCCTGGCCCTGGCCCCAGTAGGGGACAGCAGCACCGAAGCCTCCCAGGACTCCACATGGCTGTTTAGGAGACGTCCCTGCTCTGCACTACTTTGACAATTTGCCAGCTGTTGCTTTGTAGCAACAGAACCTTCCCTCTGATGATTTTCTTTGAAGTTTTAAATTAAGGTATACTTTTGTGTTTGGTGGAATTGTTATAAACATGGGATTGGGCAGATAGCCCCAGCAGAGTTATAGACAAGTTAAATCTTCCCCCAACCTCCACCCCAGCAACCTACCTTGTGGTTATCTCTGCCAGCAACTACCAGTCTGTTGTCTTTCCTTAGAGCTCAGCCTTTTCCAGAAGGGTCTGTAAATGAAAACACGCACAATGCAGGCACTGCACTGGCCGTGGTGTGCACAGGAGCCAGGTGTGCTGCAGAGCATGCCGGTAGCTTGCAGCTCCTTTGGGTGAGCAAGTTGCAATCCTTGCAGAGAAGATCCCACTGGTTCATCAGCTCCCTAGGAGAAGCACGCCCGTTGCTTCTTCTTTAGGCTGTTATCAGTGAAGTTGCTGTGAGCACTCCTACACAAGTTGTGCGTGTATTTGTTCTTTTTTGGTAAAGAGGGTTGGCCTCAGCTTTTTCAGAGACTGTCCAAGGGTGACTTTGCAGGGACCTATTTTAGATTCTCACAGTGGTGAATGAGAGCACCAGCATCATTAGCACCATCATCATCATCATCACCATCACCATCACCATCACCATCACCATCACCATCACCATCACCAGCAGCAGCAGCAGCAGCAGCAGCAGCAGCAGCAGCAGCAGCAGCACAGCTATGGCTATGTCTCCTACCTCTCACCAGCCTAGTAATGATACACCAAGTATCATTACTTCCACCAGAAGTCCCAGACTACAAAACAGGTAAATAGCGTTGTCTGCGGTCAAACTAGAGACCTGACCTGACTTTTCCTGACAGAAGTGGGGCTCCCACATACCTCCTGCAGGCCAAAGCCAAAAGATTAGGGGATGATCACCCAAGACCACATAGCTCATGGAGAGTGGACTTTAGGCAAGGACTGGCCTCTGGTCAGCATTCTGTCAGAGCTATGAATAGGGGACTGAGACCCTCAAGCCATTTTCCAGACAGCTATGTAAGGCTAGGTTGAGGCCTGAGTTGGGTGTGGTCTGGGGCTATCACCATGTTGGGGTTTTTAGTTGAGATGAATGAAGCAGAGGAATGCCAAGGTCTTTGGGATCACAGAGATATTTTGCCACCACTACCACCACCACCAACAACAAAGAGATTGATATATTAGTAACATTTTTCTGTTGTGATAAAATAACCAAAGCAATGTAAGGAAGAAAGAATTTATTTATGTCTCACAGTTTGGGGGCAACATTCTTCACATGGCAAAGTCCAGTGGCGGAAGCTTCAGACATCTGGTCACAGTGCATTGCAGCCAGGAAGCAGAGCTGTGGATGTTCTCATGCTTGGGGTTTTCTCCTCCTGAAGCCAAGGGCACAAGCCTAGGGAATGGTGACGCCCACTTTCAAGGTGAATCTTACCT
Organism: Apodemus sylvaticus; assembly: GCF_947179515.1. NCBI lineage: Eukaryota > Metazoa > Chordata > Mammalia > Rodentia > Muridae > Apodemus > Apodemus sylvaticus. The sequence goes on along the minus strand of NC_067492.1, from coordinate 37,902,119 downwards.
CAGCCAACCTAATTAAGATAATCCCTTACAGGTACACCTAGAGAGTTGTCTCTTCGGCTATTCTAGATCTTGTCAGATTGGCAATTAACACTGGTCACCACGCTGGAGCAAATCACTCTTCCCCTCTGACCCTCAGTTTCAGCACAAGAAACAAAAAACAAAACAAAACAAAACAAAAAACAAATGCACATCTTACAATTCCGTTGGCTTATCAAGACGATCCAGCTCAGGACCCAATTGCTTGTTGGATATATTTATTTGGTAATGTCACCTTGGGCAGATCATGTGACCTGCCAGTAGAAATGCAGTAAATGAGACAGGATGGGTCCAGAGCTCAGAGGGGAGCAGATCAGATCAGAGAAGGGACAGTGGTCAAATGAACAATATATGGGGTGCTCTGGAGAAAACTAAAGGATCAAGTAGAATGTGGACGACTGCAGAGAAAGGGGGTGCCACTGCAGACAGAGTGGTCAGGGAAGGATCCTTTGGGAGGTGACACCTGAGCAGAGACTTGAAGAAAGTAGGAGTTTCAGCCATGTACCATGTGTATTATTAGCTGTGTATTAGCTAATACATTAGCGGTGTCTTAACCTTGCCATAGCTCCTTCTCTTGATCTTAACAGAAACTGAATCGACATCTTTCATAATGAGTTGTTGCGAGACTGAGAAAAAATAAAAAACAGGCAGTGTGGATCTCAGCGCTTGTTTGCCCACCAAGCTCCTCTTTGCTCTGTATGGAGCCCCAGTCAGGCTGGGGGTGTGTGAATACAAAGATAACATGATGTGCAAGGTGTGAGATGCGGGTTAATCCTCCAACAGCCCACAAATCCCATGAGCCACGCCTTCCCCATGGTGGTACATCTAACCGCCTTCTACGTGTTGAGGCAGATGTGGGTGGTGGTCCCACTTCTTGTCCCTCCCATACACACAGGCCTTTTTTGGGAGGAAGGGATTTGGCCTTCTTCCCGCCAGGATGCTATGTACTTCCATGCTTGTCCTTGAACTCAACCACGTGACGAACTTGAGCTAACGTGGGCTGTCCGTACAGGTGAAAAACAGTGACCTCTTATGTTTCTGCCATTGCTTGAACACGGCAGCTTGGTAAATCAAGGAGGGCAGAGGCCATTGGCAGAGTCCCACGAGCGGACAGAGTGGAGCCAGGTTCATCACAACTCTGGTAAGGCTAGCAGCTTCCAGCCAATCTCCACATAAGGGACCCTAAAGAATACCATTATCTAAGCCACTGCTTCTGGGTGCTTTGTTACATAGCATGATGTGGGTAGCTCATGACTGAAACATGCATATATAGGCGTATACGATACTTAATAATTTAATAAAACTATGTACATATTTATCATATATTTAACCCTTACAAAATCCTTAAGTAGCCTTATGACCCAAGGAAGGTTAAGTTACACACAAATTTGTAAACGAAGGGTTATGATGTGAATGCGTGCCATCTGATTTTAGATCCTGTTCTGTGAGGAGGGAAGACATGTGGGAGGGATAAGTTAGTGATGTATCCACCACAGCGACACACATTTGACAGAGCTGCATCTAACAGTTTTGTGTGGATCGTGAGGAATCTGGCCTGAGGAAGGTCGGGTAGGGAGAGCACAGTGCTGCTGGGGGGATGGTAAGCAGATGGCGGGAAGATGGAAACATAGACAGGAAGTTCACAGGAGATCCTTACAATGATGCCTTGCATTTAAAGCCCTCTTCTCATGTCTCGTCTGTCCCTTCTCTCCTCAGCTCTGAGCAATGGGGACTGGATTCGGGGTGCTTTCCCCACTGTACCCCAGATCTTCAGCATCTGCTTGCATGTTGCACTTTATATGACTCTGGTGGCTCGCGTGTGGTACTCTGCAGAGCAACATCTGCCTTTGGCACATGGCCAGCGTGTAGCCACACAATGGAATCGGTGCCTTTAACATGCATGCTGGCAGGTGAGGCCAATCCTAAGTGTGAACTCTTTCTCATCATTTTGTGCCCCAGAAACATGGAACAGAGTAGTAAGTGGCTATGATCAAGCCCTTTTGTGACACCATGACCATTTTTGTGCTATGTCGTGATATAAGGCTGGAGCATCCTCTCTGATACAGCTCCCTGGGTTGACCCGTTGATGCTGGAAATGGATGAGAAGCTTCAGGTTCCTTCTACGCGGACCTATGCCTGGGCTGCTGCCCTGAAGGAAGCAATCCAAGCAATTGACATTTGCAAGCAAAGGCTTTCATGAGAGCCTCGTAAGTCACACACTGCAACCACAGTAGAGTCTATTGTCACACAGAGCTTCTGACATAACAACCGGGGCAAGGAAGGCTCCAAAAGGATTCCAGCTGGGGCTATGTGGAGGGAATATCTTGAAATCTGGGTACCACAACTGGCAGTGAAGCATTGGCTAGGGGTGCTGAGAGCACCATCCATAGAGCATGAAGATGGTGCAGGAAGGGAGCCCTGGGGTCTTGTTCTGAAGTCATGAGAATAGAACGGAAGCGAGGCTGCAGTTGCAGGGATGGGTACAGATGGCGTTTCCATGTGAGTAACCTCAAGAAGCAACTAGACAATGAGATGGGAGGGAAGGCACCAAGGAGCCAAGAACGGTCTGGGGCTCGTAAACAGCAGCATGGACCAGGACAGTTGTCCTTCTGGAGGCCATACTGTTTGTCTACAGCTCCTCCCACTACCCCGAGTTAGTTGACCAGGATATCAATACTCCTGAACTTGCTTCCGATCCCCCAACACACCCCAGGCCTGGGAGGATGCCAGGACTTTGGACAGACCTGTCTAGGGCATTGGGAAATGCAGGAGCTCGGCACTGCAAGACACCACCATCCACAGCTGAAGTCCTGATCATGAGTTCTCTCAGGAGCACACAGCTCAGAACACAGCTGCTGATGTTTCCTTAGAGAGGGAAGTCCAAGAAGCCTTTGTAGAATGATGTTCAAAGATGAGATCCACGGGATAAGAATGGATCAGCCCTGGGCTGATCAGAGCAAGCAGCAGAGTGCTGCAGTCCAAGGCTCTAACTGCCCACAGTTACATCCAACGGGTTACCTGGAAGGGAAGCTGGGGATGTATGGGAAGGCGGCAGAAAAGAAATGGAGACCAAGCTAACACCTGCTATTCAAGGTCTCAAAGTTTAAGGAAGAACTCCCAATATATATAGGCAGGGGGAAAGGCTGGAAGCTTCTCAGCAGAATCAGTTCAGTTGCTCCGCAGGTGGCTAGTTTTCTGCAGGTCCTTGAAGAATAGGCTTCGCCTTTGTCTGAGCACTCCATCCTAGGCGGAGGGGATTATGGCTTACACAAGAGTTCCCACTCAAAGGTTGGGAGAGGAACTTCACATTGACTGATAAAGTTCCTGCCAGGTGGCATGGCAACTCAATAAGGCTCTCTACACTAGGCTCAGGGGAACAGGGAAGTGGGCTGGGCTGAACTCCTCAGAACAGCATACCCAGAGCGGAGTACCTGGGGAGGACCGTGGGAACAAGGGGAGGGTCGTGGGAATAAGGGGAGGACCATGGCAACAAGGGGAGGAGCATGGGAACAAGGGGAACCAGGCTTGGTGAATGAATGGATGAACGCATGGGTGTGTAGCAGTGCTTGCTGTGTGCCAGGCCCCACTTAGGGAGTTTACAAGCACTGGTTCTGCGATTCTCACAGCAGCACTGGTACTGGGTGGAACTGTGGCTCCTGCAAAGAAAGGTATGGCCAGGTCCTAAGCATGAACTCTGTGAGTGGGACTCTGCTTGGAAAAGGGTCTAGACAAGTATTGTTTAATTCAGATTAAAGTACAATATTATCATGCTGTCCAAGTAAGCTCTGAGTCCAGCGTCAAGTGTCCCTCATGAAGCAAAGGCCGAGGCTGGCAGTACATTGCCCCTGCCAGGGCCAGAGAGTGTTAGGAAGGTTAGGAAGATCCTTCACTAGAATGGGGCCTGGCTTCCTTGCTGACTGTGACCATCTTGTCTCAAGAACAGTGGAACAGTATGCCCAGGCTACTTTATATCACTTAGTTTCTGGTAGCTTGCTATCCCAGGCTTTGAGAATCAACAGTGCCCTACCTCTGAGGCATTAGTATCAGCACAGATGATTTTACAGATGAGGAAATGGAGGCCCAGAGAGAAGTGACTTGACCCCCATTAATTAGCAGGTCAGGTACAGCTTCAAAACCAAGGTGGATGCCCTTAAGCACAAACTCGACACACAGAAGTTACAGGTCTCAGCTATTGCCCACAACCAGTAAGTGGCAGGGGCAGGACTTGAGCCTAGAACTCTGCCCGTAAAGAACTGTAGTCTGCATTGACTGAGAGATGCACTTACCTCTCCACTACCTCCCAGCAGGATCTGTCTCCCACACTGCCTCTTTGATGAAGTGGTAGTTAGGTCTTGGGCCTCCCTCAACATAATTTGGGTGCCATCATAGAGTCTGCAATTTATACAGTGCAGTGTGACTCTTGTGTCACCGGCCCACATTAAAAAGACTTGAGGGTGACAAGTGGTCCCACACCAATGGCCTTGCTACTCTCAGGGACCCTGCTCTCTCACCTGAAGTCATCCCTGCTAGCTAGACCTAGGAGAGCTGATAAATGGTGTCAGCATGGAAGCCCATTATGCCGCTCACAGAACAGAAACTCCCTAGAGACTTCTAGCTTCCTATTTCATCAGAGCACCTGGGGATGCTGAGTCTTGTACCTCTGCCCTTAGGAGAAGCCTGGCTTCATCTGTCACTACAGCCCACCATTACTGAGAGGATTGCTTCTGATCATCCTCTATAGGGATTTGCACCAGCCCTGCATGAAGGTTTATGGGCAGGACAGGAGCAGGAGCCTGAGTAAGTTCAACTCATCCTTCCCTCTCCTAATGTTCCCAAAGTGCCCCCCCCCCAAAGTCCACCTTCTTGCTTTTCCTGCCTCTGGGAGTATGGTTGGACATGGTCGAGCATGGGTGTCTTCAGGCCTAAATCTCATTGAATAGTGCTTTAGTTAGGGTTCCCATTGCTGTGAAGAGACACTATGACCAAAGCAACTCTTATAAAGAACAACATTTAACTGGGGCTGGCTTACAGGTTCAGAGGTCTAGTCCATTATCATCAAGGTGGGAACATGGCAGCATCCAGGCAGGCATGGCACTGTAGGGGCTGGTTCTACATCTTCATCTAAAGAAAGCCAGAAGCAGACTGTTCTCAAGCAGCTAGGAGGAAGGTCTCAAAGCCCACCCCCACTGTGACACACTTCTTCCAACAAGGCCACACCTCCTAATAGTGCTGCTCCCTGGGTCAAGCGTATTCAAACCACCACAGACAGTCACCAAGGTCCATGGCTGAGAGTGAGCTCTGTCACTTGTATCATGAGGTACACAGATTAGTGATGGGGCCTGAAAGTTTGTGCCCTAAGGAGCCTGCAAGATGGTTGGAATCCACGCTAAAATTTTAAAACCAATGTCTTAAATAAAAACAGCAGTTACTTCTCTTTCCTTCTATTAAGAGAAATTCAGAAAGCAATCCAAAGATAGTGTGATATCTCCAATGTTGGGCACCACTGTCTGCAGTACTGGGTCTACTCTTAAAAGTTGGAGTTACAAGTCTTACTTATGAGCTACAATGCTCATGTTGTAAAAGCCTTCAAAGCTCCAGCCATCATGTACATACTCCAGGCATGGAGGAGGAGAAAGCAGTCAGGAACAGAGACGTGTCTCTGAGGTGAAAGGCCCTTGGTGTTGCTACTAAATCTCCACTGACACCATTCAACGTTCTCTGCTCTTAGTGTGCATCCCTGAGGCAAAGAGGTCAAAAATATTTGTTTTATGTGGGCATCTTATTGAGTGTTTAAATAAGAGGGCAGGGCAGGAAGGGCAGTGGGCTGGCCTCTCCCTCATAAACACTTCTTCTTAGCCCTCCTCCAATCATCATAGCCAATGTGTTTATCTGCCCCACTTTACAGATAAAGGGAATAACCTTCAAGAGATCAAGGTCACTCAGCCAGAGTTGCTAATTAGCTTTTCAACCCCATTCTGCTCCACCTTGCTCTACCTGCAGTCAGGGGGTGCCCATGGCCATCCACAAGGTCTCTTCTAGTCTCCAGGTCTGATTAAGGGCAGACAACAAGAAAAAGGGTGGGTGAGTGGGTGGATTTAGACCCTCTGCAGAGCCCAGGAAACCCCGTGCCTTTCCAGAGGTAAATAGTGAAACTTAATTAGCTACTCACACATGCCAAGTGAATAATCCTAAGGCTTTGCCAGGCATCTGTTCTGTGGGCGCCTGGGGAACCTCACCAGCTTCCCTCCACCTGGGCACTAAGGTTAAGGCTGCCTGGTCTCCGGTGGAGCGCCTCTGGTGCAGGAGGGCTGAGAGAGGAGGATGGCTTCTCCAGGCTCTGCCCGTGGAGGGTTTGTCAAGGAATCCTCTTGACTTCATCCTTCCTGTGTGTGTGTGTGTGTGTGTGTGTGTGTGTGTGTGTGCTTGGTGGGGCAGTGGAGGGGTGGTGTTCCAAGGCTGACATCACACAATGTAGCAATTTAGCACTGACAACCACAGGTTTCTCTCCTCCTCTTAAAGGCTGCCACTAAATAGACATTCCAGAAGCAAGAGGAGTAGGGAAAGATAGTAGGCTCCAGAAAGAGAACCAATGTAACAATGCTTTGGTTGGTTTCAGGGTGGGGTAGGGGGACTCCCACAAAGATATGCCTGAGTTAGGGAGCACCAGGGAGGTCCCCTCATTGTGCTGCTGGGAGCTCCTTGCTTCTCCCTTCATTAGGAATTTACCAGCTGGAACTTGAATGGACAGGAATCAGGCCCCAATTCAAGGCAGCCCCATTCTTACCAGCTCTGAACCTGCACCAAACTCACTATGTTCCGGGCCTTAATTTCTACCTTTGTTAAAAAAAAAAAAATTTCCCTCACTCATGTATTTTGATTCTCCTAAGTTGTGGCTGTGCGCCACCTGACAGGGTCCCCCAGCCTGGACAGCAGGGGCCCGGAGTGGGAGTGACTTATCAGCCAGAGCTTGAGTGAGCGTTTTCCTGATTTCATACACAGGTTTAGCATTAGAATACTCAGCGGAGACCAAGAATTGTGGGGCTCTGGCATGAGTGAGCGCCAGACTCTTCCCTTCAGGTTGACTTACCTCTTCCCTCTCACACTGAACTCAAACATCTGGAGGAAGAAACCCAGTCTTCAACAGCCAGTCAGATTCTTCCCCGTCCCACCCACGCCGGACTCAGAAGTCAAGCGGAAGCCTGGCCTATACCGGTCATCCAGGTTGCATAGTCTCCGAGGGACAGAAGTCCTTTGGTATAACATGCCTTATGACAGATCCCACTTGCTGAGGCCTACCAGGCAGGGCTCAGAGCACACGTCAGGCTGCAGCAGCATGCAGGGCCACTTTGGCCTGCCTCTGTCTTCCCATACTCAGCACCCGCCCCAGAAGCTGTCAGGAACCTGTCTTTCCTGAAGCAGGCAGAACTCCAAGCTGGCCCCCTACACCCCAAAGAAACTGCTACTTATTATTCAGTTAAGAATGGTTGGATCATAGCTGTGAAGGGGGTGTACAAAGCTCCGGATTAATGGATTTCATTTACAGAGCTGATCTATGCAAGTCTAATTTACTTGCAGGGCTTCAGAAAGTAGAGCGCTTTCTCCTCAGCGTGGAAAGAGGAGTCAGAGGGACTCACTGGTGTGAAGCAAGGGAATACCTCAGACATGGCTGAGACAGGCAAGAGCATCAGCCCTGAGGCCGACCTCAGTGGGCAACCAGCCGATTTAATCCTGATAAATTGATGTTAATAACCATAGAGGCTGGAAGAGGACCTTGAACCCCAGGTAGGAAGTGCGGTTCTCCAGGCAGCATCTCGGATTTAGCCAGTGAGAACCTGAGAATGTAGGGCAGGCCCAGACCTCGCCCTTTGTCACACAACAACAGAAAACTGTCCCCTATACCTGGGCACCTCTTCCTGATTTCCCAGGCCCCGCGCTTGGGGCTTCTATCAAGATGAACCTCCCTTGTCCATGAACGTCCTGCCTTCGGAGTTCACCTCCAAGGGTTCTTTGGAGATTTCCCCCAAAGTTCATCCCCAAACAGAAATCCTTCTGCAACTGCTTCTATTCTTTTCTATTTGTGCCCAACACAACCCCATGCTAGGAAAGGCCTTGCAGGAGTTTTTTGGGCGTGGTTGTCTCTGCCCGTACCTTTGGTTTAAATGAGATGGGCGGAGTATGTCAGAATCTGCCCCTGGCCCATGGAAACCTACTCTGCTGGCAGGAGTGAGTGCAGTCCTTCAACTCTCATTAGACTCTGCACCTCCTTGTACGTAGCTCCCCCTCGCTTGGTGCGACTTGACTTCCTACCTCTTGCATGAAGTTCATGGCTCTACAAGGATGGGAGAATGTGTGTCATACATTCGTCCTTTTGGGCTGCACACAATGTCTAGATATCCCATAGATGCTGGGATGAGGGAGAGGCTTCTGTTTCCACTTACAAAGCTCTCCCTGCAAATACAGACAGTCCATGGAAGATGGGACAGGGTTTGATCATGGACCATCCCTAAGGCCTGATAATTCACCAGTAGCTCAGAGTCTCACAGGCCTCTAAATGTTGGACCAATGAGGAACACAAATAGTTCCTGGGAGACATGGAGAGAGCTTTTCTCACCCTGGGGCCTGCAGTGTATCGACCTCTCTGCCATGGGTGTCACAGCGGCATGCCTGATGTTCATGAATGCTGAACAAGTTGAGTATGGAGAGGATTGGAGTGGCCTATTTGTCAGACTGAGCCTATGCTAGGCAGTTGGAAAGAGTGGCCAGTGGGACCCCAGATCTAGTGAGGAGTAGGCTTTCAAAGTGGCAAGAATTCTTGGGGTTACCAGTGCCGATATTCACCAACTAAGTCGGGGTGGCTGAAAAGTTATTTTGTGTCTCAGTGGAGTTGATTTATGTGCAGTGCAGAGCTCTGGGCCCAGTGGTCTGGATGTAGTGTGTGTGTGTGTGTGTGTGTGTGTGTGTGTGTGTGTGTTTGTGTAGCTCTTCTGGCAGTCGACCAGCATGTGTGTTGATCATGTATATCCTCTGGGCTTTAAGTTTCTTGGCAATAAGTAAGGAATTTATAACTAACTTCCTACAAGGGCCGTTCAGAGACTTGATTGAGACAAGGCATGCAGAAGTTAAGTGCATGCTTGGCATATAGAGTATTTCAGATGGATATTAGTTATTATGATTTCTTCAGGGCTATCTCTGTCTCTGCTGCAGGGTTCTCCCATACTCTGGTACAGTTGTTACTGGTTCAGTCGTGGCATCTTTTTGAATGAGGTTGGGCTAATGAGAAGGTTCTGAAGTGTAGCATTGGTAGTGGGGGAAGAATTTTTTGTTCATCTCCTATTCAGATGTTTCTACCAGTTTTAAGGTCTCTCTCAGCATGTGGTCAGTTCTGGCCAATGGATTGTGAACAGCACTGGGTCAAAATATTTCAGTGCTTATATCTGGGGAACTGACATTGTCCCTTCAGTGACCACAGAAGCCACACGCCAAAACAAGGGATGCTACCTAGATCAGTGAATGCACAACACAGAGGCTGCAAACCTGAAGAACCACTTCGCATGCGGAGGATTCTGCAGAGCTGACAACCCAGCTCCTAGTGGGTGGTTACCTGGCTGTTTTGTTTTTACTACCCATCTAGCCTCCTGTGCTGGGAAAGACAGAGTGGCCGAGCTGTTTAACCTGAACTAGTAATGAGCTCCTGCCCATGCTAGTGAACCAGATGAGGGTCTGTCTCTTACTAGGACATCATGGTCAAAGCCCTCCCAGGAAGAGCTCAATTGTTCCTTAGCAGTGCCCATCCAGCACCAACTTCCAAAGGATGGCCAGAAATCACCCACCCAGCCAATCACAAAGAAGGTGTGCTAATCACCGTTTGTTCTTGTGACTAAACACTTGAAAGAAAAGGTTTACTTTAGCCCCTGGCTTCATACGGTTGGCTTCTCCAGTGTTGTGGATCTGTGGCAAGGCAGGACATCATGGTGGCAAAATGTTGTGGCAGAGTAGAGCTGTCACCTTATTGGGAGGGAGAATGAGCTCCAGAGATTAGAGACAGCCTGAAAAGGCCTGCCCTTGGTGACTCACGTTCTCCTAAAAGCAAAAACTCTTGAGTGGATTAACTCAATCCATTCATGAGGCTGGATGCCCTCATAATCCAACAACTGTCAATGGCACCAGCATCTGGTGACCAAGCCTTGCACACCACAGGAGAACGTGAATTGCCTGGAGCTTAGCCAAGAGCATCAACTGTGAGCCCACCAGGCACATGAACAACCCCCCCCCCCCGTCATATCTGTTAGACATAACAGGGCACAGCCATGTGACATGGCCTTAGAGTTTACAAGCAAATAGCAAGGATAAAAGCCCAGGGTCCATTATGACCAACCCTTTAAGGCTCAAGAAAGCTGGCCAAGGTAGGTGGAGGTTTGTGTACCCCACTTAAGTCACAGTGGGGAGACACCAGAGGGAGGATCTGGTGTGATTTAGACCTTTTCATTTCTATGTTCTTTGCCTAAGAGAACCAGGGACAGGGAGAATTTTAGGCTTTTTTTTTTTTTTTTGGTTCATAGTGTTTCCATGGTTTCATTTCATGGTTAACTGGCTCTGTCATGTCTGAACGACACCGAGACTGCACATTTTGGAGACAGAATGTGTGCATGGTGGGATTCCCCCCTTCCCTTTTATTCCACACTGGTCACAAATGATTGGCAGAAACCATCTATATCCAGGGTTGGTCTTCCCCATATAGAATCAGCATTGGAGATGCCCCCACTTCACACCCAGAAGCATTCTTTTCTAATCTCCTGGACTTCTCTCCACCCAACTAAATTGTCAATCAAGATTACCCACCTCATTGGACTCACTGGACAAAACTTTGAAGGCATTCTGTCTCCAGCACTGTCATGGCGTCCCCCCTCACCAGAGATGTTTGATCATCCTGGAGGATCAGGAAAAAAGTCCATGCTGCCTCGGTGGGTCCCCAGACCTCAGAAGGCTAAGCCCCACTGTACTGATATTCATTCTCAAAAACTCATGTTTTTTTTTTAAAGATTTGTTGATTATATATATATATATGAGTACACTGTATCTGTCTTCAGACATACCAGAAGAGTGCATCAGATCTCACTACAGATGGTTGTGAGCCACCATGTGGTTCCTGGGAATTGAACTCAGGACCTCTGGAAGAGCAGTCAGTGCTCTTAACCGCTGAGCCATCTCTCCAGCCCCAGAAACTCATGTTTAAAGAAAAAAGAGCAAGTTGAGAAACCGAGTTAGCCAAAGCTATCTATGAAGCAGCCAACAAGGTCAAGGTGTCAGGCAACCTTAGCAGCAGGGAGAGCAGAGTTAACTAAAACTTCATCCCAGGAGTCTGTGTGTAACAAGAACAACCTCTCTGATGAGCAGCTTGGGTGTCATCTCTAGCATCAATACAAGTGTTTGGCACAGGCTTGTCTGTCACATAGATACATCTTTGCTTTTGCTGTCTGCCCATGATGGACGGCAGAGCAGAAATGTGGCAAGGTTAGCCCCCTATCCTCCTCTGAGAGCTGAACTGATCTTTAGAGTTTGAGAAGTAAGAGGCAACTTCCATCTCCAGCTGGAGTTCTTCTACTTAACTCCAATTACCAGAGGGGTGCTCAGGACCTAGGCCCCGGTGTTCAGGCCAATACCCTCCCTGAAGTCAGCAGGGAGCTCTCTGCAGAGGCCACCAGCCAAGCATAGCTCATTTGCTTTAGAGCCTTAACAACAAACACACAAGCCCCCAAACCACAGGCCTCTCCTCCCATAGCTGAGGAGGGGGCCAGAAATGAGCTGAGGTTATTGGAAAGCTATTTAAAACTGCAAATCAGTGTTAGCCAAAACCTTGAGGCTGATTAAACAGGACCTTCAGGCCACAGGGCTCAAGCTAAAAAAGGCAAAAGGCTTCCACCCTCTTAGCAGCTCCAAGATTGTTTATTGGGTTGAAAGCCCTTATGGGGCCCCGCCAAGCAGAAGGGCGAGCAGGGGGAGCTTTAATATCTAAAGGGAGAGATCAAAAGCAGTTGACATTTCTGGCAGAGAGCAAGCGTGTGTGTATCTTTATATGTATAATGTTATAGCTGGGCAGAAGGGAATGGCATTTCTTCTCTGGGTTAAATCAAATCAGGCCACATGGTCTTGATCTTGACTGTGTTGTCATATAATCCAACCAAGTTTAACTGACACTGAGTGTTTCTGATCTGAACAGTTAACATGGAAATTTGGCCCAAATAACTCTATACACATTCTGAACATGAACTTGGTTTAATCATCAGAAATGATGGGAAAGACCCCTCCCTGTCCCCTCCAGGGAGCCAGGCAGAGGGGTGGCTTGTGGGTAGTGTTTCCGGCTCTTCCCTATCTCCTGCTGATGGAGAACCCATGAAAGGGCCTTTAATCTGGTCATGTCAATTCGTATCTGGCCCTGAGGTCTTGGAATTTCTACTTGAATTCCCTAAAGGTTAGAGGAGACCTTGACTTGTTAATAGCATCTACTCTATCCAGAAGTCAAGGATGATTCCTGAAAGTATCTCTGGATTGATCTGCCTAGTGGGTCCTGATGACCTTGCAGTATAAGTAGAGGCCATAGTGACTTTGAACCTAAGAAAGCCATCCCTTGGCAGCTGGCACAGTGCCCAGCACTTGGCAGCAGTTCAGGCAACGTGGATAGGATTGGTTTGAATAATGGATGTGGGGCAGACTCAAGGAGCTGGCTCTGCCCACACATTTCCTCTCCTTTTTTTTTCTTGCATTCCAGGCCCTGCTTTATTCCCAGAAGGCAATGCTTCCGGGTGGGTAGGGGTGGATCCATGCTGGCACACATGTCCATTGTGAAAGCATCGGCCATGTGACATCACCCAAGGAGGCTTTGAGACAAGCCTACTCTCCCCTGCACTTTCAGTTGAGATGGGACCCCATCCTGGCTACTGTGTCCCAGATGAGCATCTGCCTCCCTTTCCTTCTGTTTCCAGAAGGATTTACACAGATAGCACAGATTATCACAGATAACTAATTGCCTCCCTAAGCTCATCCCTTGTCTCTCTTGCTGTCCTTGAGAAGGGGCAGTTGTCAGAGCCAAATTCAGCCATAGCAAGCATCTTCACTGGAAGTATGAAGTAGCCATGAGGCCACCATAAGGCCACCATGAGGCCATAGCTTCCCTCCTGCCACAGCATTCCCTAACCCACGGATGTGTGAGTGGCTTCTGGGACCTCTTCTCTCTTAGGCTGTTGAAGCAGAGGCAGCCATTCAGTGATGGGCCTTTCCTCCATGTTACATGACCAGTGACATGTGACCAGTGGCTTTTGTCAGGCATCACTGCTGCCTTTTGACAGGCAGGGAGCAAGATGGGAAGCAGTGTTCCAAACCCTCTTAATTAATTCTACCTGAGAGAGGTAACGAGAGAGCCTGGAGAGGAGATAGGAGTACAACATTCTATTCCCAAGTTCTTCTCTTTGTGTCCTGTCCCTGACCTCTTCTGTAAAATGTCATGGCAATGTTTTCTATGTTGGAGGATTATAAGGGTGTTGGGGGGGCGGTGGTCAGGTAAGATTGCTCAGTGGTTAAAGTCCTTGTTTGCCCAATGACCCAAGTTCTATCCCGGGAACCTATATGTTGGAAGGGAAGCACTGTAATTTGTCCTCTGACTTTCACATGGATATATGGAAGGATTGAACTTGCTGTGTTCCATCCTCGGGACTGTGCTGGACTTGGTCACTTAAGCTGTATATAACATGGTCCCTGGGTGTCACCATGGCAGGTCCTAAGCAGCAAGACAGAGTTAAACACAGTTCCCTCTGAGTATCCTTTAATCATGTGAACTAGACATACAGAAAGACAAAAGTGACACACCATGGAATTGTGGGAATGGGAATCCAGCCTGCTTTGGAATTGGTTTGGTGCGGAGGGGGATTCCTCACAACAGGAGCCAGACTAGACAATTTCAAGATACTGTCTGGCAGCTGCCCTGAGCCAGAGAGTCTGGGTCAAAGTCAAGGAGTTGGATGGTCCTTTTCCTTCACAGAAAATAAAAGCCATGAAATAGAACATGGGGCAGTTAGGCAAGAACTGCACCTCATCTGGAGTCTAGCTTCTACCTGACCCAATAGAGAGTCCCAGATCAAGAATCACATCTCACCAGTAGTTTCCCTGGAGACCAGATGTATCTATGAGGGCCTGTGAAAGAGACAGAGGGGATCTAGATCCCAGGACAACCATACCATTTCTGGAGACAGACATTAACCCACTCAAGAGACCAGCAACACCAATGGTCCAAGCTGTCCCAGGCCCTGCCTGCAAGGACAGTTACATTTCAATGTTAAGTTTGAGGACCAGAGACAAATAACATTCAAGGAGGTTTATCTTCCTATGCAAGGTGCCCCCTGCTTTCCAGGACAATTAACCTGAGAACAGAGTCCCTGGGCAGAAATGTGTAGGAGAGCTCTTGACATCACGTAGATCAGGAGGCAGAATACGCAGGCAGGAGCCAGAGGCAGGCGTCACCTTTAAGGTCCCACCCCTAGACACCCACTTCTGCTAGATAGGCTACATGTCCCAAAGGTTTCACAATCTCCAAAACAGGCTGGCCTAGAACTCATGCTCCTCCTGCCTCAGCCTTCTGGGGGCTTGGACTATAAATGCCCATGGATGAAGTCTACTCTTACATAGACAATATCCTATGTCCGGTGCCAAGGAAATATCTTCACATACTACTTGCAACGTGAGTTTGAGAGGACATTCTGGAAGGCAAGTGCATTAGTTAGGGAAGGCCAGACAGTGAACAGACAACCCCAAAGTTTCTTAAACAGGTGTGAAATCACTTTTACCACCCAGTAGAGTCTATAAATAGGCAGCTTGGGGTTTACCCCAGCAATACCGGGGCACTTTGCTTTTCTGCTCCAGAGTGCTTAGGATAACCTCAAGTCACAGTATGAACTCTGTACCCCTGGACTGACACCCACATTTCAAACATGCAGAAAACAGAAAGGAGAAAGAAAAGAAAGATGTCATGCACATCTCATGGCAGTATTTGTGTTTCTTTAGAAACACAGCAGAGTGGTGTCAACAACTAAGCTTTGAGGAAGAGAAGACAGAAAGGATGTAAGAGCCAACACGCCAGGAGGTCTGAGTACAAGTGTTTCCCCTACAACTGGATGCATACATAAGAAAAGAACAATGGTACTATCCACAGACATATCGATGTAGAAGAGGAATATTTTGTGGGGTTTCCCCACTTAATGAGTGGCTATGTGCACAAGTCGGCCTTTTCACTGACCAAGATTCGGACATGGGCATCATCCCCCAGCTATAACCAATGAGCTCACGGTTGGGCTCCCAAACAACTCAAGGCTAGCATCTCCCTCAGACCGAGGAACTGGGAGACACTGGCAACTCCTTGTGAGTTAGGCTTTCCTGCCCTTGGAAGGATGGTACTGTGTCCTCACAATGTCTCTTAGCACCCTCGTTCTGTCCAGTGACCAGCGAGCATATTGTGGAGCCCTCTCTCAGGAGCTACAGCCTTAGCCCCTCAGACTGCTGGCGGGAGAATTAGCTTATCCCAGGAACGGGCCCCCTTATTGTTTGTTCAGTGCAGAGTGGTCAGCCCTGAAACCATGTGTATACAACAACAAAAACAGACCCAGCAGATTGTGTTTCAATAATTGTGCATGCATGTGTGCATGTGTGTATGTGAGAGCATCTTTGCACATGTGCACGCTCGTACATACACACACACACACATGTACACACACACACACACACACACACACACACACTAATAATAATCAAAGAAGAAGCAGAGGCTATCAATTTGACAATAGAAGGGAATAGAAAGAGCTTGAGAGAGGATACCTGGGAGGGGCTGGAGGGAAGAGAAATGATGCAGTTCTATTTCAACTAAAATGTTTTTTTGGAAAAGAGAAAGAAGAAACTGTTACAATTATAGATTATATAAAGTTTTCATAATTTGAGTCATCTGAGTCTTTGAAAGCATTTTGATTAAAAATTAGTAGGTCTGCTCTTAAAAAGGAAAGATGAGGAAGGCTGTTAAGTTTTAGTTCAACACATGGATACCCTGAAAACCAATTAGGATTCAGTTGGTCAGCAGAAAGGAAGACTAGATGTGGGGCCAGGAACAAGCAGTTCTGCCTTAAAGATATAAGCCATGAAATGATTACTCTCTCCTTAAAAGCATCCCCCGCTTCAGTAGCAGTAGACGACAGCGAAATTGAACCAGGAGCGCGAATTAAGGAGTTGGCGCTTCATAATCACACATTAGAGAAGTCCTATCCTCCCTTCTTCCTCTGCCACCAGCTAGTTATAGGAACTGGTTTCTAATAAACACAGATTGGCAGGAGCGAGTGGAGGGAGGGGTCAGCAGTGCACCCGCACAGCTTTATTGATGGCCTGTCAATCAACTGCTCTTATTTTGTTGTTTAATTTTTTTTAAGTGCATGTAAGCACTTTCCCTGCTAATGGCCGACTTATTGAACAGCTCCGCAGAATAGTTCATCTCCCCCCACAGATGGCGGTGGCTGGTTATCTACTTTGTGGCTCTGGGTTGGAGGCTAAATTGACCTCATATTCATGGCCCCTTCCAGGGAAATTGCAGGGGTCTGAACAAATTCAATACTGTCCAATAAAGCACGGCTACCCAGCCCGTTCCTAGCTCCTGTCACAGAGCTTTGGCTTTGCTGCTGAAGTAAAGGATGTAATTTGACAAATGGAGCATCCAGTCATACGGTCATGTAGGCCATTTTGTTAAGCCTGTAGGAGACGCTCCTTATCTAGAAACCTGGCCTCTCCTAGAAAGAAGACTGTTCTTCCTAAGCATGTGTGATCCTTGCTCAGATCACACAGGTCTGGGACTGCCCCCTCCCCATCTCCTAGCAACCAGGGACAGCCCTTTGTACCCCTTCCAACTCATGCCCTCTTCAGTCTAACTCATTCCAGCTAAATGTGCTCCTTGCCCTAAATATTCTTGACCATCTTCTCCCTACCTCCACTGGAAAGCCTTCTTTCTCCTCAGACTTGCTATGACCTTGTGACTCCACTGCTCATTCAAATTCTTCTACCTTTTCCAGATGCATCTTCAAGTCCTCATTAAAACAACCTGGCTTTCCTAGAATCTCAGATTTCAATGGTGACAGCAATGATGATAGTGATAATCCTGATGATGATAGCGATGATTGTACAAGTGACTTTAATTCACCTGAGGTAACTGTCATCTCGAAGGCTCACTGCTGAATAAGCTCACCATCTCTTGCTCTTTCTGAACTCTGGCTGGTTCAGCTCAGCTGTTCTAGCTCAAACTCCCCCCCTCCCCCAAGCTGACTGATTCCATCCGGCTTCTCTCAGTTTCTCACTGGATTTGTCTGCCTGGCCTCAAACTAACTCTGGCAATCTGTGCTAATCTTCTGGCTCCTTCTCGTTCTCTGGCTTCAGTTGCCTCTGCTGGCCCACTTGAGCTCATGAATGAACTCAATTCCACTGCACTGAACTCAACTGACTGAATCTGTTCTCACTGACAAGAACTCAGAGATCTGCATGCCCCTGTCTCCCAAGTGCTGGGATTAAAGGCTTCCCTGTATTCCAGCCAGACCATAGGTTCTGGGAGGTCTCTGTATGTGATCTTATGCCAGAGCAGCCATGTTGCTGGATTAAAATTCCTTTATGGATGAGGAGTCAAGTGATGACTCTTTTGAGTAGTATGGTGATACTGGTGACAGGCGTGACCATGAGAACCATGAAGATGATAGTGACCAGAGTAATGATGGTGACAAGACAACAGTGACAGAGAGGATAATGACTGTGATGATGACCGTGGTGATGGTGAAATGGCAATGATGAAGAAGCCAATGACAATGATGTCGGTGATGGTGATGATGTCAGTAGAGGTGACACGGATGGCTGCTGTAATCTGAATCTGAACCTCACACGGGCTCATATGGAGGGCATTTGCTAACCAGTTGTGGGGAAGTGATTATATTCTAATCAGCGAATTAATTCCTTGAATGTATAATGTGGTGCATTTTTTTATGGGTGTTGGGGAGACGTGGAAATGGGGCCTAGCTAGAGAATGTAGGTCAGTAGAGCTCACCTTGGGGCTAATATCCTGCTCTGACCCCTTTCTGTATTCTTTTTCTGCTTCCTGTCCTCCAGGAGGAGGGCAACCCTGCCACAAGCCATGATGTTCTGCCTCATCACGGGCCCAGAATCAACAGAGCCAAGAATTATGGACAGAAGCCTTCTGAATCATGAGATAACAGGCCATCCTTCCTTCCTTAAGTTGTTGATGTCAGGTATTTTGTTACAGAGATGAGTGGCAAATGAGATCGCATAGTTGATGATGATGAAGAAGATTGATGCTGACGGTGGTGGAGATGATGACAGTGGTAATGATGGTGATGGTAGTGGTGATGATGATGGAGATGTCATTGGTGGTGGTGATGATGGTGATGGTGGGATGGTGATGCCAGGGATAGCACCGATTATGGTGAAAAAGGTTCTCATGTATCAAGCTCTATGTATGCAACAAGGAGTGCTTTAACGTTACCTCATTTCAAAATAATTGTTATAAATTTATTTTCATGAATTTATTTCATTACAATGACTCACTAAAGTATATTCTGTATTAATTTACTTTTTTTTTTGACAAGGAGGCAAGGGCAGAGAGAAGCCAGTAGCTTTCTCAGCTGGCAGACAGTGTCTCATGTCCTCCTAGCAATGTACTTTAAGGCCACATATTTGGCTTCATATTCTTGAGTTGTTCTTTGGTCCCCAACACATGACTGTTCAGTGTAATGGTGTGCCACCTAGGGAAGGAACCCTAGTATTTAGGAAAGCTGTCAAGATGAAGGAGGGGCTGAAATGCTCACTTGTTCCTGGAAAGGCTGCACTAAGTCCTGATCATCCATTGTTCTCATGGATAAAGACACAAAAAGAAGCCAACCCAGCAGGTGTGGAAGGGGAAGATGGTTTTGAGAGTTGGAGAGTTTCAAACCGAAGCTACTTGGACAGAGAACTGTGAACAGGCCTCACTTCAATCTGAGAACAACTGCAGCTACCATTGGTGGGACATAACTTGGTCTGAAGCTGATCTCTACGGAAGCTTAACTCTTCTGCCTGCTGGAGCATGCAGGTAAGATCTCCCCTCTTACTGCACAGATGGACAGATGCACAGATGGAGTTTAGAGTTCCAGGAAATGTTGTCACCATGAGGCAGAATCACACCATCATCCTGTTGTGCCCTTCTTCACTTAGTGGGCAAAGCTGGTGGGCAGCCATATTAGTGCTGAAGAAGGCGCCATGTTGTATGACTGTGATTTGGAGATTTGACTATGGAGGGGGATGCTAATTCCCCAAGTCCAGCTGGTACCTCCTCAATGCCATCATAACCAGTGGCTGTCTAGGCTTAGAAGAGACTGGTGGTACAGAGGACTTGAGAATTTAAATGTTCCAGAAGAAGAAAAGTCAGATAGAGCCAGGAACTCTGGCCCCATGAAAAACCACCATTCCACCTTAAGATTTAGGAGTATCAGGTCTCATAGCCATAACTTTCCTATTGTGGGGCAGTGAGTGGCTTGCTGGTGTCTACAGTTCCCCAAAGCCCTGAGGCAGAAGCTGACCTTCCCTACAGAGCCACTGGGTCCCTCTGCTTGATCACCCGAAAGAGATGAGTTTGGGGGTTGGGGGTGCTGATGCACCATTACTGTTTTTTCTTGGTTTTTGGGAGGGACAACTCCAGAAATATCCCACACTGGCTCTTCCAGTATCATCAGTAGGGTCACACGCACGTTGCTATCGGAGCAATGCATTCTCTCACTGCCGAAGACTACATTATCTTCCTTCCTGTCTAATGACCCCACGTGCACAAGGGTCTATCAGCATCACCTACCAAGTAAGCCATCATAAACATTTGATGGCAAACCAAGACAAGGGGACACACAGTGACTGCTATGACAGCTATGGCGGGCAACACTAGAATGTAGTCATGGTAATATGGCCACACCCCAGCTTGCCAGCACCCACTGTGTGCCAGCCCATGACTCCCTATCCTAGTTTGCACAGAAGCAGGAAATCTCTCTTCATATAAAATAACCCATTATTTTATTGTTGTTGTTGTTGTTGTGGTGGTGGTGGTGGTGGTGGTGTTGGTGGTGGTGGTGGTGGTAGTGTAAGGGGGTTTTGAATTACAAATTTAAAATAAGAACAGCTGGCTACTAATCAAACCAAAGCATCGAGATCAGCCCGTGGGCAAACTTTGGCTAAAGGCGGGAAACTGAGATGGAATGGACGTCTTGTATTTGTAGAATCACCCCGCTCTGGTGATGGGGCTGTGGCATGAGAAGCTGAGAGTGACTGAAAGGCCAGGCAGACCCTTGATGGGGGCACTGAGACCTCTAAGTGTCACACTTGAAGTTTGTCAAACTGGAGGCCACAGTGACAGAGGAATCCCCATGGCCTGTCCCTGTGGCAGCTCATACGAGGTGGGGGAGGGGCACTGCGACCTTCTCCATCTGCTTCTTCAGAGACTCAAAACCCCACAGTGGTCTCTATGTGCCTTCAAACGTTCTGTTGACAGTGTGCGTGTCATCGCCATTTGTGGATGACCAGGGCAGTCCTATAGCGAGCCAATGAGGAGTTAGAAGACATCCTGGCTTCTAGCACCACCTTGATTCCAGGAGTAGGGAGTTTACCAGGAGGCATCTCAGGGGGCAGCGGGGGGGGGGGGGGGGGATGGGGAGAGGGAAGGAGGGAGGGAAGGAGAGAGAGAAAGAAAGAGAGAGAGACCCAGTAGTTAGTGCCCAAGCTTTTACAATTTCACTTTTTTGTATTTTGATACTGGCAACAAAACCACCTTCAGTTTCCTGTTCTGATTTATTCTGTTCTGTTTTTAAACAAATGTGGTTGGTTATGTATCTAGAGAGAGGATTCAGTGACTTAAAGAACTGGCTGACTTTATATATGGCTCGCATAGGGTTCTCAGTGTCCATGCCAGGCAGCTCTCAACAGTGTATCACAGATGCTGTCTTCTGGCATCTCTGTGTATCTTCAAGAACATGGTACATATATGCAGAGTCATACAAAAAATAAAAATAAGTAGATATTAAAAATCAGGTTATATCAAGTTTATATGTGCTCTGACTTATTTTATCTCATCATCATCATCATCATCATCATCATCATCTAGATTTTGCCTGAGAAACCTGCAGAAGGATACCTGGCCGGAAGCCCCCTGAGAAAGCTTAAGTCACTGGGGTTCACTGTTCTTAAACTCATCCTGTCTGGTGACTGGCTTAGACCTTCAGCAAACCTTTCTGTGCTGAAACCTGCCTCCATCTAATTTGTCCTCACCAGCTGAAAATGAGAAAGGGTCACTTGTAGGTGTGTGTGTGTGTGTGTGTGTGTGTGTGTGTGTACCTGCACACTTGTAGGTGGGCACACCCGACTTAGTTGGGGCGTGGACGGAAGATGTGGAAATGCTGAGAAACCACAGGGTCCCGAGAACACCTAAAGCTGAGAAATGAAAGCTAAGTTCTCTTTTCTGTGACACAAATCACAGATTGAGGCCAGGTGTGGTGACGCACACTTGTAATCCCCGGTCTCAGTAGCTGAGGAAGGAGGATGACTAGTTCAAAGTCAGTTAGAATGACATAGTGACACTCTGTCTCAACAAAAAGCAGCAAGCCCAGCTGTCAGAGATCATGGCTGGTGGGGCCACAGAAGACAGTCATCTCTGCCCTTCACAGGGTGAGTACCTGGAACCTTGGGGTGGGGAAGAAGACTGATCTTTATCTAAATGTTCATTAAGATGGGAAACCCTGGTTTGACACGTGTTTCTAGCTCCCTTCAGATGTCTGACGACAGTTCTCAGGTCTTCCTCTCAGCCCTTCCTCTTGGGGACAATCAATCACCCCAGTCCTCTTCCCCCTTCCTTTCTAGTTCATTCTCAGCTCTTGGCTGTGAGGGTCCAGCCTTCTCCTGCTCAGCCTCAGACCTTTTCAAAAAGCAACAGAAACAAGCAATTCACCAACTCACCCAGCTCAGAGGTCCTCGATCCTGGGAGTACCTTAGCGTGCTGATTTGTTTGGGTTTTTTTTGTTTGTTTTGCTTTGTTTTGTTTTGAAGCAGAGTGTCTCATTGCCTTCCTTTATACATACCATGTGCTTTCCAAAGTGGACATTTGCCCTGTGAAAGAAACCAGAGATGACCCAGGGTTGTGTGAAACATTTGAGATGACAATTATTTTCAGTATTAAAAACACAAGTACTTGGTGATCAAGTGCAATACTATATGAAACAGAAGCCTCAGCTACCTTGTGGATGCTGGTAGCACCTCCAAGTCTCGGGATTATCAACTCCCACTTCCCAACTCTTACTTAGGTCTCCTTTGGCAAGTATGAGAATCCCTGTGCTGAAGGATAGTTCTCACAGGAGCAGCAGAATGAAGGTACAGGTGCCCTTCCATGGAATTTGCCTGCAGTCACCCAGCCAAGCCCTCTGATTACTGGCCCTGCTCCGGGTAGGATGGGCCTGTGCTGAAACAGACAGCAAGAACCACTTCAAACTTGAGAGTCTTGAAGGCAAGGCCAGTGAGAGCTCTGGAGCCCAAATCAATGGTGATTCTGGCCTCCGGTCCACCAGGTCTGGAGGGAGGCAGGTCTGATCATTTTTGCTTAGACCTCAACCTATAACATTTCTTTGAAATTTCTCTATAATCCACAGAGCATGTGGTGAATTCTACAGTGATAATATGTTCATTTATTCATGAATTCAACAAATATTTATTGAGCCTTTGCCATATGCCAGGAACACATAGAGATCTCCACAGATACACTTTAATGATGAACTAAAATCCAATGTATCGTTAACAAACCACCATTGGTGTGTATGTGTGTATACACACACACATCACACACGAGCAAGCATGTGTGCACAGACACATATCCATGTCTGCAGGTATAGCTGATTCCCTTGAGCAGTCCAGAGGGTCCCCTGTCAGCCTAATTTACATTTTCTATTATTGAACCATGCCATTTCCATACAGTTTGAGAATATTCATAAGTCCCCATGTTGAATCCGAATGAGTGAGGAACAATGGTCAGGGATTTCAGATTGTCCCAGGCTGGCATGACCTCAGCACCCTCAAGAGATATCTGTGCTCAAGCCTGTCCCGGTCCGACCTGGTTTTCAGACCCATCCTAGAGAAAGCACTCAAACTCATTCTCAGCTCTTGGCTGTGAGGGTCCAGCCTTCTCCCGCTCAGCCTCAGACCTTTTCAAAAAGCAACAGAAACAAGCAGTTCACCAACTCACCCAGCTCAGAGGTCCTCAATCCTGGGAGCACCTTAGCCTGTTGGTTTGTTTGTTTTTTCTGTTTGTTTTGCTTTGTTTTGTTTTGAAGCAGAGTGTCTCATTGTGTAACTCAGACTGCCACCCTCCTGCCTCTGACCTCCAAATGCTAGGATTGCAGACATGCAGTATCATGCATGGATAATATCAGCATCTAAGAAAGAAAGAGAGAGGGAGGGAGGGAGGGAGGGGAGAAGGGAAGGGGAAGGGAGAGGAGGGAAGGGGGAGGGAGGGAGAGGGAAGGCAAGGGGGTATGGGAGGGTGAAAGGAGGAAGGAAGGGGGTGGGGGAGGGAAGAGGAAGAGAGGGAGGGGAAAGGGAGGAGAAGGGAAGGGGAGGGGGAAGGAGGGGGAGGGAAGGGGGAGGGGAGAGAAGGGGGAGAGAGGAAGGGGGAAGGGAGAAGGGAGGGGGAGAGAAGGGGAGGGGGAAGGGAGAAGGGAAGGGGAGGGGGAAGGAGAGACAGAGAAATCTGTTGTTTTGACTAGTCTTATGTCAGCTTGACACAAGCTAGATGTCAAAAGGAAGAACGCTCTATTGAGAAGATGCCTCCATCAGATCCAGCTGTAAGCCGTTTTTAGGTATTTGTTCACAGCCCTGAGTTACCAACACACAGCATAGCCACCCACTTCCCTATTGGAAGCTCCAAGTGGGAGTGCTTTGGTCTCTTTCCGCTGTTTAAAGCATCAGTCTGTATACGTTATAAACAGCACAAAGTTAAATTATCATTCCAGAGGCCACAGAGTCCATCTTCCGGTCTCTGATTCCAAGGTGACCCCTTGAACACGGTGTCCACACCTAACAGAAAGGCAAAAAGGGCAAAGCTAGTCCCTGCCAGCCCTTGTATATGGCACCGACTCCGTCCACGCGGACAGAGCCGCCACCTACCCACTCACCTCCTTCAGACCCCACTTTCCAACACTGTTGCAATGAGGATTCAGTGTGAATAAGAGTTTCAGAAGGGATGCAACCATTCCAACATTAGACAAAGAGTTAGGAAGCTTAGCATCGATGTGTCCGTAAGTTGAAGTGGACACTCAAACAGAGCTCTCATCAGCCTCACACGCAGGACATACCATTCTCTCCTGATGTTGGTTTTGTGGCAAAGCTTTCAATTTATTCACAAGGAAACAAACAGGCTGTTTATTGGGCTCATGTCTCAAAGCCCGAGGAAACAGCATGAAACTGGGGAGCTCAGGAGGGACCGGAGCAGGGTCTGGATCCTGCTCTCTTCCGGCTGGCAGCCTCGCGTCACTACTTTGCTCTCAACTTTCTTCATCCCGTCTTTTTCCCGTGGAGGAAGAAGGCAATCAGCCTTCCACAGGACAAGCAGGAAGTTGAAACTGTCTGCAAGAACATCTGCCAATGCAGGCCTCCAGATGCTGGGGGCGGGACAGGGTGGGGGTGTCCGATTGGCTCAGCTCTAGTCAAGTGACTACTTTAGTCCAATCAACTATGTCCAAGAGTGGGATCCGCAGATGTGACTTCAGATGGCCAAGCTTGTCTGTAGGAAGGGAGGGGCTGGATTCAGGGAAAATGGACACGTGGCGATGACACAGTCTACCTGGTGTTTTCTGTGGTCACACACAGGTGGATTTGGGGAGTCTTGTAGGTGATGTGAGCGTGTCTGAGGATGGACAGACTTGTTTAAAGCTAGACATTACCTTTGGGTTCGCTTGTTCCCCAGGCAGGAAGGAGAGACGTAAGGGCTCGGCCTTGGGTGCCCCCACCTCCCTTCTCACCCTTTAAGCTGCCCTTGGGAGTGTTTGGCACAAACACACTGCAACCTAATTACCAGCAGGACTTAATCAAAACTATTCCCAACTGCAGGAATGATACTAGCCAGGAATGTCTCCAAGCTGAAATTCTTAGAATACTTGTTTTATGAGGAACTTTTTACATGTTAACTTTTTCCAAAAGCCAAGGCGAGGAGCTGTCTCCACAGACATGCGAGCGCACTTGGCTGTCTTAATCCGCTCATGATGTTTCATTAATATCCATTTTCTCCCCGCATCCCAGCCTGGCAGGTTCTTTTTACAAGCGTTCTAGTCTCTCAACCTCCCAACTTTTAGTTTTTTTCACTTTAACTTTTCCCTGGAGTTCTTCCTCAGTTCCTAAGAAATTCTCCTAAATCCTCTATAAAAGGAAAAAAAAAAAAGATATGGAGGGCACCACAGCCTTCCTGGCTGTTTTTCCCAGCTTCAAGCTTGTTCCATAAGAGATAGGTTGGAGAAGAAGCACTATAGAAACAATCTTTAACACAGTTCCTTAACCCTGCCCTTTGGGCTATCTCCCACTCCCAAGCTCTACAGTCCTAATGAGTGCTATTCTAGTATCTCTCTCTCTCTCTCTCTCTCTCTCTCTCTCTCTCTCTCTGAGCAAGCATGTATGTTCTTTCCTTTCTTTCCTCCTCCTCCTTCTTCTTCTTCTTCTTCTTCTTCTTCTTCTTCTTCTTCTTCTTCTTCTTCTTCTTCTTCTCCCTTTTCTTCTTCCTCTTTCTCTTCCTCTTCTTCCTCTTTTTCTTCCTCTTCCTCTTCCTCTTCTTCTTCCTCTTCCTCTTCCTCTTCTTCTTATTATTATAAATTTGTATATATGCATGAGTCCGTGGAGGTTTGGGCTTGTGCACATGAGTGCATCTGTCTGCAGAGGCCAGCAGAGGGCGTTAGATTCCCTGGAGCCAGAGTTACATGCGGCTGTGAGCCCCCAGAGAAACTGGGAAGCACATCCTGTCCTCTCCAAGAGCACAGGCACTCTTAATCCCAGAGCCAAGGAGCCCTCCCCTTACTGACTTTTTTCAACATTCAGAGATTGAGGCCTGGTGAATTAGAGTTCATTTCCAACTGACCGTGTCTTGTTCTGCCCATGTGTGGAGGAGGTCATACAATGAAACCTTGAAATCCAGGGTTGGAAAGAACTTTCTAAGGATACTTTGTAGCACAGGAAATTCTTTCTTTTTTTTAAAAAAAAGACTTATTAATTTTTTATTGTTATGAGTATACTGTAGCTATCTTCAGACATACAAAAAGAGGGCATCAGATCCCATTACAGATGGTTGTGAGCCACTTGCTGGGAATTGAACTCAGGTCTCTGGAAGAGTAGTCAGTGCCCTTAACCACTGAGCAATCTCTCCAACCCCAAATAATTCTTTAAGAAATAGTGTATGAGGTAAAATTATCAGTTACAAAGAGCCACTAAGAAAACTTCTCATTGTCCCTCACAGGCTAACACATGGCTCCGTAACAGATATGCTATTGGGTTGGGTCACCTCCAGTTTACAAGTCCAAGAGAGCAGAAGCGATCTGTCTGATGAGACGAGTCTGAATATACTTTTGATGGTGCAGCGATGGGTAATTGCCGTAAGAGTTCCTACTCATGATTGCTTTGTTAACATTCTCACAGATCTCTTCCATGGTGTGTGCAGGCTTGTGTGGGAAGTAGCCACACTTTGAACAGTTTATTCCTGCGCAGGACCATTCCACAGTTTGTAGAATCAGGTGTAGTATAGATCTTTTATCTTTTGTGTGCTTATGCAATCTCCTGACAGGAGCTGTCTTTCTCACATGGAGTCTCCATACTCCCAAGGCCAACGTCACAGGTTACAAAGAGAGTAAGGGCGACCCTTCCTTACCAAAGGCTGACTTATGTTTTAGTCATTAGATCAGCCAGTCTTTAAAATAGCCCCAGGATGAGCACTAGTGGTCATCACTATCCCTGTTCATCAACACTCAGGGAATAATATGATTAGAATCACACAGCCTGAAGGTGAAAGTGCCCAGGTTCTCGGGACCACACTGAGTGGCTGCATCCACTCTTGCACTCTTACACATCAGAGGAGGATTACAAAGCAGAATGCCACTGTTCCCTAGTTGACCCCTCCCTGTCAGCCTCTCTTCAAGATGACTCCTCGACTCTTAGGACTCTTGCAGCTCCCCTTCTCTGCTGCCCTTTCTCCCCAACAATCTACAAGACACCGTGAATCCATGCTGAGTGCCATCCAATCCTGCTGTCCCAAGGCTGTGTTTAGAGGCACCTCTTATCATCTGCCCTGCAAAAACACAGGCTTTTATAATAACCGTGGCTCCTGGTGCACAGCTAATATTTACTGAGCACTTCTTGGCGCCAGGCAGTGCTTTCAGCTCCTTCCCTACAATAACTTGTTTAATATTTGCAATGGTAGGACTGAGTGCTATCATTATGCTCCTTTGACATTGGAGCAAACTTAGAAGAGAAGGGAAGAAAGCCCTCACCACAGTAAGAAAGCATGAAAGGCCATGACGCTTAAACAATGGAATGGAAAATCTCTCTGTCTCACACGGGGAGGCTAGAAGTCTGCGAGTCACATGCCAGCATGGTGAACCTCAATGGGTGAGTTGTTTTGAAAGGGTTAACTGACCTCTCCCCACTTCCCACTCCCCAACTTCCAGGTGATGTATCCCAGTCATGTGCTCAAACTATGATGTCATTCATCTGAACCAGTGATGACATCATGGTCCAGCCATTTCTGGCACCCCATCCTTTGAACCTTCAGACTCTGGTCTAAATACTTTATACTTTGTGTGCTCTTAGTTATTTTGCTATAGTAATGGAAATAGATGAATAAATATTTCATGAGGACTTCATCTTCATCATTTCATCCCCTCTCAAAGGCCCACCTTCAGATACATCACACTAAGGGCGAGGGTTTCAACTTGCAGGTTTTGGGTGGATACCAAGAATATTCAGTATCATGGGTTAACAAGGGATAGCTGGGCTACAACTTGAATCCTTGAATTCTTGGCCACCGAAGTTATGCTCTCAAGTAACCGTGTAATAGTGACGTCTTGAATGTTCAGAATCTTTGTACACCTATTATCTATGCGCCCCAACGAAGGAAGGATTTGGAGTTACCGAGAAGGTTTTCCAGCCGGGCACACTGTTGGAGAATTGATAACTTTAGATCGAAACTTAGGGGGATGTGACCTGAGGTCACATGGTCAAACAGGAAGCCAATGTGGCTTCTGGCTCCCAACCTGGAGTCTGACTTCCTCTGTGCCAGATATCACTAGCCAGTAGGCAGACGCTCGCCTGACTAGAAACCTGGACGCAGCAGAATGCAGGACTCTGGTGTTGATATCAAGGAAGTGCTCTCACAGGAAGAGGAGATGATCAAGGAGACATGGAGACATGCCTGAGAGGATGTAAGCTGCTCAGGAAGGAAGGACAAGCACCCATGTGTGGAGGCCTGGGTGTGAAACCCAGGTCTGCTGCACGCACTGTGGCCATTTCCTCAGTGGGAGAGTGATCCAGGGTTTGGGGATGCCAACATGCACTGCAGATATGGCACGGTCCAGGGGACAATGATGCATCTGCACCATCAGCCCTGGAAATAACCTGACTAGGATTGTTGTCTCATCACCACTGGCTCAGGGAAAGCACCTTGTTAAAAGCCAGAAGTTATTCTTCTATTTGACCATCTACTTACAACTATTAAGAAGGACTTCGTGTTAACATCAAGCTGTGGGGCTGAAAGGAGTTGGGCACATGCTGAGTGACCATCCCAGGACACAGTCCTGCTCCCTTCAGATCTGGTGTTCCCATACACAGCAGGCTCCCAAGCTGGGCTTGACCTTTAGAGTAATGCCTTCACCTTCACACCTGCCAATGGGACTCAGCCTTGGCTCAAGCTCCGCTCTCCCCTTGGGAGGTATGTAGCCCCTTTACTTCTTTCACAAATCAGGTAACTGAGCCAAAGGGGTGCTGCCTGTCTGTAGGATTCTGGAACCCAGCATTGAGAACAAACAGCTCCATGGTTCCTATTTTCTCTGTCTTGTGGCTTCTAGTAAGCTCTCAGCATCCAAGAGCATTCTCAACAAGTCTCCCTGAGTTCCCTGCTTCTTTGCATCCAGTCCCCAGTATTTACCTTTCTGCTGCTCTGGCTCTGGGTTCACACAGTCTCTTTTCTAGCTGGGTTCTCTTTGCTCTGCCTTCTTCTACCTTCTATTTACCCAAAGCTTGCCCAATGAGGTTTAACTCAGAGTTAACACACCATATCCTGCATACTTCTTGATGCCTGTGGCTTACAAGGATAGAGGATTCCCCAATAGTTGCTCAGTTAGCACCTTGCTTCAAGAGATACTGGCAGGAGCAGTACAGTGCTATGACCGAGTTCAGTCTTTGGAGCTAGACAGTGCAGGCTCATAGTCCAACTCTCTCCCTTACCAGGTATACATATTTGTTTCTCCTTGACAATGTAATAAAAGGCAATCTGCTTGCTACCTTAAAGCATCACACACATGCTAACTTAGAGTTGAGAGCTATGTTCTAAAATCAAGGTGGTGGTGTCCTTACCATGGAGACATCTTTTTTTAAAGATTTATTATTTATTATATGTAAGTACACCATAGCGGTCTTCATATACCAGAAGAGAACATCAGATATCTTGACAGATGGTTGTGAGCCACCATGTGGGTGATGGGATTTGAACTCATGACCTTTGGAAGGGCAGTTGGTGCTCTTATCGGCTGAGCCATCTCTCCAGCCCCACCACGGAGACTTCTTACAAAAGAATCTGTTTAATTGCTCCATTCAGCTCAAGCCCCTACCCCCATTCCCCTTTCATCTGATTTGGTCATAAGGTCTCAAACTCTCCCTTCTTGCCTCACTTTGAAAGGATGCTTCTAATGCTATTGAGTCTAACATCTCATGTTAAGAATCTTAACAACACCTGAAAAGTCTTCCTTGCCAAGTGAGGGAACACAGTGACAGGCTGAGGAATCATGTCATGTGCATATCCTGAGGACTGTTAACCTGTCTGTGCAATGAGTTATTTAAACTCCATTTCCTCATCTGTCAGATGAGGCATGAGTGGATGCCTATGAGGCCCCTAACAGAAGCATTCTGAAGGAATGGATTGTTTCTAGGCCCTCTTTTAGGAAAGACAATGAATGAGCTGTGGGGATGGGGCGGAGAGAAAGCCCACAGAGGAAGCCCTCACACTGTCCGTGAGAAAGGGAAGATGTCTGGTGTTGCAGCTCAGCCTGTAAAGCCTGGCCAGAGTCTGGGTAAGAGGACAATATTTGGTGTGACATTAAAGCACACATATTGATCTTCCACCCAGTCTACAGGGAATTCCACTTAAGTTTCTTAGATAATGAGGTTAAAGGTAACCACAAGGGTTCAGTTAACTAGAGGCTATTTACACTGTAGTCTGTGCAAATATGACTAGGGAGGCCTGGACCTAGTGGGAATCCAGACCCACCATAGTGCAATCCTACTGAGCCACTCGTCTGTGGCACACTGGGTGTTGGGAAATGGGAAGCAACTGTGAGGAGTAAATTAAATAAGCTGCTAGCCTGTGATCCCAGCTCTTGAGGGATTAAGGCAGGGTTGTGAGTTCAAGGTCAGCCTGGGCTATATCACAAGATCTACCAATAAAATAAAATCAACCAAATCAGGCATTTGAACATACTTGGAACAACTTAAAATTTTTTGAACATTTATGAAATCATGGCCCTACAGAGGAAACATGAAAAAATGAATTTAGAAAGAGGAATAAAAATCCTCCAGTTATGGGCAAAGTCAGATCCCCAGAGAGAAATCATGTTCAACACAGAGAGGTAAGTTGAGGGTTGGTGACCAAGAGTGGGTTCCTTCTTCCACTGGGCCTCTCAGTCTGCTTTTGTTAGATAGGCTGTCACAGTCACATTGTAACCAAACAAACAGTATAATCGTGGACAGAGGAAGCAACATTAAGAGAAGACATATCAGGAGAACATGCATCCTAGTTTCTGGATGTGTTGGCATCACCTTATTTGGAAAAAGGGTTTTTGTAGATGTGAAGAATGTGAGAATGTGGAGATGAGAGAATTAGCTATAAAGATCCCAACCCAATGACTCAGGTCAAAGGAAGGCAGAAGAGAGGTCTACGCCACCAGGAAGGCGATAAGGCCGCCGGGAGAAGGAAGAGATATGAATGAGTTCCATTTTCCCCAAGAGCCTCTTTCTCCTCCCGATGGTAGTTTAGGACTTCTGACTTCTGGAGGGGTAAGGGATATATTTGTGTTGTTTGAAGCCACCTGCTGCATGGTCATCTTTTCCAGAAACCACAGAGGGCTCATGCAGTGGGCGTGGCCAGCCTCTCCCTTCCCAGGAAGTCAGGAAGCAACAGAGCCACAGCCCTTCAGTGAGGTTGGGGACATTCCAGTTGGCCAGCACCAAGGAACGTGAAAGACTGATTCTGCAGACACCCTCGTGCTCTAACTCCAAACATTCCTATCTCCTGTTAACCCACAGCATGCTGTTGGGATATTTTTCCCTTTTTCTGTGTGGGTCTGTAAATCATATCTCTTATATCCCCTACCAAGAAGAGGTAATACAGCTCAAGGCTGGCCAACTGGACTCTCTCTCAGGTTACCTAGTTCTAAACAGTTAACATGACTGGGGCACTGCCTCACAAGACCATCTCATTTTAGCTCTTTGCTCTCCTGTTCTGAAGTAACATGCCTCCTGTCACTCTAGTGGGTTCCTTCTTCCCAGTCTGCTTTTGTTAGATAGGCTGTCACAGTTACATTGTAACCAAACAAACAGTATAATTGTGGACAGAGGAGGCAACATGAAGAGAAGACATATCAGAATATGGGGAGAGTGGGCCACCCTCTGAATCAGCTTCTCAGTGTGGATGGGAATTTGGAACCAGAGATGGCCATGTTACTGCTCTGTTACTCTGGGTCCATCTGCATATTCAACACCCTTCTCCATGGTCTTGGAAGGCATAGCTCTGAAGCTTTGTGTCTATAGTGTTTGGTTATCAACACTGTGGAGATGGAGCATGACCTCCTATCCTTAAGGAGGCGCTGTGAAGGCAAAGTTAGCCACAGAGAAGGATAGTCATAGCCAGCTGGAGAAAATCCTGCAAGTCACAGAAGAGACTGTACTGAGAACAGAGTGTCTCTACCTCAACCTGTGAGGACAGAAGGAACCCCTGACTTTATTTGTTCCAGAAAACTTGCCTTCAGGAGTTTTCGCCTATGTTGGTGGCTGATATTACTAAATGACAATACCATTCACTTTCTCCAGAAGAAAACATACTTGACTCATGTGGCATAAAAATCATTTGCAAGATGGAGAACCAGGAGAACCATTGATGCCATTCAGAGGAAGTCTAAAGGGCTGAGACCTCAGGGGTCATGGGCCAGAGAACCAGGCAGCACACTGGAGCACAAACAGTGGGCCAGTTTGCCCTTCCCCAACTTTTGGCTTTACTCAAACCTTATGTGGGTTGCTAAAGGTCTCCCATTGGTGACAGTGGGTTTTCTTCACGAAGTCTAATGATTACCTCCAAGTCTTTTCCAGAAATCACCTCAAAGACAGAGAGAGATGTAACTTCAATTTTTTAAAGCCTGTTTTTAATTATGGTTTTTAAATGTGTTCACCTCCCTTGTAGCCCACCACCCACTAGAGGTAATGGAAAAGAAAGGATACAAGGAAAGTGGACCTGCTTAGAAAAGTTTTTGGGAGCAACTCTCCTCTGTGCTGTCTGGAAATCAACAGTTCTGTTCGCAGGTCAGCAGTGGCAGTTCCATCCACTCGCAAACACGTCACAGATACACCAGCGGTCCAGTTCAGTAGAATCAGGATAGCAAATGGGAATCAGTAGCAGTAGCATGGCCTAGCAGAGTCAGCTAGGCCTCAGCCTCAGCCGGAGTCAGCTGGCAGGACCCTGAGGAATGCCAGGAGAAGTTCTTGGCTGTGCCTCTCTCAGGGAAGCAAAGATCAGTGAAGACTCAAGACCCACAAGTGTCGTACCAGCTAGCTGTACCAGCTCTGACTCCATCACTGTCTGTCGAGTCCTTTCTATTCTCTCCAAACACCAGAGTCCTCCATGAGTCTTACCTCAGCACGCGCATCCTTCTCCATTGACATCACTCTGCCCATTATCCTGAGTCCAAGGAAGCAGCAGGCAATGGCAGCACACCACAGGAAAAATTTTTTGGTGTATTTCACTCTGTGGAGTTCCAAAAAAAAAAAAATGCAGCTCAACTATGCAGTGTAAGGCAGATCAATACAAGCATGTCATTAGCAAGGAATCTATCTCCTGTCTCTTCCTGTGCTCGCTTTAGCGGAACATCCCCCTCTCCTGTATCTGCTTCAGCGAAATGTTCCTTCATGGGTCGGCCTTAGCTTTCACACCTGTGTCCACTTTAATGAAATGATTCTTCATGTGTTTGCCCCAACAAAACACCATCCAACCGACTTTCCAAAGAACCCTTACATTTCCACTTCAGGGAGATATAATCTCATCATTATTAAGGCTTAAGTATTCTTGTGCTGGGAACTTGGTTGCTAAGGTGGTGGTCTTGGTGGGTGGGGAGGGGGCAGGGGGAAGAGCACTGCACCCTAGGAGAGCTGAGTAGAATGAGAAGACTTTGGTTCACCTGAAGATGCACCCTAGGAAGGGAATTAGGTATGTCCACTGAGACACCCATCAGCTCCGGCAAGAGGATTGTTATGTAGGCCTTTGAATCTCTGTAGCTGTATGCTAAACCAAGTTCTTCTCTTTGTAAAGCAAGCTTGCCTCTGGTATCTCATCATAGAAGCATATGGGCTGTGCAAGCAGCTATCTGGGCATCCCTTAGACCAGGAAAATTGATAAATAAAACAAACACCACAGCTTCCCATGAGCCCAGCGTGATTTGAAAATCCTTCCTCTCACAAGGCTCTAAGCGGTGCCTTCAAATTAAGCCAAGTTAGGACAAAATCTATTTGCCTTCTCTGAGTGTCTCCAAACTTCTCGTTTCACAGACCAGGGAGTCTAAAAGGAAAAGGGGAGGGGGGAAGATTGCAAAATAATTTACTCATGAGCAGGAGAGAGGTGCAGGAGCGAGGGCTCTGGATCCCAGCCCAGGGCATGACCCATTGCAGTCCCTGAATGCAAGGAAGGCTGCTTTCTGCATCCAC
Source organism: Apodemus sylvaticus (assembly GCF_947179515.1). Taxonomy (NCBI): domain Eukaryota; kingdom Metazoa; phylum Chordata; class Mammalia; order Rodentia; family Muridae; genus Apodemus; species Apodemus sylvaticus. The sequence goes on along the minus strand of NC_067492.1, from coordinate 37,867,793 downwards.
AGTCTTCGTGCCCACACTCCCCATCCTACCAAGCCCCGAAGACTGTCCTGTTTGTTTTAGTGAACATACAAATCTGGTCTCTACAGGATGAGCGTTAATAAAATATGCTCTCTAACTCTGTGTAACAAGGAAAATATAGAATACATTTTCTATTCCCATTGATCCCCAGGCCACTGGCAGTCCACCAACAATTGATTTAGCCATTTGATTAGTTTGGGGGGAAAACATTATATTTTAATAGAGTATATATAATTCTAAGTTACTGCTTTGAAGTTGAACCAAATATTAAAATTACCTCTTTTTATGGATACTGCACAGCTATGAAGCTATCTAATTGCAGCCTGGTTTTTTGTAAGTGGTTTGAACTGGAGAAAAAAAAATCTGCAAAGCTTTCTGCTTGTGCCTGGAGGTTGCCAGGCCAGAGAGCCCCTTGTGACAAACCAGAAGATACAGATGTCTGTGGTTACAGTCACACCAGTGCGGGACCCACAATTAGCAGATACAAAGTTCAGTAGTGAGCTATGTGGGCTGTCTCCCTTCACAGAGGCTCCTAGGTTCAACATTGCCTCCTTCTCTCCGTAAACACTGAGTTCAAGTCTGTCAACAGTTAGCCAGGCTTCTGGTGGAGGCCGTCACTCAGTGACCCAGCTCACCTATAGCATCTCTTTTCCTCCCCACAGTCAGAGATTGCTTTAATGGGTGACGTTTGTGTCAGCTCACACTAGGGACCAGATTTATTTTATTTTATTTTATATATATATATATATATATATACACATTTTTTTTTTTTGCTTAAATCCTTTCATGGCCACCTGTAACTTACGGCAGAGTCATCAAGCTGCAGATGGTTCTAATCTGGCCCATCCCCCTGTTCTTGCAGATTATATTGTTTTAGAATATTTCCCTCCGTTTGCTCACGGCTATGGCTTCGGTGCTATGACAGAGTCGAGGAGTGGATCATTGCAACCTTATATCCTGTAAAGTCTAAAGTGCTTACTGTGCAGCCCTTCCCAGAAAGAGGGGCTGGAGAACAAAGCTGAGAAATGATACTGCCTGCCACTTGGGTTCACCATGACGCGCTGCTTACGCCATCTGCCCTCTGCTCATTTCTTGCTGGCTATGTGGTTACCCTTTGTCCTTCCACCAAAACCCCCCAGAGCTGGAGCCTGCTCTAGGGTCTTCACTCTGACTGCTGATGCTAACACAAAGCTGACCCGTCACACTGCTGCAAGGCTGATTCTGCTCCTCCCTCATTCAGTCTGACCCCCTAAAGATGCTTGTCAGGGTAACTCTTTCCCATGATGCTCTCTAATTTTCCTCCTGGGGGAAGTGAGTGCAGAGCTTTTCTCTAATGGTTGGAGTGTGAACGCGGCTTTTATTGGTGATCGTGCTGTGACAGCAGACACTCGGTCCACTGGAAGGATTTGCAGTTTGTACAGCATCCTTCTTCCTGTAAAAAATAACTCCAGGGGTGGGGGTGGGGGGAAGGACGGCAGAAGTTTTACTAAGAACCTGGAATGTCCCTGGGTTTTGGTGTAAAGAAGCCCTCTGATTTGTCATTGTGGGTCTTTCTAGGAGGTTCTCTCCTGTCCCAAATTACCATCTGGGGTACACATTCTTTCAAGCCTCAGTACTCCTCACTGCTGACTTCCTGCTTACAAGAACCCTCTACTGACACTGGGATTCAGGAGCTAGATTCAGTGGATTGTAGGTGCATATTTTGCAGATGAGGAGACTGAGGCTAAGCCTGGACCGAGGGCCTCAGACAATGGCTTTAGCTCACCTTAGTTGCCTGCCTTCTCTGTGACCCGCCCACCTCCTTCATCTCCAGTATGTTCATTCTTAATGCTATCAAGAGCTGTCTAGAGCACTGGTTCTGAACCTATAGGTCGAGACCCTTCAGGGGCTCACATATCCTATATCCTGCATATCTGAAATTGACATTACGATTCATAATAGTAGCAAAAGTACAGTTATGAAGTAGCAAAAAAATAATTTTATGATTGGGTATCAGCATAACATTAAAGGATTACAGCATTAGGGATGTTGGGAACCACTGGTCTAGACACTTGGGTTTCCCCCTGTGAACCAATGGATGTCATGACCAACCCATCCAGGGGCAGTGGGTCAGGATCATGTAAATGACTTCTCTCCTTCAGCGACTCAGCCTGGTTGATGCCACAGAAAGCCAGGGGCTCTGCTCCCCCATGCGCTGTGGCAGCCCCTCTCCTCTAGTTCCACTCTCTGCCTAGGGAGCCTGGGCCTAACGGGCTCCCTTTCATCCGCATTCAGATACATATTGTATTGCCTAGGTGACATCAAAAGGTCTGTGTCGTTACATATTCTATTTCTGAGAGGAGAAAAGTAGCCCCTTGCTTTATTAACGTGGCAAATGTTGACTCTAGTAATGAAAAATGCAGAGATGCCAGGCAATTTCTGATGAATAGGTAATCGAGGAGAGGCTCTGAGTGGGGATGAGTAATTTTCCTTTGGAGCCTCTGTCACACTGTACAGATTCTTCGTGTGGGGCCACCTTCTCTCCCTGGCAGGCCTGTGTGGGTCTAGAGGTCCCCAGACATGTGCCCAGCCCCAGGAGCCCAGGTTCTCACTGTGATTCGCTCCCTGCAACTCATCTTCATTCTTGCTTAACTCCAGAGCAGGGATCATGGGCACTGGTTCCAATAATTGGGTTCTAAGACCCTCAGGGGCAGACTGCCCAGGTATGCTCAGCTCTTTACAGCCACCATCTTGGGAGACCCCTCCCCCCACAGAGGGTACAGCTATTCTCTTCCCCATGAGTGGATATTGATGTGAGGGCTCATTTTAATAAGTTACCCCAAGGCAAGCAGTCAGAGTTTAACCTGTAACTTAGACTAAAGATCAGCGGCTGAGTTGCTTTTTTACTGCTAATAAAATGCTATGACCAAGGCAACTTGTAAAAGAATGAGCCTAGCGGGGCTTATGCCACAGGGTGAGAGTTTCTGGTGTTAGAATGAGGGCACAGAGTCAGGGGCTGGAGCAGCAGCTTAGAGATCATGCTTTGAACCGAGAACAGAAGGCAGGGAGCATCCCAGAGATGGCCTGAAACCTCAAACCACATGCCCAGGGGCACACCTCCTCCAACACTGCGCCTCGCCTCCTAAACCTTCCCGAACAACTTCACCAACAGGGGATCAAATATTCAAACACTTCAGCCTATGGGAGCCGTTCTCATTCAGACTGACGCATTTCATATGGCTCACGGCCATATTAATAAGTATAAATTACATTTAACCCAACTTCAAATGCCCCCACAGTTTTTCCATCTCAACTCTGTTTCAGAGTATCTTCTGAGACTCAAGGGAATCTCTTAATTATAAACCCCTGTAAAATAAAAAAAAAAAAATTTAAATTGCATACTTCCAACCACAATAGCACTACATATATATTACCATACCAGAAGGGAGGACTCAGGACAAGGTGAGAAAATGTTGAGCCAGACAGGATCAAGACCCAGCAGAGCAAAGTCTAAATCCTGCAGCTCTGTGAACAATGTCATAGGGCTTAGCTGGCTCTGACCCCTCCCCTCTCCCCCTCCCTCTTCCCCTTTCCCCTCCCCCCTCATCTTCTGTGCCCTCTCTTTCTCTCTCTCAGGCTGGCTGTACTCCTGCATGTAGCAGCCCTCCTTGGCAGACATCCCATGGCTCTAGCACCTCTGCATGCAGTGTCTCCAAGAGACACCAGGTTTCACTCCAACACCTTCAGGAAATGGCCTCTCGAGGCAGCCCTGCAGGGACTCCATGCCATAGGGTTGTCCTCCGGAGGCTTCCCTTACCCATAGAGGAAGATTATTGGATCCCTTTACTCATACGCCCTTCATGACTAAATCCGGAACCACGTGGATGACATTTCCAACATCTACGATCACCTTGGGTGGTGAGCCCTGCCCCACTTGAGTCACATTTGTGGCAGCTTTGATTTGTTGCTCTTTAGGAACAGGAAACTCTTCAGGCCTTGTCCTTCTACAGGTTGGCAGCTTAGTTGGGTGACAGTTCACCCTCAGGGCAACCCTTCCTTTATCCCAGCTCAGATCTGCCCTCCTCTTAATTTCCTCCTCTCTCTCAGCACAAGCCAGGCTCTAATGTAAAATTTCTTGGTCCTTTTCCTCCTTCAAACTGTATGTTTTCTACTTCTTTTCACCCCACTTGCTCTTTTTTTTATTTACATTGTAGACCTGCATAAACCGGACGCAGCAGAGTCATGACTAGGCTGTCTTAAAATCTCTGCTAAAGAAATTAGTCCATTACTTTTCAGTTTAGCATCAGGCAAATTCTTAGGGCAAGAGCAGAAATCAGGCACATTCTCTGCCGAAATATTGCAAGCATAGTCTCTAGTCCAGGGGTCAGTGTTTGCTCTCTTCTCAAACCTCTTGAGCTTCCACAGTCCATGTATCTGTCAGCTCCACTGTCTTCTTCCAAGCTCCTTCTAGGATGACTCATTAAACCCTGGGTATAGCATTCAACTGCTTTTCTAGTCCAAAGTCTAGAAGTCTTCCACTTTTCTCCAAAAATCCACATGCTCAGGTCTGTCATGATGATAGCCTGTTCTGACTTTGTCTTAGTTACCTTCCTATTGCTGTGCTAAAACATCATGACCAGGCAACTTAGAGAGTCTTTTATAGAAAGACTATAGCTGAGCTTATGACTCCAGAGGGTTAGCGTTTATGATGTCATGTGGAGAGCACAGAAGTAGGACACTGGAACAATAGTCATGAGATCACTTCTTACCACAATCAGCAGGCACGGACCACACTGGGAATGACAGATGTCATATGTCTTTTGAAACCTCAAAACCAATCTCCAGTGATACGCTTTTTCTAAGTCCACACATCCCAATCTTTCTAAAACAATTTCACCAACTGGGAATCTACTCTTCAAGCATGTGAGCCTATGGTAGACATTCTCATTTAAACCATCACAGCCAGTCACATGGCTGAGTCAGAATTAAGGAGAGAAAGTACACTCTGCCCATCGGGGTTGAGGGGTGGGGAATATGTTGGTTAAATGCCTCATCTACCACAGTGACAGAACCAGAGATAAAACTTGACCATCATCATGACTTCCAATACTGCATGGCCGCTGCTAAGGCTTGAGATGGGCTATGTTTTCTAGCCCATAACCTAGCGATCAGGGCCTCATAGTGAATACAAAAATCTGGGCACACTTTGCATGCCCATTCTCAGCAGTGAAGCATTCCCAGGGTGTCTTCTCGAACCCACCCATCATTCCTCTCTCACACAGGAAGCAAATGTTCCTAGTTTGTCCCAGCACACTGCTACGTATGGTATAGGCTGGGCAGTGCAAAAATAGGCTTGCAGGTGGGAATAAAATATGTCCCCACACCAGACACACCACACCCCATTCCACAGCAGGGGCTGCGTCTCTGTCCAGAAGAATGGGTTTCTTCTCTTCACTCAAAAGACTATCAGGAAAACCACTCCATATTAGTCTGGTGTGGTAGTGTTTTAAACTGAATACATACACACACACACACACACACACACACACACAGAGGGGGGGAGGGAGAGAGAGGAGAGGGAGAGGGAGGAGAGGGAGAGGGAGAGGGAGAGGGAGAGGGAGAGGGAGAGGGAGAGGGAGAGGGAGAGGGAGGGAGAGGGAGAGGGAGGAGAGGGAGAGGGAGAGGGAGAGGGAGAGGGAGAGGGAGAGGGAGAGGGAGAGGGAGAGGGAGAGGGAGAGGGAGAGGGAGAGGGAGAGGGAGAGGGAGAGGGAGAGGGAGAGGGAGAGGGAGAGGGAGAGGGACAGGAAGAGCCATGCCTGGACTTTAGAAGATGCTGCTGCACATCTTAGCTTTTAAGTTCTGAGACCCAGAGAAGAGGCATTACTTTCAGCTGCCTCTGTTTCCATCACTCATCCAAGTCATGACAAAAGAGGGTGGGGTTCACTAGAGACCCTCAGCCTCCCGTGGGAGAGGGGGAAAAGGCCTTGCTGATTTTGAGCCGAAAAACTAGTCATGTGTCATGACTGCTTTTGTTTTTTGGGTTTTTTTTTTTTTTGACCCAAGAATAATATTCGATTTAGTTGAATACTTGAAGAGGCCACATCCAAGAGCAGAGAAAGAGCAAGGGGAGAGAGGAGGTGCTTTCCCAGCAAGCCCTGCATGTTGTCCTGTGTCTGTGCTGCTGACTGATACAGTGTGGGAGCCCTGTTTAACCATCACACGAGGATTTTGAACTCTGAATTCAACAGCTTCATTTCTCTCTTTCCTCCTCTTACCTTCTCTGGAATACTTCTTATACATACATTGTTTTCAAGTCTCCCACTGTCTAGAGGATAAGTACAGAGATACAGCTCTTAATGTGCAAATAGATAGGGTCAAAGCTCATCAGTTCTGAGCTCTTTCCCCTAAAAGGCTGAGAGAAGGCAGGCGTCACATAGCTAAGGACCTCAAACACACTGGGATTCCTCAAAGATCACTCAGAAGCTCCTCCACAGCCTTCAGTGGGCACAGAGAGAGGCATGGAGGCTCTTGAGCCCAAACACCCTGATTATAATGGGCTTTGTGCCTGACACAGTACAGCCTCTATTCTAGAACCTGAAGACATCTTCGGAGGTACCCAGAGGTGTAGGCAAGTGTGAGAAGCTCCAAGACTGTGGACCAGGATCCCAGAGACTTTCCAGATGATGTGAGCAAGGAGAGGCTTCAGGTGGGAGGGTGCAGAGAGGGTAAAAGAAGGAGAGCTGAGGTGAGTTGGTGAAGGATAAACTGAGGAGAAACTGCAGCTCTGGATGCTCTAGGAGCCCAACCATGTCTTTCCCTCACGCTCATTCTCCTGCATTCTCGGTGCAGAGCCTAAGATGCCCCTTCTGAGAGAGTTCCTTTAGGTTAAGCCACATACTATCTCAGCAGTCAGAATTTTAAAATCGACATTGCTTGGAGGCACAGGGGTCACTGGGGTCCCTGATACCACATGAAACTAAGTCCAAGCCAGTGAGGGAACAACTGCAGCTCCCCCGCCCCCCTCACATCTGAAGCTCCTGCTCCAGCAAAGGAGACTTTCAACTCAGCTGGACAGATGGGTTGGACTGAATGACCTTTCCAGGAAAGGTCATGGGGGGAAGTTGTCCTGTGTGTTGCAGACTCTTTTATATTAACCCAGCTCAGCATCAATGAGATGCCAGGAATGCTCACCTCTTGCTAATATCTCAGCGACAAAAAAAGTGCTCTGGACATTGTCAAATTCTAAGAATTTGGAGTAGTTTTATTTTCTCAGCTACAGAGTTAACTTTTTTCGTGTGCCTGTGACTGCAGATGACTAATTCCTCCTTCTACTTCTTATGTATAGAAGTGTTAGATGGCATACCGAAGCCCTCACCCCCAGCACTGCAGGATGGAGCCTTTATAGAGGTGATGAAGTTAACATGTTATAGGTGGGATAGACCCTAAACCAACATGACTCACTGTGACTTATAAAATGGGGAAGTGTGAATACAGTTAGGCATACATGAGGACACCACCAGGGAAAGATGAGAACCGAGACTATAAAAACCAAAAATTCCGCCCTCCAAGCAGGAGAAGAAAGCCCCACACCTCAGTCTTAGACGCAACAGGTGACACAGACAGACTATCTCTCTCTTCCTGAACTCTTTGCAAACCAATTTTTGCTGGCTGAGATTTCAGTATTTGTTCTTGGTTTGATAGGCCAGGTTACTAACAAGTATCCTCTTTCATATCTAGAGCATATAGGTGTGTGTACGTGTGTGTGTGTGTGTGTGTGTGTGTGTATGTGTGTGTGACACACATATGGAGTGAACACACCCAGTCATGCATGTGAAGAATTCAGAGTTGATGTTCACCGTCCTCCTCTGTCAATCTCCTCTCTATCCATTCATTCAGTTGATTTGAGACAAGGTCTTTCACCCACCCCTGCCTCCATGAATGCTGCTGTCTGGTCAGAGCTGAGGTTAAAGATGCAGGCTGCAGCTCTTTATGTAGATGCTGGGGCTTTTAACTCAGGCCCTTGTGCTTGCAGAGCAAGCATTTACCCACTGAACCACCTCCACAGCTCCCATATGGTCCTTGAGTCTTAGTGATCTTTAGAAATGGGGCCAACACCCATCTCACTCTCTCACCCTAGACTTTGGATGTGGCTTCCACACTGAATGGACTGGAGTCTTCTTTTCATTTTATTTTTCCTAAGAAAGACCTAACACTGGAGGAGGGGCCATGCAAAGGCTACTCTTAACTTTGGCCTTTCATTGGGACAGTTATTCGTCGGGATCGGGATGGGGGATGGAGAGGGGACAGGACATGTGCTGCATTCTGTTTAGTTATGGTCTCTTCTATTTCCTCCCTGCAGCTATCTCCTGTAGTCACAGGTATGGCTGTGTGCACCCTCAGATTTTCATGCTAGAGGAAGCTGGTGTCATTCATACACAGCTGCTCTCAGTGACCCCTCTCTGAGCTCAGAGGTCACCCTGTGTCCATCTTTCCTCACTTTTCTCCCTGTCTCCCTGCGATCGAACCCAAGCAGAAAACCGTCTTTTCTTGTGGTTTCTTGCTCTTAGATCCCTTGAGTCGTACAGACCTGCATACGGTTGCCTCCTCTCTCTGACCGCCTGCCCTTCTTTCCCTGCTCCTTCATCAAGCTCACTGTTTCTGGGAGTGAAAACCATAGGAAAGGAGGGCTTGCCTGAGGTTTGATGATGTATGTCTTAGCTCTCTTTGCCCACTATAATTTGTTCCAAATACAGACGAAATAAAGTACACAGGATTGAGTTTGTTGTGCTCCCATCTACCTGCAGTTGCTTGATGTAGATTTTTTCAATTTTATTTTTATGCGTTTACATCTCAATCCCTTCCCCTTCTCAGTCTCTCCCTCTCCTTCTTCTCTGAGAGGATTAGGGTCCCCTGGGTATCTCCCCACCCAGGCGCATCAAATCACTGTAGGGTTAGGCGCATCCTTTCCCACTGAGGTCAGACAAGGCAGCCCTGTTGGGGAACAGATTCCAAAGACAGGTAAAAGCCGTAGGGACAGCTCCTGTTGTTGGGTGACACACATGGAGACTGAGCTGCACATCTGCTATGTATGTGCAGGGGGCGCAGTTCAGCCTATGTATGCTGTTTGGTTGATGGCTCAGTCTCTGAGAGCCTCTAAGGGTCCGGGTTAGTTGACTCTGTTGGTCTTCTTGTGGAGTTCCTGTCCCTGTCAGGGCCTTCAATCCTTCCCTCAACTCTTCCATAAGAATCCTTGAGCTCTCTGTCTGATGCTTGGCTGTGGGTCTTTGTGTCTGTTTCAGTCAGCTGCTGGGCAGAACCTCTCAGAGGATAGTTGTGCTAGTCTCCTGTCTGCAAGAATAACAGTATCATTAATAGTGCCAGGGACTGGTGCTTGCCCATGGAATGTGTCTCAAGCTGGGCTGGCTATTGGTTGGCCACTCCCTCTGCCTCTGCTCCATCTTTATCTCTGCATTTCTTTTAGACTAGACAGATTTTGGGACGAAAGTTTTGCGGGTGGGTTGGTGTACTAATCCCTTCACTGCCTGACTATAGGAGCTGTCCTCTTCAAGTTCCAGATCCTCACTGCTGTGCATCTCAGCTAAGGCCACCCAAATTGATTCCTACCAGTTTCTCTCATCGTAGATCTCTGGCACGTCCTCAAGATGCCC